>NW_008794445.1:178238-223722 GCF_000699145.1 Aptenodytes forsteri
TCACCATCTTCAAGTAGCAGGTCTGAAGAAGATCTATAAACTGATAGTTCTGCATATAAAGTATTTAGCTAAAAACCCCTGTGCATAGGCGGGTGGGAGGGAGGAGAAAGAGGCACAGTTACAAGATACAAGATGTGCAGCTTGTTGTGCTAGCGGAAGGCATACTGGTACTGTGCTGATGAGAGCAGTAATTTTTTTTTTCCAAAGAAGAAATAAGAAGTGTTACATGTGAAGATGTTTCTCATTGCTAGAATGCTTCTGGCTTAGCCACTAGCAACTCACCATCTTCAGTAGCAGGTACTGAAGAAGATCTATAAACTGATAGTTCTGCATATAAAGTATTTAGCTAAAAACAAAATCCCCCTGTGCATAGGCGGGTGGGAGGGAGGAGAAAGAGGCACAGTTACAAGATGCTAATTGTGCAGCTTGTTGTGCTAGCGGAAGGCATACTGGTACTGTGCTGATGAGAGCAGTATAAAAATAACTCGGATAGAAGCAAGACTTCCACCACTCTCGTGCTCCTCAACTCTCCCCGAAGCACTTTTGCAGGCTGCTGTATTGCCTCCCGTGAGGACCACTGAGACTGAGTTTTGAGCAGAGTTTAATTAAAACTGGGATCAGAGGCATGAGAGACAGGCTCTTTCAGGCTGGCACGTAAAGAAGATTGTGCCAAATGATTCGTAGAAAAGTAAAAGAAAGCCTTTCCCCTAGATACTTCCCAGGTTTTGCTGTTGGGAACTCAAATGTTCCTTCCATGTCTCCCCCAAATATCCAGTTCGAGAAAACTGAAATCCAGATTGCAGTTAAAGACTAAGTGGATTCCTTATAAATATTTCTTCCCCATATTCTTCTTGCTTCCCAGAGCTCTGTCAAACTCATTGAATCCAAACCAGCTCAAGGGGAGCTTGCCAACTTCTTCAGCTATCTGCACAAGTCCCCTTTCTTACAGGGGGCAGCTCTTTATATCCTGACAATCCCTTCCCCCCCAAACCCTAAAGTGGGACTCTGACTTCCTATGGTCCTGGACCAGTTATCATAGGAAGGTAATTTCCTTGCAACTTCAGACAGATCAATTTTGCAAGAAAGTGGACTCCCATGTTACCCCCTCCGCACTTCTCACGTAGTGGCACAGTGCAGCACTGTGGTGTTTCCCCAGCTCTGCACAAGCACAGCAGGCTTGTGACCCAGGACCTGTCTGGACACCACACTGCCTCACAGGTCAGAAAATCAGCTTGAGCAACGGGTTACACACCTGGAGGCTCCGGTCCTGAGCCATAATATTTAACTGAGACTGCAGACTATCAGCAGAGACTTCCCTTGTTTCAGTGGCTGAGATGTGGAGCTCAGCATGGATTTAATATTTCTGCAAATGCCATTCTATTACTAGCATGGCCCAGCCACCTAACTTCTGTTTTCTGGCTACTGACTTGGCTAGAGTAAAGGAAAGATAATGATCCCAAATGAAGGCGGGTTGCTTTTTTTTAAATGCAGACCTCCTTCTTCCCAGAACAAGTCTTTAAGCAAAGAATGACAAAGGTGTAATCTGTCTGCAGTTACAATGCTAATGAGTCTTGTATGGATTGGTTCTTACATGGCTGAAGTCAAGCCACCTCTGAGAAATAATTGACTGTAGAGAGGTGAAAGTGCCTCTTAAGTTGAGTCCAATAGTAATAATATGGTATTGGATCTCTCCCATAGGAGATGATGCAGCAAACAGATATGTTAAGCCTCCAAGTTCCTGCCTGGTTACTGCAGTGAACACTCATACATATGTCAGGGACTCGTGGCAGAACACGTTACTTTGCCAGCTTTTCAGACGAGTCTCAGGTCAGGGTGTGGTTCAGGTAAAATGGAATTGGCAGCCTCATCCAGTCCCTGGACAGTTTTTTGTAAACATAACTCTTAAATTACTTGTGTAGCGCCGACTGTGTTGCAATAATGTCCTCTGACTATTCTGTATGGGTTTTCTTCATTTAGCTTGGGGTCTCTGCTTGGCTGGCAGCCCTCATTGTGTTGTTCTGTGATATGGGCAAATACGTGCACAGCACATACCACTAGCACATTATTTTCCTCTAGTTCTACACTACCATTCAACCCAAGTCCCTAAAATTTAATGGATGGTGCTATGTGAACACAGTTCCCAGCTCTCCAGTTCTTTCATAGGCACCTTTAAGTCATAGTTCATGTACGTCTTGTGCTACAGAAAGCCCCGAGCAGCAAGATGAACAGCAGTTTTAAATGTACACGAGCAATATAAGTGAAATAAAAAATAATAGCACAAAACATTGTCTTAATAAAAAGCAACCAAGCAATTGACAATAAGCTAGTCAGCAAGATGAGGGATGTAAAGTCTTTGTCATTACAGGACAAATGCCATTTTCTGTCTCAAATCTGATGGCTCCGGAACTCTATCAGCAACACCATTGCCAAAGAGACCTTCCAAGCTGCTAATAAATGCACAAGACACACAGCATAAGAAGATATCTTCCCTCCTTTTTATTATTATTATGAGAGGGCAGTGAATATAAATTTCACTGACTGGTGTGTATAATAAAGGAAGCTGAGTGCCAACACTGAGAAACACTGAGGAATGAAAACAGCCAATAATAAATAGCTGTAAGGATAAAACCATCCAGAAGGCAAATAAACACCATACTAAAAGGCTGGAGTTCACAATGTTTTGTCTATGCCCTCTCATACACAGAAGAACAAAGTTATGGACAGAAGAAGGGGAGAAAAAAACATAAAAATATATGACCAGATTCTGAGATAGTGAAAAGCAAGGTTAGAGAGCTGGTAATGGGATCTTTGTGAAACTGCAAAAGGAAAGTGTGCCAAAGGGAAGAAGGAAGAAAGCATAATGAATCCTGAAAAGCAATAGTGTGGAAGAAAAGCAACAGCTCTGGGGATTGTTAGCGATGAGTTATCACAGGGTTTCTTGCAGACTCAGGCTTGTGTCTCTTCCTGCAGCTCTGCATGTGGTCAGAGCTGGAATAGCAAAAAATTCTTGTCTCTTCACCAATTAAGAGATCATAAAACTACACTTATGACTAAATAATAAACTGTACTTCCTTGCTTTCTACCTAAGGGAAACGTTGAATGTGGTAAACTGCTGATAACACAGGAGAAGATGGCTTAAGAGGCAAGCATCCAGAACAGAGACGACTCAGCTTCGTGCTCCCTGGGAGGAAAGGATGTTGTTTACTACCTTACAAAGGGTCCCTCCTCCGGACCACAGCAGCTCTGAGAAACCCTCCCAGCTACATATTGTTTGTCATGTTTTCTGGCAGCCTCACATGTTGCTGCTGGATCAGTATTTAGGATACCTTTTCGTACTGCAAGTGGGCAAGGTAAAAGTCATCCCAGAGCTGGACCTCTTTTTTAAACTTTGCAAGAGCACACTGTTTGTCTACCAGCCACACTACATACTGCTCCAACAGCCTCAAAGCTTAACACTGGCCAACATACCCAGAAGGACATGCCTAACACAGAGAGTGTAATGCCAGTAGTTTGTTGATATCATGAAATGCAGAAGCACATTCCTTCCTAAACAGGTGGAATTTACTAAATACCACCACAACAAGGGCAAGCAAAAAGGCAGAAAGGTTTCTGCACAGATTGAGCTCCAGCTTTGTTTTTCCTTTTTTTTCCAGGGACTGTGCCCTGTCTGGAGCTTTGCAAGGCACAAAGGGACATCTAATGGTTTGTTAATACATTGCAAGCAAGCCCAGTGCTAGAATTGGTGTCATGTGATTAATTCTTCCAGGCCTGTGTTTTGCCAGGTACTTACGTCTTTTCTACAGGGTTTTCAGTCTATCAGCTCATTTCTTTTGGTTTCCCATTCCTGAGAAGAAAAGAAATTTGTATCTCAGAGTTTTAGGTATCTACCCCTTTCTCAAAACAGGGTTATAAAGTGAAAGACACTGAGGTTTGCTGCTGCTGTGATAGAGACAAATGAACTCGCTCTTCATTCCTCAGCCCAGAAATATTAGACCACTCCACCCTCAAGCCCTGAGCTCCTACTTTCATCAGTAAGGATACTGATGTCAGCTGGACTTGTCTGTTTTACATCCTTTTAGTACAAGGAAAGGAAGCAGTAATTAAACCTATGCCCACCTTTGTCACATAACAGTGGTTCTGAGCCATATAAAAACTCCTGCTGGGAAAAACAAATGTATTCCCAACAGGTTGTGTCTTCTCACACCAGTGAGAAGTACAGTACGTGTACAGGGCTTTGTGTTGCACAAGGAGTGTCTACCAAAGCCAACAAAGGAACTCAGGTGTTGGTGGGCTTCTGTGTCCAGACTTGTTTTTCTCATTTCTGTTTGTATCAAAAATAATTCTTCCCCTTCTCTCCTCCCCACAATAAAAAGGACTAGAGTCAACGTCTGTGGATTCACTCACCAGACAGTCACTCAGTGGACAGTCTCTCAGCCACTCCCCACCAGCCTTGTTCATAAGGGGGCATTCCCACAAATCAGAGTATGTTTTGTGAATCGTCTTATGGCAATGCAAGACTGTTTTGAAACTGGAATCCAAGCAGAGGTTTCAACTGAGTGATATCCTGGAAAGGCATGTAGTCATCTCACTTGATTTCTCCAGCTTCCCTTCTCTACTGACAAGTAGGCTGTGTTGGAGAAAATCCAAATCTCTAATCAGGTACACTTGTAAGAAAATCAGTTTTCTCCACACAGTTTTGGAGCTATTTCCCACATTTTCAGATTGAACCATCTTTTTGGAAGCATTTTGCCTCCAGCAACACAATGGGAACACTCATGTTCAAGAGATAGTTTTGCCCTAACAGTGATTGCCTCAGTGCCCAGTCCAGCAGTACAGCTAGTAGGATGGTTTTGATAAGAAAAATTGCATTAAATGAATTAGCTTTTTGAAATTAATCTTTTTACTAAGAGGATAAGTATTGGTATTTTCAGTGAGGAAAATATTTTGCACTTTTTTACAATTTATTCATGTGAAAGCTTTCTCTAAACCACTCGGATATTATTGAATGGCTCTAAAACCTTTTGCCTCATTAAAAATGGTTAAAGACTGGTTTGCTGTAAACCAAAACGTTCATATTTTAGATTTTTTTCAACGGTGATTAAAAGGAGTTCTATGAGGGCAAAATATCCTTTCATTAGTCTCTGTAGTTGCAGGATCTGCTGATTGGTATTGTATGACATGCAGGTTATTGCACCCTAAACAGTTGTGGATAGTTACGGCACACACTGGGTGATGACAACAATCACTTCATGGTAGAGCTGTCCCACACGCAAAGGGAACTGTGGGCATTTCAGCTCTCACGGGAGAAATGCATGGTTGTGAGTGCTCGGCACCTCTCTACACATGGCCTTTGCTCCCAATTCATACACGACTTTCATAAAGGGCCTCCTAAGACCCATTAGTCTTTATATCCGTCCTGCTCCTGTGATGTGTGTTGTGGATTTGCACACTTGATGAAAGAGATGGATCAGCTGCTAGAGAGCAGCAGCTTTACCGGGCATCCAGCGTGAGTTTGCACCTCCTGGGAACAGAAGGCGTTGGCTGAAAGAGCTGGATAATGTGTGTTTGATTTGTTCTTTGTCAAGGTCACACCTGGCTAACTGCCTCTGCAAGAATCCTGCGTATCAGTAATTTACAACATCCCCTTCTTCTCCGCAGATGAGTTTTTGTTCTTCCTTTGAAAGTTCTCTTGTCTGCTCCGAACTCTACCAAGAGAAAGTGAGTGAAGGGGCCTCATTATTTTAAATGGGGCTTGACAGAACCTAACAAAGAGCATAAAACAGAGCAATTTTCACAGGCAATAGCACCAAGGCAGTTAAAGCAAGGCTGAGAACTCAATTACAGCCCATTACTGTCGGAGATGTCTCTCGCTCTCTTGCTCTTTCCCTAGCCGTTGGTTTCTGCAAGACAAACTCAGTATGGGCAAAGGTCATTCACTTCAGCTGTAGCATTTTGGCTAGTCATTCACATCAGGCACAGATCAGTGAGGATCCCAGTGTTCTCACAAATACGAGGGGAAAAACAATTCAAGAAAAATGTGTTTTCTCTTTGCTGATACTGCAAAATAGCAAAATCCAGTCAACTGCAAGGTAAAAAACCAGCAAGTTCTTATGCACTGTTCTTGCAAAAGGTTATGATATGAACCTGTGACACATCATGCATACATGCACACATATACATCTCTAAACAATGCATGCACATATCCTGGTTGCACTTCTTCCTCACCAAACTGTTTATCCAAGGTCTCCGATGGACGATAAAGATTATATTATAACTTTTTCATAATTCTTCTGGTGAAGAGCCAGCTGGGAGCAGATTCAAATCTTAGCATAGGCTACAGTGGCTTAAAACCTGCTTGATTTCTGCCTGCCCATGAACAGCTCCACATGGTCTTCAAGACACATTGCAATATGTGTCAATGTAAGGCTGAGACACTGGGATGGCAGGGCTCCTGGAGACAGGGCTGCAGCAGAATGAATAACTGAACCCCTTGTATGCAACAGATGATTAGCATTGAACAGCCTGCTCACGGGCATTCCTGGGTATGAGAAATGGACCCATTTCAACATGTAACAAAATGGTTTTGGAAAAAATGTATTAAAAGAAGGTTAAGGTTGAAATGACAATCAAGTTAAGAGATAGCAGATTTAAGGTGAATTGCACAACATAATCCACCTTTCCTGGATTAATTATTGTTACATTTTTGTCCAACATCCTGTAGAAAGGTGGCAGCTGAATTTGGAATAAAACTCCAAAGTTTATTATGGAAGAAAAACATCCTAGGTCCCAGACCAGCTTTTAAAGCAGAGAACACCCGTTCTGTTCTTGCCAGCTTCTGCCTCATTCATTGCCTATCCTGTGTACTGAAGAAGACAAGAGTCCTGGGGGGGAAAGCAATGTATGCTTGTTGAGTACAATTTTGACACTTCCTCGGCTTCACCATTTGACTTGGCAAACTTTTAATATTGTCATTGTGGCACATATTTTGCTTGGACTTGCACCCTGACTCCCCCACCAAAACAGTCTCATGTGGAACAAGTCACTTTACTTCCCTGGGAGGCTGGGTGCCAACACGAGACTCTGTTGTTTCAGCTAATGGAGTAACTGATATCGTCGGTAGACTCTTGTTGCCTATGTGAACTAAGTACAGCAGGGGAGATAACACACATTTCACTGCTGTGGCCTAAAACTATTTGCTGGAAGGGCCAGGTCTCTGCATTGAGGGAGTTCAGACCTCTGGATGCTGTTCCATATTTGTGACAAGGGGTAAGGTTTAGTGTTATGACACAGTCAAAAAACACAGAAGAGATGGTTTAGGGAAGCCTAGAAACATGCACAACACATAGGGAACATAAAGAGCATTTGGTAGCTACAAAGATTTTCTAGTGAGAATGTAAAAATTCTGATTTACAAAATGTACTAGATTTTGCCAGTCATAACAAAGAGCTTTTCTTTCTTCCCCAACTCCCCCTGGGAAACAAATGTCATGTCTCTCTTGCAAAGTACGCAGACATTAGAAGACTTGCTTAAAAAAAAAAAAAAAAAAAAAAAAAAAAAAAAAAAAAAAAAAAAAAAAAAAAAAAAAAAAAAAAAAAAAAAAAAAAAAAAAAAAAAAAAAAAAAAAAAAAAAAAAAAAAAAAAAAAAAAAAAAAAAAAAAAAAAAAAAAAAAAAAAAAAAAAAAAAAAAAAAAAAAAAAAAAAAAAAAAAAAAAAAAAAAAAAAAAAAAAAAAAAAAAAAAAAAAAAAAAAAAAAAAAAAAAAAAAAAAAAAAAAAAAAAAAAAAAAAAAAAAAAATTAAAAATGGAACTAATTCTTTAATGAAAAACAAAGGAATAGACTATTTTCCCTTACCACCTTCCTTAAAAGGGTTGAATCGTCTTTTGCTGCAATTAGAGAAAATATGTAATTGTCATTGAGTGTATTACTTTACATGAATAGAGTCTGGTAAAATTCTAGAAAGAAAAGAAAATGCAGACTTAGGATAGAAACTGGTACTTAACATTTAGCAATGAGCATTACTGCTCTCTCTGGCTGTTATATAATTATATTACTGGTACTACAAGGGCATTAGTACCTGCACTGTGTACCAGTTTTCCCATTATTTGTTAAACCTTAGAATCGGTTGTTATTTCCTTTTTCAGTCTCCCCCTCATTGTCTTTTCTAGACATTCTAACAGATGCATTAAACAAACGTGCCTGCTGCATCCAGAGTTTTCCGAGCAAATAAGAAGTTTCCTGCAGCTTTTCAGATAAATGTGTTTGCATATAAGGGCTAAATGTTCCTGGAAAGACACTTAAAAATTCCAGTGAGCAAGCACAATGCTCATTTTTCAAAGAGTTAGCGGAGTGGAGCTGAACTCTGACTGGCTGCTTGGAAAGACCAAAGCACTGCCTGTGATGTGATCCTTGCACAGCTGCCGGCAGATGCTCGGTCCTTCCTCCTGCCTCTACCCCCAAAGCTGGCATCCAACTGAATGAAGTCTCTGCCCCAGCAGCTGCACGCATATTCCCAGGGTGTGTCATATCAGGAGCCAAGATCCCAAGGAGGTGGGGGACAAAAAACTCAAGGAGGAACACTTGTTTCAGAATCTTTTTCATTCTGCTCATTCAAAGGAGGCTGCATGGTTTTGACTTTGTCATGCTGGTATATCTCACAATGGTCAAATAGCTCCCCTAGGCTAACCCGATTTCTTCTCTCTTAGGTAGTTGCTGATGCCTGCAAATATTTTACAGTTCTGCAACGAAGTTTTGGCACATTGGGTCTCAGCCACTAGAAGAGTTTTTGTGCCATCAAGCATGTTGAAGGTTATTTTCCATCAGGACCTTCCTCCCTGGCTTTTGATGGGGTTGAAAGATGTCTTGCAGGACTTGGATGTTGTTGAAATCTAAGTAGGTTTCACTAAGAAGCTGTACAGTCCTCTTTTATGATACCCATCCCTTAAAACATGTATTGTCACTACCAGCATTTTCAGAGCTCTGACAGTAAATCTGATTCTCCTGTTTCTTGCAGGATTTGTTTATTTTTATGCTCCCAGGGTAATGGCTATATTTCTGTAATGTTTGAAATAATGGCTAGCAGAAGGGTACACAAGCATAAAGTGGGACCTCCAGGCCATGCCACGGTGTAACAAATGTCAGTATTTCTCTTGCTGCTTTGTTCTCCTTCTGTTCCATTTTTTTCCGCTGCATAACCTCTCTTTCTTCTCTATGTACTCTTGAGCAATGATGTTCCACTTCTGTGTCTCATTTCTAGCGACTTTTCTTTTTCCTGTGAAGGCTGGAGAATGGTGGACTGAGGGGAACTGATGAGGAACTGGCCATCCCACCTCTCTCCTTCCTGTTGCATCTCTGACACATTTTCTGTTGTTTACACAGGCTGGGTAGATGGGGATTTTCCACCAAGTCTGTGGCCCCTGTCTCATCTCAGATGCTTCCTGCTCTGTGGTCAGCTACTGGTAGGAAAGGAAGAGAACAAATGAAGCCAGATGACCTGATAGCCCTCATGGTGTGTGACTGCCAGCCCCACTGGTGGGACTTATGTGGTAAAACAGATTTTAGTCTGCTCTCCCATCTACATATCAATAACTCCTTCCCCTGAAATAATATTTTCTGCTTTTAAGCACTCTTCATCTTGTCAAGCTCTAAATTGCTTTGGAAATCACACATTTTAAAGCCCAAAATCTGACCTTATTTTCATGTAGATGGATGAGAGTAACCGATAATCTCCATTCAAGTTGTATTTTAACTCTCATTGAAAGCAATGAGAATCTTTAAGTTCAGGAAGACCTACAGAAACTGTACATCATGCAAGACTGCATCAGCAAGACAAGCAACTGATGTTCTGATAGAACAAAAAGGAACTCAAGGAAAAAAGACATATGCTTCTCTGTCTTTAATCTCAAAGACACTATTGAATGCCTTCTCAGAGAACCCCAAGAAAAAGCTGCGCTACCAGCTCTCTTGTTTCCACCCCTGTTCCCTAGAGCTTTCTATACATTTCCCAATAATGATGAATACAGGAACCCAGGTAGACACATCGGATACAACCATGGTTCTAATAAAAGTAAGATACACAGAAACTGTCTTTCCACTCAGAGAGCATTTTTTTCTCTGAGACAAACTATGCCTCAAAAACTTCTCAGCATAAACCCTCTTTCATCATTCTGAGTATCTTCATCCATTATACCAGTCTCGCCTAGAAGAACATGGCAGCATTCAGATTTTAAAGCTGGGCATACTACAAGATAGTTCATTTATTTCTCATTCCCTGGTAGCTTCACCAATTCCTATGCACAGATATCAGCAGTTATTCTTGAAGGAATAATAATCAGAGAAAAATCTTGTCTTAGGAGGTTTATGAGGAGTTTCATATAGCAGGACATCTATGTTTTATGAGGATGACTTCTTCATCTGACCTAAAACCTTAGAATCCTACAGCAATTTTCATCACCAATTTATTAACAATCACTTGCCCATTAAAGTGTCCATGGATTTCACCAACCTCAACTTTCTAGTTATCATGGTCAACATTACAAAATAAACGCATTTTACAACAATCATGTTCAAAAACCCCCAGCACAACCACATATTCCTCCACAAGCCAAGCAACTGTGAAGAACACGAGGTGAGTGTGACAAATAACATTAAATAGCACCAGATTGCGCTTGAGAAACAAATGCAAAAAATAACCAGTTTTGTAGATTTGTAGGATTGTCAGGGATCCTACAATAGACACACTGAAATACATGAATCCCTACCGTTCTCAAACTGAAACGAAAACCATACAAGTGAAGTTAAATGAGCACCCCACAGCACAATGGATTCCCACAGAGCAGAAGGACCCAGTTATGAATGGGAGGGTGTTTCTAACAAAGCAGCCATTCCAACTCTGATCACCAAAAAGTATTTGTGTGCTAACACTCACAACTCATGGACTCACCAGATGTCCACCAGCAGCCTCCTTTCATTTTACCTCTTACTGAACTGTCTGTTCCAAAATGCAAACTACCTCCTTCCCTCTCTCTCCCACTTCACTACCAGACTCGCAGCTTTCCCTTTCCCACATATATTACCCACTGTTTTCTCAATTTATTTAAGAGAGCAACATAACTAGATCAAATGGAAAGCAATTGTTTCTAGTCTATACTTCAGCTTGGGCTTCAGTGCTCATCATATCTGACAAAAAGACTGTGACAAAATTTTCTGTGCTTTCCATCTCTGTACAGAGTGGTAGTATTCTTTATTAGACAAGCTGACAAGCTTCATTAAATTTTTCATTGAATTTTAGCTGGACATGGAGTCTGTCTTAAGACAGTACATTTACAGACAAACAAATTTTGTGCTGGAATTCAGTAAGCATTATGTACCATCCAGCTGCATTTAATGGAGTCTCATGGGTGTGAGCAGCCCATAACCTATTAATTAAAAATGGTGTAGCACAAAGGGACCCAAAAGACTGCAACTGTACCTGATAGACAATTAAAACAAAGCGCTCATCGCTTTGTTGCTTGCTTGTAGTGATAAAATAGAACAATCAGAAAACTCAATAAAAATCTACCAGTCTGTGTGGAAAGACACATGTTTTGTGCAAGACTGGAAAATGCTAATCTATTTGTGAGCAGTGTTACAAATATGCTTTTTCACATTATGAATTCTTCGGTGGCAGAGCTACTTTATGTGATTTACGTCCTGCCAAAAGTTACTCCTTCATTTCCATCCATTCTACTATTTGTGCGGGCTTGGTCTAAAGATGTGGAAAATAATCTATTTAACACACACACACAGAAAAAGCTCTGTGTTTTTACCACAAAACTCCCCATAAGAGGTTGCTTTCTTTTAGCAAGATTATACCCACAGATACAATTTAGAGTAGAGCACTGATAAGGGGCTGGTAAGCACCAGGGGAGTGTTGGGGATGAGGGAGGAAGGGAAGCAGGTTGAAGGCAGAAAGATCTTAAGCAATCTCTCGTGCTGAAGGCTGTCACATGGAACATTACTCTGAGTATTTCCAGAACATTTTCTTTTACTAACTGATCCAAAAGTAACTATTGGAAACACCTAGATCCTTCGTACCTCTCTAGAAAAAAGATTTGACTTAGTAAACCTTATTAAAGTGAGTTGAAAATGTATAATACTGTCCACTAGCAAACAGCCCGTAACTTGGCCCATAATTCAGCCAAAATCAACCGAAATTGACGTTTAGATTGCATGGCAGTTTAAAAAATACATATTTTGCATTCTTTTTTCCTCTTTGTTTTAATTGTGATCAAAAGTGTATGCACCCATTTGAAGAGAAAGGCTAGGATTGCCTATTTTGGCTTTCACTAAAACCAGAAGTGACTAGATGTTATTACAGACCCCGTTTTCATTCCAAGGTATGTAGCTCCCATTGCTGTAGATAACCATTGTAACTTTTAACTGCTCAGTCTTCAAATCTTTTAAATATGAGGCTGTCAACTCTGATTCTGCAGTCAGATCCTGGCTTTGATCAAGGCAGACTTGAGCCATCGTGATCACTACCCAGAAGACATACTTATTTTGCATACGGTATTTTTCTTATAAAATCCGTGTCGGATATTGTGCCTGTGTTTCCATCAACTTTGTGGACATTTTGGACAAATTATTTAATGTTTCTTAGTCTTCATCTCTGGCAGAAATTTTAATGTGGAAAAAGCAAAGAATTAAGTCTACTTTGGTTTTAGATGTTTTGTCATAGAGCTGTTGAGCTTGGGATACATTTCTAATTGCCTGCCTAGGCCATTCACCTAAATTATGTCAGAGCTGATTTAATTATCCCTAAAAGCTTCCCTCAAGATGAAATTCCAACCTAGCCTTAAATATCTCGCAGTATAAAGTATGCCTAGAATTTTTTGTTGTCCTTAAAATAACAAAACTATGTTACAAGAATGAGTTACACTACAGAGAAGGTTCTCACTCTTTTTTCATACCAGGAAGGCAACGAGTACCACACTCCTGTGAAGTTTTCTGCCCTGTTATCCGGTACAGAGTATTCCCCAGCCCAGCTTTCATACTAAGCATCCTTACTGCCGAAAACTCCCGTGTATTAGCATGCAATTACCTGACTCATTATTGTTTTCTAAAGAATCAAGCTGAAAATTATTTTTGCTCCCTGAAGTAAGTTGCTAAGTATTTGTGAAAAATTAAAAACCATATATTTTGGTGCAAAAAGCATTCATCTCGGAGATGCATGAAACAGAGCCATACCACAGTTGCCACAGTGTAAGGTATAATATAGCTACTTGCCTGTAGAATGCATCACAGTTTCTTATACCGCTTAAAATGATACATTTTCTCCAGGGAACTTCAACTAATATGCAGAATATGAACTTCAAGCAACCAAACTCTCTTTTCCACAATGCATTTTTATGGTTATTGATGTATGGCAGCACCAAAAATGGTGTCTATTTAAACATAGATACAGATAGAGATTTATAGATATGTTTCTCTTTAAGAAGCTTTGTTTTTTCTACAGAATCAGCATTTTTCCAGATCAAAATCTTTATGTGCACACATTGTCAAAGATATTTGTCTTTGGAAAACAGTTCCAATAGAAATTTTTAAATAGCTGAATTTTGAATCAGTACTGCCAAATACCTGCCTTTGGCCACCTCCACACTGGACCAAAGGTTTACTTGTGGGCGCCATTCTCTGACGCTCATTGCATGAGGCAACTTTAGGGTTAAGTGAAGCTTCTTATACATGATGTAAGAAGGCCTTAAAACTAACATACAAATATGTTCCTGGAGAGGAAGGAAACTATGGATCAAAGCACTCTTATCAGCTTTATTATCCATATCCTTAACGTGCCTGCCATACATACTTTTACTACCTGCTCAGGGTTTGCTAAAAATAAAGGTGAAGTTTGATACTGTTTATACCTTTTAAGATATGTAATATGTAGAATATTGCAAAAGCGTTAAGAATGTTGTACCAAGGTTCTTTGAATAGCAGAGGACAATGCCCCTCTCTTGTCTCCCAGATAAGCTATCAACTTGACATTTGTTTCTAAATGTCAGCAAGACCAGAATGGGTCAGATGAGTCACTGAACTTTTTTTGCTGTTGGGTAGGGAGCAAGACTAGTTTAAAGTAAGAGTATGGAGAGAAGAGTAAATATCTGTAGTCAGAAGGAGAGGAGAGGCTGTTTTTTCCTGCTGTTTTCTGTCCATGTCAGATTATGGACACAAAGCAGCAAACAGTTCACTCTTAACTAGCCAAATCAAAAGCTGAATGGATGTTTGTAATGTGACGACTGGTTTATACAGGAAAAACTGGGAACAGTGCTCAACCTCTGGAGGTGGTTTGGAAGGAGGTAAAAGAGGGGCCTGTGGCTGACACTCATGGAGGAGTCCTTTCATTGAATACTACCTGGAGAGCAGCAGAAAATGCAGAATACAGGGCATGTGTTTTGCATCTGAGAGGAGTGAAAATGGTGGCAGAGGAAGACTGATAAGGCTCCAGATCTATGCTGTAAAGGCAAGAGTAAGCTTCAATCAAAGACTGCTGCCTGAAATGCTTTTGAGCTAGCTCTTGCAGAACAGGGTCAGCAACGAGGACAACCACTGTAGTTTTAAGAAGCTATAGAAACTTCAGAAAAGATTTTTAAGGAGTATGTTTATGCAGAATTCCTGGCAGGAGACTTCAGTTTGTTAACAAATTTAAGGAAAGCTGGTAAATTTGGATAATTTCATCTCTCAGGACCTGTTTAATCTGAGGCCCCTCACACTGAAGCACCCTTGGCAAGCCCAGAGCTTCAGGAGCCTCTGCAGGAGCTGGCACTGCCAGAGTCTTGGCTTTGGAGGGGCATCCTTGCTGGCAAACACCAACTGGGGCTCCTTCTAGATCGTAAGAAGAAAAGAGATGCTCTGCAGCCTTGGACAGTTCCAGGCTGTCTCTTCCTCCACCCATTTTATTTTTACAAAATTCATTTGCCTCCTATACAAACACAGCCTAGTTCTAGCTTAGCCCTGCTTTTGCAGGTTTCTAAAAACGGTTTTAAGTGGAGCTCTTACTGTATTGTAATTGAGAGAGTCATTCCAGGACTCTTCTAGAAATTCTGGCAATAGCTCCAAAATTACTTTCCTTGATTGTTTATCTTTTAATCTCCCTATTTTATCCACTTCTTCTATCTCTACTCCATTTTTCACCTTCTTTTTGGTCTCTTCTTTACCATCTCCATGTCTTATGTTGCTCACCACTGTGTTCAAAAGAACAACATTAACCATAGACATCTTATCCTCCCATGGGGAAATAGAGAACTTGAAGAGAGAGACTGTACTGGTCTATCTTTTATTTTTTGCTTTGTTTTTCATTCCCCCCTTATCATTCACTCCTATTCCTTTTCTCCTCTTCTCTAGTCCTGCTCACCCTCTTCTTTTTCTTACTCCCTGTTTTCTGTTTGTGTGACAGATTCCCTGACAGAGTAACTTGCTGCAGGTCAGCTGAAATCAGGAGAATTTGGTTTTCTATTATCACTACAGCTTTGCCCAACAAAAGTTAATGTAGCATTGTGGTTGTGATGATATTGCCAAGCTTGAAAATGGCATTTCAATTCTAAATCACAGTCATTTATAACTTTCTCAAAAAAATATTACCTTTGGGGCTGAAATTTTTCATGCTCAGTCTCAGTCCAAGACTGAATTGGTTTTAGAAACTTTCAAAAAAATCAATCCAGCTGTTTGTATTTTTTTTCAAAGTTATCCAATCAGGAGGAGAGAAAAAGTGATTTTCACCACTTAAGGTATTTTTCATATGCTTTTCATCCCCAGTAACTCAAACCAGCTTTATTTTGAAACATCACCCTTGAAAGTGAATGTACTCCTGAATGATGCATTGCCTTGTTTGAAGAAATTTGGTTTGGAAATTACATAGTTATAAACATTAGAACATTGTGTGCTGAGCATGCACAAAACATTATTTCCCTTCTTTGATTTGGACCTCTACCCAATAGTGATTAATGTTCCCAGGCATGAATATTTGTTTGTGCACTCATGAAAATTAGAGATGGAAAAGGTCTAATGCATCATCTAGTTTATCTTACCTCCAAAGGCTTGATACCTGCACTCTCTATTTGTACATGTGGCAGGAGCTGAGAGTCACAGAAAGGTCCTTTCTTGAAACTTCTCTGCAGAGCTTTAGAGGAACAGGGACAGTAATTTTAACTCTGAAGCACATCCCTCTGTTTGTACCTTGGCTTTGCCATCTAAAACATTTCCTAGAACTTCCTGCTATGGATTTCAAGAAACAGTAAAATATGTACTCAGCAGGTTGGACTATTGCCCAGTCTAACCTCAGGCAATGGGACTTCCTTCACCTGTTTTGTAATTTTGAACAACCTGAAGATCTCATTGTCAGGAAGTTTCCCTTGCTATGCCTCTTGTGTTGTCAGGATCTTCAGGCTATGGCAATAGTCAATTAGAACTTCCTGCTACGGATTTCAAGAAACAGTAAAATATGTACTCAGCAGGTTGGACTATTGCCCAGTCTAACCTCAGGCAATGGGACTTCCTTCACCTGTTTTGTAATTTTGAACAACCTGAAGATCTCATTGTCAGGAAGTTTCCCTTGCTATGCCTCTTGTGTTGTCAGGATCTTCAGGCTATGGCAATAGTCAAGTCATGACCATTTATGTCATCATAAACAGTACCCTTCTCTCTTTATTATTTGTTCCTTATTATGAATACATATAGTCTATTGTGCCATTGGCAATTCACTTTTGTTTAGATAATCTAGTCATGCCTAGCTTCCTTCATCTTTCTCCGTAAGCCAGTTCATCTAGTCATTCAGTTACCTAACATGACCCTTAGCTCTCATTGCTCTTATCCCTCTCATATTATCTAAGCATAAATGGTTGCTATTGCTTTTATTTGCACTCCTTCATATTTGTCAATATGTGGGGGTTTTTTAATAGCAGTGCCTGGAATGGAAAACAGTTCTCATTGGTACCTAACAGCATTCCATGGCAGGTCTACGCTAGGAAAACATTTCAGCTGGTTAGGAAACAGTAGGTATTTTTCCTGTAAAAAAAATAAAATTGGTTCATAACTTATCTTTGTTGTTAACTAAAAATGTGGAATATTTCTGTGGCATTAAAAAAAAAAAAAGAAAAAAATCAAGAGAAACAAGAAATAATCCACAAAAAAGTTTAATGTCACTGAAAAATATTTTGAACTGGGACATTTCAGACTGTCAGCTATGTTTTTAGGGCAGACTAGCTAATACACTTATATAACAGAATTTTAAAACTAGATTTGTATCTGTGCAGGAAAAAAAAGAGGATGTTTACAATTGTGTTAGCATACCACAGTTACTCCACCATTCCTCAGAAGAATTACTGTGACCAAATGACACATTTGAAGGAAAATAGCAAAAGAGAATATTTCTTCTTCAATCCCTGACATGTTACTTCTGGAAGAGCTTATGCAATTTAAAAAATAACAGAGTTTTTCAAAATGACCGTTAGTTTTAGGGGCCTCCATTTTCTGAAACAGTGAGCTGGAGCCTCATTTTCAGAAAGAACTAAGTAGTGCAAGTTTGAAAAGTGGACTTTTTTAGTTGTCTCAAATTGGAGATTGCAAAAGGAGATACCCAGAATCAACATTTCTTTTTGAAAACATGTCCTAAATTGTATCACTGGGACACAGGCAGTAGCATAGGAGGTACAATGCAACATAAACAGTACCCTCGTATTTCTCTTTGCCTATTTGAAAAATACCACATCTGTTCAAAAAAATTTCATATGTTTGAATGGAAGTAAAATGAAAATTTGGCTATAGCTGGCAGATTAGAAATTGTTATTTTTCTCTAGTTTATTTATGTAAAACCCAATAAACTGTTCAACATATAATCGCTTACATGACCTCTGTGTACAGAAACCAGTTTTCACATTTCTTAATTTCTTCCAAAAATTAACGGAAAATGGAAATTTCCTTCTCAAGAGAATTCTAGATAATCTCAAAGCCAGGACAAGCTATTGAAAGTGTAAGTTGTCAGAATATGGAATCTTTGCAATTAGATGGTTTCTAAAATGTAATTTGACGGTGTCCCTTTAATCCTATTACATCTGCTCTCTCTTTGTTGGCTAATTAGAATGATTGGCCCTTGTCATTTTCATAAAATCCCTTTATACATGTGCATTATCTTTCCTTCCCATGATCTCACTGTAATCATCTTGACTCATCGGTAAATATATAAAGCTGTTAGAAACTCACTCAGACACATACATGGTGTGTATATCCTCTTAATCTGTGTGTACATAAGTAGGAATACACTAATGCACTAAAGTGGGTGAAAATTTTCTTCAAAGTGCTTTTTGCATGACAAACAGTCTTTTAAATGCAGAGGAATTTCCATGAAACAATGTCTCATGTTCTTCAAAATGTTATAATGTGATTTGAAAAAACAGACACACCTAAAATGTTCTTTTTTTTTAAAGGTGTGAATTTTATTTGTAGCCTTTCTGTTGTGATATCTTGAGAGTGTATCAGCTGGGACCTACTGCAGTGATATGATTTTCCTGCTGGCTCTCTTTCCAGACAAAATAACAGGTTGGAGTGGGGGCATTTAAAATTGCTTCACTCTTGGCCAAAATCAGTGATACTGCAGTCAGCAGTAGTAGCAAGGTGGGATGGATGCTGCCTGCTTTCACAAATCTCACCTTTACATTCTGCCTCAAAAGGAAGACATTAGCCTTTCGTGGGGCTGATACACTTAACAAGAAATATTAGCCGTTAACACTCTAGCACAGTGGTTTGGTAGGCCAGGCACACCAAGATAAAAAAGCTGCTTTGCTGTGCTTATGTCATGACAACCTTTCCTGATGATTGCAGTTAACTTTCAGCAGAATGAAGCATGTAGAACAATTGCAGAAGGTAAGCTGACCCATGGTAAAGAAGTTTAAATGGAGGATTTTTTTTCTTTCAACCCATATTCTTCAACTTCTCAAAAGACCGATTCATAGGTATCAGTTCCCCAAGATTCTCTCAAGAGAAACAGGGTTTAAAATTATTGCATTTGTATTGCATGCAAATGATTGCAACTGTGTTTTACAGTTTTTTCTGGAAGGTTCCCTACTTCACTGTTTTCAGAGTACGTCTACATGATGGCAGGGTTCTTGACCTTGTGGTCGAAGTAATAATCCTCAGCTGGCACTATGACAGTTATTACTCTCACAAATATTTGTATCACAGCTGCCAAAGCTTCAGGATATTACTGCAGTACCAATAATAAATATTAATATTTCTACAGCAACCAATTGCTCTTAATTACTTTCACCACAGGAGCCAGGTGAAAGAGGAGCCAAGCTCTGAAGAAGAGAGGTCCTTATTCAGTGCAGTATTTCCAAAGGAGAGAAGTAATGCAGAGGGAACTGGAAATTTGCCAACAAAAGGAGACACCTGAAAGAGGAAAAGATAAATATTTAGCCACTGAGATCTGTTAAAGTACAAAACATCATCTATAATTCAGATTCAAAATTACTATATTTAAATATTGTCACAGCTGTACTACAAGTAGGCCTATGCTGGCAAATTACAAGGTAAGTGTGAGACATGTACCTAAGTCTTAACTTATTTCCTCTCCCCTGAAACTGGGGCTGTCATTGGAACACTTTTTTGGACTGTTGCTAAATTTGTACTTTTTAGTTACATCTTTATCACAACTCCAAGCCTGAACAGTGGGAAAACTGGAAAAAGAGATGACTCCAGAATGAGTCATCCATTGGAGACCTTGATCCAAATTTTGTGCAAAAGGGTTGGGTGTTGAGCATCCTGTGACTAGAAGAAAGGCGGCAGAGTAAAGCTGCTGTGGCCACCCAGCAGAGGCAGTGGGTGCACCGTACAGCACGTGCATGCAGAGGCTTCGGCTAGGGGAGCTTCACACTGACCATGCCTGTAGCTTTCAAAACTACCCAGCCTGTCCATGCCAGCATCACTGCCTGGTGCCAGGGGGGTGGGTATGGAAACCCCCACAGAATTTTAAAGACCTTTGTGTTCCAACAGGATTTGGGAGTAACTGGCTGAGAGGCGATTTGCCCCCTTGTGAATAACACAGCGAAAAAGAATTGGAAGAGACGAAGCTGGACTTCCCATCCTCTGGCTTCCTAACAAGACTCAGTGACCTGTCACCTGGCTGTTCAGCAGGAGTTTAGACAGGGAAAAGTCGTCCAGGAGTGTTGTCCTCTGACAGAAGGAAAGAGTGAAATTCAATGGCACAGGAAAGCTAGTTCATCTGGACTGAACAAGGAAATGATCCTCTAGAGACATGGGAGGTCCAGAGAGGATTTTAAAAGTTTTCATTCCTGTAGAGGATCGTATCGTATCGTATCATATCATATCGTATCTTACTTATTTTTACATAAAGCAGAGCAAATAATTTTGCAATATTGTCAAATCTCCCCCTCTTGAGAAACTGTTCTCTGTCTTTCATTGTTCTGATTATTATTCTTGTTCAGCTATCACGGAACACACCCTTCCTTTTTTTTTTCCTTCTTAGGAATGAAATAACCAGTTTCTCATGTAGGTGATGAGAGGAACAGGGAGAAACTGATTATAATGCTTCCAAATGAGTCTTCACTGTGTCAGTAATTTCCTTATCCAGCAATGGTCCAGCAGTCATCACAGTCTCTGTAATCACAGGAAACATAATGTCCAGTGTACCACTGGTATTGGCAGCGTGGGATATATCACAGAAGAACATCTCGGCTCCAGGCCGTACAAGAGAGGTCTCTAGACATGTCCTATGAAGGTGTGTACACAGAATTAAAGCAGTTTCCAAAGACTTTCCAGTGCTGCAAAGCTTGGCTGTGTTTCTCAAGAGCCTGAAGATGTTTGTACCTGGAGCTTTGACTGTCAATGGAGATAAAGGGCATCTGTGGAAAAGCCAACTCTTGGCCACCAGAGAGGAAAAGGTTGATGAGGGCTGTAAAAAGCACCAGGAATGCACTGAAAGTTCTTAGGAGGTACAGAAAAGTTTCAGTTTGTGTTCTAGAAAGGATGTGAAAGGAAAGACTGCTTTTATAAGCACTGCAGTGCAGAGGGGTGGGTAAATTCAGAGCTGGCTGGGAAAGAAACCCTAGTGTGGGATTTATCTGAGATTGGCAATCATATAAAGGTGAAATATCACCACAGAGAGAGCTGTTGCTTCTCTGTCATAATCTTTAAGAATCCTTCGATTGTTGTGGATGGTTCAGATGATAGTCCTTGCTCAGTCTTTACCAGGTAAAAAACACCAGTGAGAATATTTGGATGTTGAATGGGGTGTAGGGGAATATGGAGGGCTCTTGTGGGAGGTCATGAAAAAAAAGAAAGGAAGCTATTGTCTCTCAGCTAGCTGTCAAGATAAAGTTTCCAAAATCTACAGCTTCCTTACAGTCCTTTGGTAGGCAATTGTTGGAGAGCTCAGCTTAAAGGTACACTTTGGCTGTTGAGCTTGCTGGGCAGCACAGCACTGGGGTCCTTGCCCTGGAGCCAAGCTGGTGGCTGGGTGGTTTTGCCATGCTTGCAGAAGTCCCCACATCTTTTTCATTGCCGTGCTCCTCCCGGCTGGCACTTCGTCAGCTCAACTTGAAAGGTTTGTTTGATTATCACCAAGTGTTTGGTTATTAAAAACAAGCTGTCAGCCTCACAGCCTACAACTATAATGTATAATTAAATGCATCCTATCCTCTGTTTCCAAAACACTGTTACAATAATGTCAAGTTGTGATAATCTAGCGAAAGGCGGTGGGGAGCGGGGGGAGTCAGACATGTAGGATGTTTCTGTGGCTCTGCCATGTGTATCAGCTGGGGAGATTACGGCCTCGCACCCTGGGCTGCTGTGCTGCAGTGCCACCCCAAGAAAAGGGGCAGTGACAGTGGATCCAAGGTAAAATAAAAAGCAAGTGTTGAGGTTTGTATGGGAGCCGGGGGAGAGAAGGAGTGTGAGGAGTCCTCCCCCTGGGGAGGAAGGAGCGGCAGAGACAACTGATGATGAACTGACCGCAACCCCCATTCCCCGTCCCCCTGTGCTGCTGGTGGGAGGAGGTAGAGGAAATCGGGAGTGAAGTTGAGCCCGGGAAGAAGGGAGGGGAGGGGGGAAGGTGTTTTTTTAAGATTTGGTTTTATTTCTCATTATCCTACTCTGATTTGATTGGTAATAAATTAAATTAATTTTCCCCAAGTTGAGTCTGTTTTACCTGTGATGGTAATTGCTGAATGATGTCTCCCTGTCCTTATCTCGACCCATGAGCTTTTAGTTATATTTTCTCTCCCCTGTCCAGCTGAGGAGGGGAGGGATAGAGTGGCTTTAGTGGGTACCTGGTGTTCAGCCAGGGTCAGTGCACCACAGTGGGTAAACAGTTACTGCGTGTAAGAGAAAGCAATATAAGAAAGGGAAAGAACCCTCTCAGTTTGCCCTTTAGTGCAGCATTTTGGGTTTTATAAAGTGTCTACTATGCCAGGAACCATCTGAAACAATTTTACAGATCTTTTCAGCCCAACCTCCCATTTTGCCTCCCTGTCTCACCTTCAAATTTTCTTCTATGATGAATGAAACAATTGTGGGTTTTTTTTTCTTGTCTCCCTCTCTCCAATTTCCAGTGCAGGGCCATGACAAGAGGAGAATTATTCCTGGTCAGCAAGAGGATCTCCTTACTCTGATGAGCTAAGGTCACAAGCAGTTTAGCTAAAGAGGGTACAGAACCTTTTTCAGCACTGTTAGAAAAAACGTGGGCAAGGAGTTGATTCAACATAATGTCAATAATCTTTGCCAGCTCTGCAGTGTGTTTTGCCTCGTCTTGCAGAGCTATTTAATTTCCTTCCAAAATGCAACAGCTTCAGAACCCCCTAAGCATCTTAAGGGGGTACATCCGATTGAAAGTCAGTGGAGCTGACCCTCCTGAGTGCCTGCAGTACTTCTGAAAGGTTTGCCCAACAGAAGCTGAGAAAACCCAGAGGAAACTTCTTTTTGCTGAAATTGGTTCTTCCTAAGGCAGTGGGCTCTCAGCCTGAATAACTGGCCTGGTTTTCAACAGCTAGTAAGTCAATAGGGAAGTGCTCAACATCTTCTCAGACTTAGGATGCTTGGAGTTCAATTCAAGCCCTAAACATAGGCTTCCGCTGCTGTTATTGTGCTTGCAGCCGTGCAAAAGGTTTGCTCAGAGCTGGCAGATATGGCAAAGAAGGTCCCGGATAACCGTGTCCTTCTGGAAGGACAACTGGAAGTCTTGCAGAGTACCTTACAGTAATCAAAATGACAATAATGTTGTATGTGTATATTTTGGCCTTCAGTATAAATGGGGTCAGCCACTGGAAGTCAGGAGCAAACAGATTTGCTTATGCTTCAATTTGTTTTATGCCCTGTTAACAGGCTTGTTTTGAATGGCACTGGATTTGTGCAGGTGAATAAACAAAGATGTTCACTAGAATCATAGGTCAAAGGCTAACAGAGGTTGGGCAGGATCTCTGGACATAGTCCAACCACTGTTTCAGAGCAGGGTCAACTTCAAAATTAGATCAGATTACAGATAGTTTATCAGAGTTTTGTATATCTCAAGAGATAGAAACAGGGATCCATCCAGATTGGAAGGGACCTTTGCAGATGACCTAGTCCAACCTCCCACTCAGACAATGCCAATTAGAACAGGTTGCCCAGTGAAGTTTTGAATTTTTCCTGTATGTCAATATCTCTTGTACTAGGGAACTCAAAACTCAACACGACACTCTGCATGCAGTCTTAGAAGTGCCAGGCAGAGGGGAATAATCACTTCCCTCAACCTGCTGGCTACCCTTTTACTAATACAGCCGGGTACATGGTTGGCTTTCTTTGCTACAAGGACACACTGCTGAGTCATATTCAATTCTTGTTGACCAGGACCTCTCGGTCTTCTTGTGCAAAGCTGTTTTCCAACCAGTCAGTCCCTGGCCTGCACTGTTGCATGGGCTTATTCCATCCCTGGTGGGGGACTTGGCATTTGCCTCTCTAGAACTTCATGTTCCTGTCAGCCCATTTTTACAGCCTATCTAAGTCCCTCTGAATAGCAGTCGTACCCTCCAGCAAGGCAGCTGCTCCCCCTGGTTTGGTATCATCTGCAACCTTGCCAGGATTGAGCTCTATCTCATCACCCTGGTTGCTAACAACCATGACAAACAATATTGGCCCAGTATTAGTCCCTGAGGGATGCCACCAGTAAGGGTCTGCCAGCTGGACTTGTTACTGCTGATTGCCACTGTCTGAGCCCAGCCAATTTTCCACCCTCTCACCAACCATTTACCCAGTCCATAGTTCTCCAGCTTGGTTATGGAGAGTCCATAGCCTCTCTGGGCCCTTGTTCCAGTGCTTAACCACACTCACAGTGAAGATTTTTTTTCCTTATATCCAGTCAGATTTACTTTTGCTGAGACTTTTGATCATTGATTCTTTTATTTTTGCTGTGCACCTCAGAGAAGGGCTCCGTCTTCCCCATAAAACCACTTTCACTTGTAGCAGACAGAAATTAAATACCTTTCCACCATCTCTTCTCTGGGTAGGAGAAACCTAGCTACATCCATCTCTCCTCAAATAGCATGTTCTCCAGCCATCTAGCCATCTTCATAACACTCTGCTAAACTTGCTCTAGTTTTCACTCTCTCTCTTGTAACAGGGGATCCAGAACTGGACACAGTGCTCTAGACGCAGACTCAGGACTGCCAAGTAAAAGGGGAGTGAGTGCTCCCCTCAACCTCCCAGCTATGCCCAAGGTAGTCTCTACCTTCAAAGCAGAAGAGGCAATGAGAAGGCTCTGCTGGAGATGGGGACTATGATATGTCCTGGGATCCCAGTCTTCCCGTCACCCAGCTTGGAGAGCTCGCTGATGTGTACCACAGCTTTCATTTGGACAATGTGGATGGATTTCAATCCTATGGGTCCAGGACACGGAGGTAAGGAGGTGTGTATACCCCCAATTTTGCTCCTATATGGTGTTTGGAGGCATCTGGGACTAGATACTCAAAAAGAGCTACTGGGTCCTGCAGGCTATGCTATAGTCTAGAAGACTGCTCAAAATGGAAGCTGTATACCCTGTATAAATAGTATTGGGGTATGGCTGAGGAGATGGAGGGCTGGGGAGTCTTGTTTTGACATGCACAGCCCATGCTTTTGGGACTTACATGGTAGCAGTAAATTTGAATCAGCTGTGTATGACAAATCTTAGCTGTATATTGTGGTCTTGCTTGTGCAACAGAACAGCCCCGGTGGGGCCCAGATTAGATTTGTATAGGAAGCATAGTCAGAACTAGGTATTTTTCCTTTGGGAAAATGTGTGTGCTTTGAGCAGACATCTGTGGGAAAGATAAATAAGTAGCATTGTGATCCACTGGGTGCAAGGATAAGAGCTAACTAATTGTACTGGTTTTGGCTGGGATAGAGTTAATTTCCTAGTAGCTTATGTGGTGCTATGTTCTGGATTTGTGATGAAAACAGTATTGATAACACACCAATGTTTTAGCTATTGATGAATGGTGCTTACACAGTATCAAGGCTTTTTCTGCTTCTCAGACTGCCCTGCCAGCGAGGAGGCTGGGGGTGCACAAGAAGTTGGGAGGGGACACAGCTGGGACAGCTGACCCCAACTGACCAAACAGAGATGTGATACCATATGACATCATGCTCGGCAATGAAAACTGGGGGAAGATGAAGGAAGGGGAGACATTTGGAGTGATGGTGTTTGTCTTCTCAAGCAACTGTTATGCACGATGAAGCCCTGCTTTCCTGGAGACAGCTAAACATCTTCCTGCCACGGGGAAGTAGTGAACAAATCCTTTATTTTGCTTTGCTTGCACGCACAGCTTTTGCTTTACCTATTACACTGGTTTTATGTTAACCCACAAGTTTTCACACTCTTACCCTTCCAATTCTCTTCCCCATCCCCCTGGGGGGAGTGAGTGAGCAGCTGTGTGGGGCTCTGCTTCCTACTGGGGTTAAACCACAACATTAATATTTGTGATCAGTTCCATGGACAGCATGTTAAAGACTGATGCAAGCTACCGAGCCTTTTTTCTTGTCTGAATTAAGTAGTTTGGACTTTACTGAGATTTTCAGTCTTTGGGAGAATTTTAGGAACACTTCCCTTTTAAAAGGTCTAAGTCAATAGCTGTAAAAGGAGGGCTGCCACTGAGATTGCATATTGCTGGAGCAAGGCAAGAAAAACAAAAGCTGAGGAAAAGCCAGAAATGGTAATATTTGTTCAGCAATTTATTGGGTAGTCATTCCAATGTACTGGATGTGGCTGGTTTATCACTTTTAGACTGATATTCATGCATGTTTTAAAAAATAGAATGAAGATGAGGATTTTTCTGTTCGTGGGTTTTTTTCCCAGCTTGCTTCCTTTTTTTTTCTTATGTATTCTATGTAATCCCACACTGATACCTTAATAAAATATTCTTACCTCTCATACAGAAGATTTATCATTGTTTTTAATTAAGAAATCATCAGCCAGTATTTGACAGGACATTTTCAGCCTCATTATAAATGTGTTCTTGATTAAATTTCAGGTATATTCAATATCCTGTAAATCAGAGAAGAGTGTTTTCTCTTTTCTACTATTCTATAGTAAATATGACAGATATGATGTCTGCCAATAACATGTGCTTAGCATAAAGTACAATGATGTTAATGGGGAGCTGAAAACTGTATAAACCTGCCTCCTCAGAGTGGAGCTGAATTCAGTAGCTTCCCCAGCTTGAGAACAGTTAGGAAAGTGCTTACTGGCACATCAAGAAGATTTCTTCCTGCACAGAAAGAAAAAAAAAAGAAGGTTGGAGGTCCTTAGTCTGTGGCCTTCTCAGGAACGGGGTTTCAGAGTTGGAGAGAAGGAGGAAGAAAAAAAGTAATAGAAATCGAAGCTGAGTAGAGGAACTCAGTATTGCATGCTATGTGATGGGAGTGTCAGTGTAGAAGCAAATATATTAAAAAGGTTTATGTGTATGTTTTTGTTAAGAGAGGCAAAGGGAGTATCTGGAGAGGGTAACAAGCACTCAGAGCCTTGCATGTCAACAAAAGTGAAATTATGAATCTAGAAAGTAAAAAGGAAAATCAAGACCTGATGGCAGGAAGGATAAAACTCACTAATGGACCTCACAGAAACTGCCTAACCCCCCTGCCAAACAGGGCTTAAAAGGAAAAAAAGCCACAAGACTGCTTCCTTCTATTTTGGCAGATGCTAGGCACCTTCTCTCCAGTAAGTCCGGTGTACCTGGATAGTCTGACATTCTTGCATATAATGTCTATGGCTAGTTATATCTCACACAACCTTTCCATGCTGGCATCTCCTCTTTCTCCTTTCTTAATAAACCAAATTTCAGTTAGACTGGCTGGGTGACAAGGGGTTTGTCTTAAGGTTGTTGAAAGATGCCCTGCACTCTGGTTGCCACTAAAGGGTCACTCATTGCTGGGTCTTCTCCCATGCCATTAACTGGCTGATGATGTCCAGGAAAGTGCCTAAAAGCCAAGGACAAGTACCTAGTAGAAGGTTTGCAGGTGACAGTGACTACCATAAATATGTATTTTCACACTATATTTTAATCTATTTTGGGTCCCATAGCACAATTTGAGGGACTTTGGAGCTTGTCTGGTGCTCATTGCCGTAATTCTCCTTGTCTGGTCTGGTCTGGTCTGTCCTGGCCTGGTCTGGTCTGGAGCAACTTCTGAAGTATTAATAGTTCTACTTAACTGCACTCAGATGATGCTCCAATGTGTTTAACACCTCCAGGCTAACATTCTCCACCCCTTTTACAGAGCTTAGTACAATTTCTAAGTGGTGCATATTTTAAATAAGGGTGACCCACACTGGCATTGACGTTAGTTTTGCTGACGCCCAACAAAAAGGAGCGTACAAGCTGAAAAACACAGAATTGATTTCACATTTGTTCGCAGCAGCATGACATAAAATTGCAATGGATTGGAAACAAAAGGAAGTTCTGTGTCTAGAAGGAAGAGGCTGAAAGGATGTTTGGAAGTGATGATAATGGAAAAGTTAACTGATGCCAGAAGTGATTACACAGGAGGCTTCCGCGCAGTGTAGCCGCCTTTCTACAACTTTATTCAGCAAAATTTGGCACTATCCATTGCCTGATGCCCCCAGCTGCCCCAGCAATCTTTCACACTTCTGCAAACACTGGTTAATATAACATTTTCCTGCTCTGCTGCTTAAGGACATGTATCAAAAAGATGGCTTAATTTCCAAAAGGCTGTGATGTATAATATGGAAATAGTGCCACATGTAAGCTCACTACTAATACTTTGTCCAGTGCATTTTGTCTGAACACACTTTAATGTGTCAGCTTTTATTCCTGATTTGTGCTATAGTTATGTTTTTCCTTTAATCAAAATGAAAATAAAGACAAAGGAAAAGCACAGACTGGGTAGGTAAATTAATTCATATTTTTATTGGGACACATGATCCTAAAATACATGTTATTCTGTACTGAACCAGAATTTTAAAACCCACTGCAGGTAGGGTTAAACTGGTAGGATTATATTTAATTATTTCTACTCCTCCTTCTCTTGCCTGTCTGACTCATTACCCTCCTCTAATCTCCCCAGCAAGACAAAACTGAGTAACAGAGGTGGGTAAACATCTTAGTTTTCAAATGACAAAACTGAATTATGTGCATGAAAATCTAATCAACAGAGCTGAGCAGGAATTTTGTGATCCAACATTTTCTCATTAGAAAATGCAGATTTGAACATAGTCTAATGGGACAGAGGGAAAGACAAGGAAAAAAAAAGACATTTCCATAAGGCAAAAAATTTCTATTTAAAAAGGCTTGTGCAGTAACATTTCAATGTTCCATTTTGAAACAACTTTTGATTTGCTTATTATTGTGGTTAGGAAATTTAATGATAAAATAGTTCTACAACATTAAATTATTATATTTTAAAAATTAATCATAAACTTGCTATATTAAAGTTTAAAAATATTCAGCATCAGAAATGAAACCTTCTGATGATATCAAGAAAAGCTTTGACCAAACAAAAATAAAAGCCCTGAATTTGTTTTATGTAACACTTTAAATGTTGTTTGGTTTCCTTAACTTTAAGCAAACAAACAAACAAACACCACAAAATCTTGTGAAATATCTTGTGGCATGGACAACTTTATTCTTGCCGAGCATTTGTTATCAGTGAAATTTACCAACAAAGCTTCTTGAAACAAAATAAAGTCATTGGAATTATCGGTGGATTAGACAGGATTTACTTTTCTGTACTTGCACAAACACCATGTGATCTCAATGAAAACTTTCATTTTAAGGCTTCAAACTTCAATGCTTAAAATAATCTGAATTGTGTAGACTGGGGTTACTTTTTTTTTATTATTTCTACTAGAAAATTATCTGCCTATGGAAATTAGATAAAACGGCAGGCAGTAGACCCTGGCTGGCTACAGTTAGAAATGTGAGCTCTTTGAGGAGGGGTAGTGGGTCACTTCTATCTCAGTCTTTTGTCTTCTGTTAGGTCTTGAAACCCTGGTATCATTTTTTGGGTACTGTGCAGACTCTGTAGCACAGAATGTACATTGCTGCTAGCCTGGGTGCTGAGGACATCACTTGCAACCACCAGCTGCTGCACAGCTGGCCGGGCTCCTCCTCCCCCAGCACCTTCCTTAACTTAGGAGACATTTGGGAGCATAAAGGATGATGGTAAGAAAGAAGACAGGGAGAATGCAACTTCCTATCTGAAGCCGTCCTAGGTTAGTATAATGAGATGGATCTTAACTAAGCCTGAGGCTGATTTATACTAATGTGATGCTAACCTGATATGTGTCCTGGGTCAGGGTGTGCAAAGATGGTAGTAAACAGATCCCAAAATGTAAACTCTGGTCTGTAGTACTGTAACGGATAAAATAAATCATCGCATTAGGCTCAAACACAAAGCACTCTGTTTTAGACCAGGTTGATTAAATTGAATTAAACTGAGCTAAACTGTATTTTGAAAACAATTCATGCTTTCATGCACTGTGATTTGCCTCTTAAAGGAAAAAGATATTAATCTATATTTTGAGAACATAGTGTGGGCTTTGCTGAGCTAATTCTGTGCACAGACTGCACTGTGCATTTTCACAAACCATTAACGGGAATTCAGAGGCCTCAGTGCTTTCTCTATTGAACCTCCATCCGATATTAGCACTTGGACAAGTGCTGTTGAACTCTTTCAGCACAAGGGAGGCCTTGGTCTCAAGGAGACCAGCACGGACAGAATCTGGAATAGTAATATTGTTAACCTTTAGGGTACCAGAGACAGATCTAATAGCACTGGCGTTTGTGCTAGGCTCAGACCTTAAATCATCCCTTTCAGTTGATATATAAGGCCAGATTCTGTAGTGTCCTTTGGCTGCTTTAAGCTGTTCCTGTAAGGCAACAAGCCCTAAGCTGAAGTTGACTGGCTGGTTAAACCAAATTTATGTTTGTTTTTCACTGCTAGAAAGACACAGTTAATCTGAACCATGATTTACAACTGCTGAGAGAAGAGTGTCACAACATTATCAACCTTTAATGACGATGGAATGGGTAAGCTCTCATAAGCATGTTCCTAAGGGACACATATAAAGAGGTTCAGGTCTAGCAGTTACCCCTCCATGGACTGGGGATCTTGTGTACATAAAATATCTGACCAGGGTATGGTGCCCTGATATTCTGTTTTATTTCACTACTTAAATAGTGAATGGCTAAAACCTGGAGTGGGTGGGTGGGCGCAGAACACTTAGCTCTTCCTCTTCTTCATGGTATATTCTAAGGGAAGCATTTCTGCATTTTCAGAGGTATCCTGCATGTTAAAACACTTCTAACCAAGATCCCAAAACAATAGCAGCTCTCAAAGATATTTTTCCTGGATGAGTAACTGAATCTTTTCCAAAAAATCAGCAGCGCTAGAGATTGTCCATAGGGCTGGGTTATACCTGTCAACTCCCTTTTGCTCTGATACAGCAGGCACTTATCTTGTCCTTCTGTTAACCTCTTTCTTTGAGAAAGGACATGTTCCCGGTGTTGCTTTAGATTCTATTTTAAACTGTAGATGAGGTCATAATGTTAGGCTATAATTCTTGGTATTGCTTTTTAGCCGAGCACTTCCATCTCTCACAAGTGACAGACCCTCTCTTGCAGGACTGCTGGGCTTTTGCCTACTATGACATACTTTGAATTCTGGGGGAAATCTGCAGGATAAGAATACATTTGAGAGACTGGCACTTTAATCAGCTAAGTGAGCCAGACTCTATTGTGCCTGGCATATCCTAAGACAGTCAAAAGGGCTGGTTGCACCTTTCTCCCCTTACTCCTAGAACAGGGATTACACCATCCTATGCTTTAACAGCCTTGGGGAGCTTTGGTAGTCTATTGCAAATTAAAGAAAAGTTCAACAAGTTAAAAGTACCCAGAATGCAACATGCATTGCCTCCATCACATGGGTTCAGAGATGGCAGAAGAAGATGATGAAAGCTGATCTCTACTGCGTGGTTCTTCCATGCATAAGGAATCTCTTGTCAGGGAGACCCATCAGCCTTTGACATCTGGAATGCTGCAAAGTACAAAGTACTCCAGAGATGTCCTTGCTGTTAGCGTTGCCCACTAAAACCCTACAAACACCATATGTTCTTGCATTCCTTCTCCAGGTGCTTAGCTTTAAGCATATGCTCCATCCCTTTGATTTCAAGACAACAAAAATGTGGAGTCCCCTGCTCCTCTGAACACAAAAGCAAATCGACAAATGCATCCTGAGACAGATGTGTCACAAGTAAGTTTTCTCCTTCGTTTGTAAGGTCTGCATGTGAGTTTTGAGATGCACTCTCTCGTATTTGTATAATGGCTCAGTTCTCTTCTTTATCTGATGCATTTCCAAGAAGGGATTTACATGTGCTTAAAAAACAGTATTATAGTTCTCTCCCTCTTAAATAAGCCATTAACTTGTGTTACCAATAAGACTCTGGGGGAAGGAGGCAGGGGGAATAACATTACAGTTAAAGCAAGCATCATAAAATACCCGTACTTGCAACTTATGCCTACACTGACAATGTCTGCAGCCCGAATGACCTGGTGGATATTTTTTTCTGCAGCATTTGCTTCAGTCCATGCAGCTGATGATGCAAGGCCTTGTAATACATGGCATGTAATGCTCTCACAGGTGTTGCTAGTTTCCCTTTGCAAGGCAGGCCCAGCATGCATCCCTAATTGTATCTTATTGACATAAAAGGCTCCCAGAAGATGGGGGCCAACTACCAAACCCAGTATAGCCATGCTTGTTTTGGAGAAACAGAGAGTGGGGAAAAAAAGAATGCAAAGGAGAAAGAAGCTAGCAAGCTTTCCCAGCTGAAAACTTTGATGAATTTTGAATGTTGCTGTGCAAAGGAGAAAGCAATGCGATATGGCTTGTATTTGGAAAGGAGGCTTCAATGCCATGTATTTAATGCAGCATCCCCTTTTATCACAGAACTACCTGAATGTTCTCTCTTACGTGGAAGTATTTTTGCCTTCAAGTTTCCATCTTTTTGCATCATTGATACTCCTTCAAAATACTTTTTTTTTCTCAAAGAACCCACAGTTCTCAAAAGACTTCCCTGGCAGGACAATGGCTCTGAGAGATCAGTGTGGAATGAGAGCTGAGGGACTGTGATAACTGAGCAGTAGTGAATCCTAGTCATGAAAACATATGGATGTGAGAGAGGATAGACATTATTTTGCCAGTGGCTGGAGAACAGAAATGGAAAACAACTGTCCAGCTTGTCAGAATCACCAGGCATAAATATCCATGAGTGGATATTCATTATAAAAATACTGCTATGCTTAGAGTTCCCGATTGCTGTAGGAAAGCTTCAGAAAATGTTGCATTTTGAAGTAATGCTGATACTATTTGCTATTCTGTAACCCATGGTTCTACTGAGCTGGCAGATCTTTTGGAGGGCCCTGTGCATGTAGGAGGTGAAAGTGCAAACTGATGTATGGTGCTGCCTATTAAACAGGTCTTGGAATTCACACCATCACTCAGTGGTGCCAGAGAATGTGCTCTGACTTTCATGGGGACAAGAGTGCAGATGCCACCCTGCTCACAAGAACAATTTCAAGAAGGACGGATGGCAAAAGTTCTGCCAGTTTGTTTTTTTTTTTTTTTTTTTGGAAATGCTTACTGACCAAAAGCTAAAAGTTTCAGAAAGTGGGTCAATTTGGAGGACAATTTATTTTTTAAACACGTGTGAAGTGTTCCCCTAGCCCTTTCCTGAGTGAATATTAAAATTTTCCATTTGATATTATTTTTTCTTTTGCATTGTAGTGCCCTGTTACAGAAGTCAGGACTAGAGTGCAATGGTTTAATTTTCACTGGTACTTTGCTTGCTGTGAAGTAAAAACAATACCTTTTGTTTTGCATGAAATTTTGAAGGTTAAGTCATTCAGATTCATTGTGGGTATTGTTTTAAAATCACAGTTTTTCCTGGGTTTGGTGCCAACAGAGTGTGCTGACTTGGAAAAAGTATTCAGTGCACAAGGAACATTCCTAGTGAAGAGAGTCCAACAGGGAAGTAAATGTTTACGAGTATGCAGGCCCAACACTGATGTCCTAATCTAAAATCTAGTATATCAGTCCTCTGTAGATCCCAGGTCTCTCAGCATCCCTCTCCATGGATATTATATGTAGCTATTAAATTGGGCAATGGTTTGCAGAGATATATACTGACATGCCTGGAAAAGCCATTGCAAATGAGATGCAGGTTGATGTGATAATTTTTAATTTTTTCCAGGAATTAAACTACCATTTGGGGCTGAGTAGAGTTTCCCTTCTCCTCTCCGGTAAAAGTCTCCTTGAGCAGGAAGAGTGGATCTGATTCAACCTTCCATTATGTGTTGTGGGATCCTCTGCAGACGTTGCCTTCCCTTCCCAACCCTGCCAAGGATCAAGCAAAATGGATGGCCAGCAGAGCTCTGCCTCCCACTAAATCTGCTATATCCTTTCCTTCCCTTTCCTAGACTCCCTCCTGCTTCACATTCTGCTCTAAAGGATGCATAACCATAGACTGTAATACCAAATGCACCATTATTCTGTGAATGGTGGCTTGGGTTTTTTTTGTCATATAATATGTATGAGAGAAATAAGATACGTCATGGATAGGGGAAGATATATCATTATCTCTTCCCCTGAATTAGTAAAAGCACATCTATGAAAACAGAAAATTTTTTTAATAAGAATGGGATATAACAGTCTAAAACAGTTAATTTCTTTGAAATAGTCATGGCACATCCATCATCTAGGCACCAGTCCTCAGGCATCGGCTGTTGAGATGGATTCCCAAAAAAGGTATCATTTTGCCATGCAGTTATCCTTAAGGAGTGGTGTTTGGAAGGACAGTGGTTCTCAAAGAAGTGGTTCCAGAGCTACCTGTGCAGCACGTTGACCACTCATCTCACAGGTAAAATAAAAACACACTGCAGGAACAAGAACATAGATTTGTGTGATGGCCACATATGCACTTGTGGCCACTCTTGTTATGCCAATATAGCTCTCAACTAGAGTGCAAAAAGCTTCAGGATTCACGGCCTCTTCTGCTTAAGTGTTAGTAGAAGACCTTGTCTAACAAGGCTGGGACCTCTGTGTGATATCAGAGTACAGATTCATTGCATTTACCTGTTGGCCCCATTTGAGGAAGTCTTAATGGTGGTGGGTAGAGAGCAGGGATGATCTTAGGACAAGAAGTCTCACTAGCAGTTCACTGTGCCTGCTGGAAACAGAGGTGCATTGTGGGTTTGCACAACCTGCATGCTGCTAGCTCCAGTCATTTTGCAGCAGGAGAAGCCTCTCATTTGGAAGTTGAAGTTAGAAAGTGAAGGACAAGCAATGGCACTTCATGTCTGGGAAAAGCAACTTTTTTATCTTTGCAGGAAGAGCCCAGAGAGAGGTGAAGAGAGCAAGACAAATCTGACGAGCAGAGGAACCGTGAGAGCAGGCAAGGAGAAGGAGAGATAGCACACAGACAGTTTGAGAAGGAGACAAGGCACAGATAAGGAGCTGTATCTATCTAATAGATATTCTTCCCCTAATTCTAATGGAAATTCTATCTCCCAGAGCCTGTCAGTAGAAACCTAATCCACCTCCAAGGGATACGCAGCATTGCTCAAAGCAGAATCCAGATGACAACAAGGTCATTTTCATCTCATCAGCTATAACGCACAGCCTGGCACCTTCCTCCCCCGCCTCACTCCCCCTTCCTTGCACAAGCTGAGAAGGAGAGGACAAGTTGAATGACAGGTAACATTTCTACAACACACAGCAGAATCCAGTGATGGCTCTTCTGCTGCTGAGGAGAGTTTAACTTTGCTTTTCTGAAGAGTAACTACTCTGTTGTTTGTTTTGGTCTCTACAGGTGACCAAGGAGTTGCACTGAACAAACAGTTGCTGGAAATGCAAAGTTTAAAGAGCTGGCAGGTGAACTATCTTTACCCGCCTTCTGACAGAGGGTCTGGAAAGCAGTGGGTATATTACAGCCTGGTTTCAATTCAGTGTTAACCCTACTTTGAGGCTGGACTAGATGACCTTCTGAAGTCCCTTCAAATTGAATAATACTATGACCTCCTGGGATATACGAGCGATATATATATATGCTCATATGCGTATGGCTACGTATATATCTGAAGTTCTTTGGTTATAAAGATAGACCACACAAGCATATGAACAATTTCACTATCCCTCAATCTTCTTGTCAGAGGTCATATCCTAAGAAACAGTGGTCACATTTCCAGGCATGACTGATCACTTCTCAGAATCAGGAAGAAACGTCTTTCTTCATTTATTTCATTAGTATTATAGGATTGCAAAATTTCCCAGGTTTGTTATGAGTTCATTTCTTCTAGTCTCCCTCCACAAGGCTACAGTCTTTCCAAAAAAGTGACCAGATGCTCAGCTGTGCTGTTAAAATGGACTCCTCTACATTAAGGAAAGACTGACTTACCAAGATAAGAGTGTTTAAACTCCAGTTCATGCTCCTGAGGATCACCTCCAGTTATATCCAGCAGGCAAACACAGTGGCTTATCTTCTTAAGGTACGTGGGGATGATACTAGCTGTTGTGAAACATACCCCAGATGTCTACCATAACAACCTGCAAACTTTCCTGAACTGGTTTACAGTACATTCTAGGAGAACTTGTTTCTCCCTCATGGTGTCACAAGCAAAAATTATTTCAGCCTGCCACTCATATCACTGAAACTCTTCTCACTCAGTAGGTTTCACTTCTTTCTCTTTCTTCTTGAGGGCCAACACTGAGGTCTATCATCTGCTGAGTGGCTCTTGATGTTTATGGAAAGTTTTTTTGCAGCAGGACAAAAACTGTACCACTGATGAAGACCAGAATTTCCAAAGCAGGTAGAGCATCCTAGTCTTGAATAGTTGGGATGACAAGCAAAGGCTTTGCCACTTTACTTTACTCCCAGACCCATATTTAACTTCAATTTGTTGCACTTGGTCCTTGCCTTGGCTATGCTGTAAGTATGCTTACATGGATCTTTGTATCTTGCTGATCCTGACCTTGCCTTGCTGACTTGACTTCTTGGTTTGGCCTTGGGCCTGCCTTGTCACTATGGTCTTTTCTGGTGATTGCTGAACTGGTGGCTGATCCTGGTTACCCTCACTAGACTTGCTCTGCTTGCCTTGCTTTGGTACTGGAGGACTGTGATCTTGTCGGTGAGGCCACCGTCCCTCCTGCCATGCTCCCCCCACTCCTGGCTCCCCTTCTCTTCAAGAGCAGCCTGCTCCTGTTTGACATGGACTATGCTGAAAGTGCAGAGATGACAAATATTCAAAACTTGGGTGGTCAGAATGGAGCGCATTTGGTCAAGCAGTTTTCAGTGAATAGGACATTGTACTGCAGCTCTGCAACCACATAGTCCTGCTGCACACAGTCAGGGACTCAGACTATCAGACACTACACTCTCTCTCTCCCTGTGGAAATGTCTGAACTCCTTACTTTTCCAGTGCATGCCTACAACCATAAGTTAGTCACAAACAGCCATAGATCATTAATGCATAACCTGTAATCAGCTGCTTCCCTTTCTTAATGACCTCCAGGATCAAGTTCAGCCTGACAGATGCCGAAGTACTAACTAGAGTGATGAAAGAGCATTTGGTTTTGGCAACCTGAGTGTGGGGGAGAAGGATAAGATATTACCCAGTTTATTTAGATCATTAATAAGAACCCACAGATCTGTAACCATTATATTAATGGACACATCCATCTATCTTGTTTAGGGAATCTGCTACTGAGAGAGTTCTTGCCAACATGGTGAGATAACAACAGATCAGTACAGTGAGGTGTGAATGCTTTGTAGTTTTCTGTGTTATCTTCTAAAACCAGACCTGGGTGTAGCTGCAAGGAGGGCACAAAACCCATACTGTAATCTGGAGTTGACCTACCTACTAAAGCATGACAGCCCAGGTATTGTGTGACTAATAGGTACTTAACATGGACACAGGTGTGCCTACATTTTAGGATATATTCTGGTAGGAGGTTAAATAGGTCCTAAGTAAGTGTCTGCAAACCCCCTACATAATCACAGCCCCCCAGAGGATGATCTCATCCCTCTAAGTGCTGCCCATGTTAAGACCACATTGGGTTTTGGCTGCATTTAATCTACAGAGGCACCCCACGGGTGGCATTTGGCGTCAGCGGTGGGTTTCATCCAGGCATCCCCAAGATGTCCCATTCTACAACCCTGTGGCAGAGCAGCATGCCAGAGCTGAGTGAAGAGAGCAAGGGTGTTCCTCTTTGTTAAACAGCTGGAACAGTTGTCAAGGGGAACACTGAAAATTGCTGAAGCAAGGACTGAAGGGCTGGCAGCCATGGATACCTGGCTTACCTCTGCCAAAGCCCTACCGGCTTAATGAGAAAGAGCAGAATAGGAATAATGGAGACCAATCCTTTGCAACCTGATAATCACAGAATACTCCAGCTGGGTTTTTGCAGGGACTCTGAATCTCTCTGATAAGCTTGCAGAGAGCTGATAGCCTGTGGTGCCTTATAATCTGTAGTATCCAAAGCACAGTTCTTTCTAAAGAAGTATGTGTGAATAGTGTGGCATCAACCCGACCTAGTCACTCAGAACAGTGATTGCAGTAATTTACACTTATGACTCTGTGTCAATGTTAAAAGACTGAAATTGAAAGTATCAGTACTCCTATCTTACTATTCCTCTCCTCAATGGTTATTTTCATGCTCATACAAACAGTTATCATGGAGGTCAGAGAGATCATTTCCATACCTCATTTTTCATATAGCTTTTGCCCTGTATCAGAACTCAAGACACCCCAATTCAGACAATATTCTCCATTAAAAATATTGTTATTGTCCATAAACCAGAAATCCCTGCTTTCCTCCCATAGTAACTGTCCACATAGTAATAATGAAAGATACAATTATCACAGTGTTTTCCTTGCTTCCCCATGTGCTATCCCTCTCTGAGTCCTTTTCTAGGTCTGCCCTGCGGTGGGTGCCTGGAGAGTTCACCTGTCAAGCAGGCTAACTGGTGACCTTCAAGACTGGGCCCACTCTTGGGATCCTTCCTCAGTATGACCTTGCTGCCCTAGCATGGCAGTCACATCAGGCACATAAATGAGTTGTGGGAGTCTGCTGCTTCTGGTCCTTGGACAACCCAAGCTCATCTGAGCTTGTGGGGAGGAAATAAACACCCTTGCGTTTTTTTCCATTAACTATTCCTTGTAAAGGGTTCATGGGTGATGTATATATAAATCATATAGGGGTCGGGTGGATGTATATATAGCACTGCTAGCCTCTCTGAGGTGGAATGGTAGAGCTCATGTTTTTCATACCCTGATAAACTGCCTTGCCAAGAACATTTTCTCCAGAGAATATCAGTGATCTTAGTGCCCTCCTGTTGCTAGCTAGCTGTGTGCCCACAAGACTTCTCCTGTTTTTCAGAGCTGGGATACAGCCTCTGCCCAGACCAGGCACCACAGACCACAAAGAGTTAGCACCCAGCTCAAAAGTGGAAAGAAACTTCAAAGAAATAGGAGAAATGGCAAACAAGCGTATAGGAGCATTAGTATGAGCACAGGGACTTATGGGAACATCAGTGCTGTGTGTGCTATTGCAAACATTAGCACTTATGAATTTTGTGACTTCACACTCCAAAAGGTGCAGACTGGATATGGGCTATGTGTCCCCATGGAGGGTGGTGCTCACCCCAGCAACAAATACACTGCCTGAGAGCAAATGCCCCGGTGCTGCTCTCACTCACATCATCTGCAGCCAGCACAGCAGCATGTGGGAAGCCGGGTGCTCTGCCCCAGCTCATCCGCACCTCTTTCTCTGCATATTCCTGCTGTGTGGAAGGAAGATTCAGGGATGTATCCTCATCTGCATGGGGAGACATCATTACCTGTCCAAGCTGATTTTACGTCACACCACTACAGTGGTGGAAAAAACTGGATGCAGAGCCAAGAACCTGCCTGCCAATCTCCTTTGAAAGGCAGGATAGCGGGCTGGATGTCTCAACTCTGCTCCACTCAGGAAAGTCTCATATTCCTCTGAGAGTGATCAGCTTAACTAGTAAGCACAGAAACACAACTGTAATTAATAGAAATCACAGCTTAGAAAAAGATCCAAAGAGTGAGCCATGCTGATAGCTTATAACTTAGAAGACTCATCAACACTTAATTAACAACAGAAGCATTGCAAAGTTAAGTGTATTTACAGCTGCAAGAGGCAGTTTCACTGCAAAGCTGGTCCTATCTGAATTCACTATTACTTCTAGCGGTAGCATTGGAATGTTTCATGGGAGAGGTGTGAATTAATCCAACCCAAAGCTTGCCCCAATCCCATTTCCCATACCTTTAATTATATTGCATAAATATACATGAAAGGTGGCATTTAAGATACTATGTTCTGTTGTTATGGCAACTGATATTCTAAAAAGCAATGATAAAAAATAAGCAAAGGAAAGCTATATAAGAATAAATGCATCATGTTGTTATAGCAACGTTTTAATTCCAAAGAGGTTGGAATTACACATATGGTAAGCGTTGCTGGGACCCTGCTCCCCGGTGTGGTTGGGGTCTCCCCTTTCCAATCATGTGCCAGAGAAAATTATGTTATATTACATACTGTATATTGCTCAAAGTTTAACTCTCTTGGAATTATAGGGTACATTTTACATGAGGCAATCAGTAAACATAAAGCAAAAATTTTTGGTTTATCTCAGTCTTGTCAATTTACAGGGTTGGTGTTCTTTAACATTTGTAGTACTTTCAAACTGTTTTTCTTTCTGTATCTCTCTTTTAGAAACACACTCATATGCAGAGTCCACAAGATTTGTCTTAAAAATCATGAAATTCCCCCAGCAAGAAATACATAAATATATCTATCTTCCTCAATCTTGTTTTAACTACTCCCAAGTGCCAATCAGTTTGAGTCACCTTTTCCCTCATTATTTTCTTCCGTCACACCTGGTTGTTTCTTTTTACCCTCCATTCTCCCGGAGTTGTACTCAACCTGACATAGCAAGCGATTTTGCACCTGGCAGGGGTGAAGCTAAATTTACAGGAATATTGAGCTCTAAAGGGTTATCGTACATCTATTAACAAATCTGGCCTCTTTGCTGATTTTGCTCAGCAAATGTAAGAAAACAGAATGGGGGAAATGCAGTGCTGAGGAGAGATATTGTGTGAGAATGGAACTGAGCCAGTAATTGCACTTAAATATATAATGAGACTTCAGCCACTGTATACAAGAATACTCTGAAAACACCCCATTAACAATGAAGTGATAAAAAAAAGCATCCTTGCAGAGTGCTCCTCAGTCACAAGCCACAGGACCAATACGTTTTTTGCTTACTGCAACCAAGAATAACTTCATCATCCTGTAAAGCTTCTGTGCGAGGAAAATTAGGGCCCAGTGCCTTCCCTTGCTTCACATGCCTGCTGGGAAGTGTAGGGAAGAATAGGTGTATGGGGAGAGCGGGGAGCATGGGGGGTTGTTGCTTCCCATTCACTCTGCCCAGCACACCAGCGGTGCTTGCAGGACGTATGACGCAGTCACAGCCAAGCAGTACCCTCTTTTTTTTTGCTTTTAGCTGGGCAACATCAATTTCTGCCTCCTATTTGACATAGCAGGAAACTGTTTTTTCTTCCTATGCAGATAAATGCTTGCTTCAAAGCTGCAGCCTTTCTTGCAGTTGGCGATGGGGCAGGATTTTCACCCTCCTGAGGGAGGTGGCAGCTGGTGAGGATGCATTTCAGACCTAACCCTTCCAGGTCGGTGGGTCACTTGGAAGCAGAGGTGCAGCAGGAATATGGCATGCACCAGTTGTGTGTAGCAAGTGCAGCACTTAACCTGCTTTCTTTACAGAAAATGGAGGTTAATTCTGATTCAGGACATCAGCAGAGGAACATAGGCATTTGCAAATCCAGCCTACATGGGTGAACTAGGCCCTTCAGCACAGGGAGAGTGGGATGACAACTTATCTACAGGGATGGCCAATGGGGTGGTCTATCATGAAGGCATGTGGTGGAGCTGCAGAGATGGGGAAGGGTGCTCTGGACTCCTGGGGGTTACGAACTGAGACAACACAAGGACTTAGTCAACACAAGGACTTAGTCAACACTAAGGGTGGGATTAACCTCAGCAGGGTTTTGCTGTGCTAACGTGTAGTGAAAACTATGTCGAGACTTCTCAACAGGGCTTTCTTCCTGCTCATCTTAGAAACTTGTTCACAGATGGTGCAAGCCATCTCTGGAGGTTCTCATCTCACTTCACTGGTGAGAAAATGGAGAGAACTGGGAAAGATATCCTGTTTCTGGATGTTAGCTGAGTAGGATCTAACCTGTAAATTTTAAATAGTGAATATAGCCTGCCTGGGCCTCACTAGAAAGCACTCAGCTTGAGAATCAGAAAGGTTTACAATGGGAAGATGTGACCCTTGGGTACCAAAATCATCACTAGGAAATGCTGGGATCACACCTTTGCTAGGCTCAGGTACAGCTCAACTTTGAGGCACCTTTGGCTATGCTGTTGGTTTCAGAGGATCCACAAAGTTCCTGAAGGCCTGCACAATACCTGTGGAGCATGCGTGTTGTGCACATCCAGTGCAGGGGCACAAAAAAGATCACTAAGGCTGTTTGCTAACGCCCAGACTGTGCCCTGAATGCTGACCTCAGCAGGATTAGGGAGTAGCTGATCCAGCTTCAGGAAGCATTGCAAAAAGAAAAAAACAGAAGTGGCTGAAATTTTTAATACACACTTAGCTGTTCCTCTGCCTTGTTTTTTTTGTATTAGCATGGACATTTAATTGGAAAATCCATTTCTCATTGAATCTGGAGGCAGATGTTTGTTCAGTTTTTGTTTATTGTTTGTCAATAGTGACAGCCAGCATTTGTTTAGATGCAGTAGGTGGTTCATTTTTTTTTCACTTAAAGCCTCAAACAATGATCCTCAGTCTGGGTTTGTTCATTTTCTACCAGAAAATATATGGGTAAAAAACCAATTTTGCAATCAGTTCTCGTTCTTGCTCCTGCATCTTGATGGTTGTGATTCATTGACTTTCATACAGGCTTCTCTTTACATTCAAAACAACAGTGATTTTCTATTTTCTCAGTTTTTCTCTTCTCCTGTTCATCCTCTCATTTTTCCTGTGTCACCCAACACCTCCTTCAATGCCCTCACTCAGCGGGGGGACTTTGTCTTTTGACATTTTTTTTTTTCTTCAAGTTTCCAAAGCTGCCAAAGCCCACCTGCTCTCCAACCATGACTCCAGAAGGTTGTGGGTTTCTTAGGGAACTGCTGGCATATTTGCCAGCCCCTTGCAAGGGTACTAGATACCATTTTAGACACCTGAGAGTATCAGATGCCCATGTTTAGGCAACTTAATCCTTTTTCAAAATCAGCACAATGGTATCACTTCCCTTATGGTGATACAGGTATATCCATTTCAGGATGTCCATCCTTTGTACAGATGGGAATAATCCTACCCCATTTCAGAGCTTCATTATGGGCTTGTTCATTCTAGGGACTGTATTACTATAACAATTGCGTAAGAAAAATGACATTCATAACCAAAAATAACTAAATCATTACTGATACTGAATACAAGACTCATCAGTAGGTGGGTGGTGGAAATGATGGCTCTATTTTGACCACTAGGCATCCACCTGCACCAGGTAGAAAATGGGTACATAAATGCACTCACCACATTGAGCCTAGCTCCAAGATCTGGAGAGATTTCACTGGAGATGAGAAAAGGATTTTCATTCCTTTGCTAAGCCTGAGCACACCCTTGCCTGGAAGTGTAAGGTTAGCTTAAAGTTTAAGTAGTAGGAGCACTGTTTACTGAGATCTTGAAATGCCTGTACAGAACAGTCTACTCTCAGAACCACTGAATATATTAAATTCCAACAAGACACCTCTTCTCTCTAATCAGAACTGAAAGTCTGGCTTCAGAAAACAAATAGGATATTATTTTGTCATAATGTTGTGTCATGGATTGACCTCAGCCGGCAACTGAGCACCACACAGCCGCTTGCTCACTGTCCCCCTCCCGGTGGGATGGGGGAGAGATGGAAGAGTAAAAGTGAGAAAACTTGTGGATTGAGATAAGAACAGTTTAATAATTGAAATAAAATAAAATAAAATAAAATAGTAGTAATAATAATAATAAACATGATAAAATAATATACAAAACAAGTGATGCACAGTGCAATTGCTCACCACCTGCCGACCGATGCCCAGCCAGTCCCCGAGCAGCAGCCCCCCCGGCCAGCTTTCCCCCAGTTTATATACTGAGCATGACGTCACACGGTATGGAATGTCCCTTTGGCCAGTTTGGGTCAGCTGTCCTGGCTGTGCCCCCTCCCAGCTTCTTGTGCACCTCCAGCCTTCTCAGTCGGTAGAGCACGGGAAGCTGAAAAGTCCTTGACTGGTGTAAGCACTGCTTAGCAACAACTAAAACATCGGTGTGTTATCAACATTATTCTCATCCTAAATCCAAAACACAGCACTGTACCAGCTACTAGGAAGAAAATTAACTCTATCCCAGCTGAAACCAGGACATGGTGTTTTGTATTTATATCACTAGGTCTGAAAGGAATTGCAACAAAAAAAAATTAAGGGAAGAAAAAGAAAAAAACATGTCCTAAAATGGTTAATGATCCTCAGCAAGCAATCTGTCCAAAGAAGGAAAGATTTCTTTGCCAGTCTGACAACTGATCTATAATTTTGTTCTACTTGGTTAGTGTTCCCATCCCCTCCCAACTCTGCCTTGTAGAGCTTCTAGGAAACTTCAAGGAAAGAGAATTCTCGTTCTCACTGCACCCCCACCCCGGCCATTTTCAAGATAGAGTTTAGCTGAGCACTCCCGGCACAAACTGCTAATGCCTTCCAGGAACAAGCCCAGCATTTCCAAAAGGGGCCTAGATGACACGCTATATACATCCTCAGCTAAAGTCCAGGGTTAGGAGGGGCATACAAGAGACCTCGGGAAACCCAGTCTGTCTTCCCACCACTACAACAACAGTCTTCACATTGTTGTGACTTGGCCCAGCTCCTGTCGCACATTCATCAGCTGGGCCTTTTCCAATTCTAATCCACTCCTGATATGAGCCATTTCTTCTTTAAAGGTTCTCTTTAAAGGTCTTCATTAAAGGTTCTTCAAAGGTTTCTTGATTCTTCTGACCTTTTGCATTGCTCCCTGAAGAAGCATTAGGGGTGTGGGACCCACTGCAGTTACTGCACCCATGAAATATCCTTTCTATGCAGTGTTGACACTTCTCTAGAACAGTGAAGTGGCTTCAGGATGACTGAGTATGGATGAAACAGAATAAATCAGAGGAATGTAAAGTCCTGTGTGAGTGTGGTATCTTCAGGGAGCTACAGGGCAGGGTTTTGCTCATGCTAAAGTAAAAACATTAGTTTGAAGAAAACTGGGTATAATTAATTTCATTTTAGTTTTGCACTGGTTGGATGGTCCCCCAGACATACATAAGAAGATTGTCTTCTTCCTAACTGTGTCTGTGTCATCTTCACTGAATTCCTCCTGCCTCTGGAGCTGGGAATTATCTTTTATTACTGAGTTTACTGTTTGACTCACTCATTCAGCATTCCAATGGGCTTCTCAGGGTGAGCTGCAGGATCTGTGATGCATGCATTCATGTACGTCTGCCTTGTTCCAGAGAAGTTCTTATTAAAAAGCAACGGACAACCTATTTGGTTCAAAGTCCTCCTATTAAGTAGTTTCAACCACTAGCGGTAAAAGAAGTATTGGTAGGATTGCCCTACTCGTGGCCAGCAGGAGTAGGGAAGTGATTGTGCCCCTGTACTCGGCACTGGTGAGGCCGCACCTCGAATACTGTGTTCAGTTTTGGGCCCCTCACTACAAGAAGGACGTTGAGGTGTTAGAGCGTGTCCAGAGAAGGGCAAGGAAGCTGGTGAGGGGTCTGGAGAACAAGTCTTATGAGGAGCGGCTGAGGGAACTGGG
>NW_008794445.1:224083-238185 GCF_000699145.1 Aptenodytes forsteri
AAACATTGGACCAGGCTGCCCAGGGAAGTGGTTGAGTCCCCATCCCTGGAGGTATTTAAAAGACATGTAGATGCGGCACTTAGGGACATGGTTTAGCGGGCATGGTGGTGTTGGGTTGATGGTTGGACTCGATGATCTTGGAGGTCTTTTCCAACCTTAATGATTCTATGCCTGGTGCTAGTGACAAGGATGTGTGACTAGCCCGGCAAGTCCTGCTGGAAGGGGAAGTGCCAGCCAGTGTACATGTCAGACTAACATAGGGAGGGAACGCTGTGACATTCAAACTAGAGCAGCAACATCACAGAAGCTTATATAAAAGTTCTGGGATTAGGGCAAAGCTTTGCAGAATGCAACAAGAGATTTAATCAAAATTGACATTTTCTAGTATAATTGAATGACAACGGAGGCAATTGCTGCTGCCAGCAGTGGAGTCAAACCCAAACCAAAGGTGTATTTGTGGTGGACTTTAACAGCCGACTGTTCAAGCTCCCAAACTTCCTTTCTCTGGAAGAGTGAGGGGTACGTCAGGAGGAAGGATCACCTTCTGTGTGTCCTGTTTCTCATATTCTTTCCATCCATCACATGGCAATACTGGAGATAGGATCCTGTGCCAGAAAAATCTTTGCTTAGTCTGTTCCAACCAGCAGTTCTCTTAATTACCAGATTCACCAGCTGTCCCAGAGAGGATTCATTACAGGGGACTTAGAAAATATCATTTATTTGTGATGAAAAGAAAGGCCTGGACTAAAGCTTCAAGACACCTGAAGGTGCACAACTGAGTAATAAAAAAAATCAGTCATAAAGCTTTTCATGACTTTCCTCTGGTCACCTTCCTTCCTTCACCCCTCAGTGGGTGAAGTTCTGCTGACAATTTTTTTGAACATAGGCTGCAGCTGCAACCTAGCCTCCTGCTCCAACACAGAGGTTCTCAGACTGTGTCCCACAGAGCACGTGGGACTGGTTGCCAACAGCAGCTGCCTGCTCACATGGTTCTGGCTCCTTCTCTTCATTTCCAGCAGCTACAGACGAGTTAGAAATAGTTACAAATACATTTAAGTGCTCTCGTAATGGTACTTTCCCATACAGGCAATTACTATCATTGGCACAGGGGGATGTAATATATCTCAGTGAATAGAAAAGGCACTAGCTACACACTTGCAGATTATAGTGCCGATGGTCCACAAAAGCTCTATATTAAAAAAAAAAATCTCAGTATTAATGCAAAGAATCCCTGCTATAAGGACGTCATAATTAGCTGGTAATGCTTAATCTTTTCAGGTCACTGACTCCTATCAGTGCAAATACCCTTTGGGTTTCTGGATGTCAGACAGACCTAATAAAGGCTCTAGGTTCATTAATTCTCATGGTAATAATGTTTTTAATTTGTTGTATTCTTTTCATAACTAGTATTTGGCTTTCAAAGCTGCAAGTATAATGTCTCCCTTTAAGGGAGGTTCTGTCTGGAAGAAAAAAACAGTAATTGCATGATCTGTAGATCAGCTTCACTTAGTTAAAAAGAGAACAAAAGAGAAATTATTTTTCTTTCTGTCAATGTCACAAACTCAAGAAAGAGATCTTAGAGGCAACCTGCATCCTCTTGGATGGCAACTGAGACTGTACATGCTTCACTCCTAGCTGTACACATCCAGGAGACTTAAGGTAAACTGTTCCCACCAATGTCTTCTCTTGCCTCACAGGCAACACACCTGTACTTGGACTAACACCGAACTTCATCTGACAGACATGAAGAACCATCTGAGGAATAAGTTGTTCAAAGGCACATTTTCTCAAATCTTCTTTATCCTGAGATTTCTTTGCCCTGGATCCAGCTTCCCTTAGAAAGTCTAGGACAACCTTACAGCCTATATCAGCTGCCAGTAGCTCCAACAAATCTATGTGTAGGACAAGAACTGTAGGGATATCACAGCCACTCCAGTTCCTTTGGCTTTGTCTGCATTCTCCATGGCGAGGATGCATGCTACAGGAATCAGAGAGTTAAAGCTACAGCACTGAGGACTGGATCCACAACATTGAATACTTGACAGCAAACACAGGGGAAGATGGGTTAGCCCAAGGTAAAAGGGTAATGACTTTGAACCTCATTTAATATTTTATTTTTGCTCTTGGGAATAGGAATTGTCAACAAATGCTTAAGACAATTGATTTCAAGACAGAGAAAGACCAATGATGTTTTAACCATCACTTTTCAGCAGACATGGATTATAGAGTAACTGCATTTCATCGCTGAAAGAAAAACAAAACCATAGGATGATTTATTCTCTATTGCTATTGGTCTGTCTGCTGACCTTTACAAATAGAGGTAAAACCTTTTCTTCACTGCAATCAGTGTGACCTTCACTGCCGCGCTGCATAAAGGTAGTCTGTCATCCAATGGAGTTAGCAAAGCTGTCCTCAAGACCATACCTCACTTAGAAACCCAGTTGTGTGGATAGAAAAAAAAAGAAGACAGCTTTTCCTCCAAAAAATGCAAAAATAAATACGTAAAAAGGCATTAAGAACATTCTCTTTCCTCTCACACCAGGCCTGAGCCTGTCAGCACGGTCTGCAATCAAACCTCTAAGGACGTCAGAGTTATCGTCAACTCGTGCAGCTCTCCAGCCTGAGACTGCTGGAATAGATCGAAGAACCCTAGATGTTGATCATAACACAGGCTTGCCAAAGGACGGGTATTTAGCATGGAGCAGCATTCTTAGCACAGTCCAGATGGCTCTTTGAAGAGCTTTTATTACACTTTGTTCCACTGCAACAACAGCTCTCAATGGCATTTTTGTTTTGTTTTGTTATCTGGCTCTGGAGAGCAGGAAGCACATGTTTCTGCTGTGTTCCTCATATATACAGTTCAACTACCACCCCATCACCCTCTTGTTCCCAGTGCAATGTGCTAAACATGCTATTAACAGATGGTTATTACAGGATCAGAGAGAAATAGCTCTGGAGTTCAGCAGCCCTAAGGGGTAGCGAATGATCCCAACAGGAAAATGTCAATTGAGCTTTATTTTCCTGGTGTGGCCAGGCTCTTTTCAACCTACAAGTGAACTGCAGCCTCAGCAAATGCATGATCTAGTCACAATGGGGGCCTCTCAGATTTTACTCAGAATCTGGGTTAGCATCATCACGGCTATGAGAAGCAATAACTGGTTATTCTGGCAGTACTGAACACATAGACATGCAAACAAGTTGGGCAGTGTTTTAATGTGCATTTCCTGGGGCCTTTACATTCTGCTTCACTGGAGTTTATTGGCACATCTAGAAATGGGCCCATGCCTGTACCTACAGATGGATAGAGCAATAAATCTTTACATTTATTGTTATCCAAAGTAGCATTCAAGTCAGCAAAAACTTAAATATTCCTCCTGTCATTATGAACCTCCCTCAGATTCCTGAAAGAACACAGGCAACATTTCCTTGATTTGTGCACTGGAATTGCCCGTGATCTGTCCTTTACAATTTTTTGAGCCTGTTGCCAATTCAGGAGAAACTTCTGAAATCACATGAAGGCAAACTCTCCCCCCACCCCCGCCTTTGCTTGGGCACAGCAGTGCAAGATGGAGGAAAAGAAAGATGATGACCCAGACAGAATTATTTAGCGCCAGATTTGAACTTTGGGCCACCATTTGAGCAACATTTATCTAAGCTGTAAATCTCTCCCAAATACCTGTTGAAGATAGTTGTCAGAGCAGCTTACAATGTGTTGCTTTACCACTTGTTTGCAGATCTGTCATTCCTTAATGTGTTTTCCTGACATTTGTTATTTTCTCACAGCACAATTTTATAAACAGGAAAATTAGGAAGAACATGAGACGTGAGCAACTTCCTAGCAAAAGAGGGGAACCAGTTGGGGAGATGGCACAAAGGAGAGGACATACATTATTATGACCTTTTCTTCGTTAAGTTGAGTAAGAGGTAAAAATATATTCAGAACTAAAAAAAATCTGCCAGTTTAAACAGCAAGCAAAAGTATTGCATGCCTATCTGAAAATGGGCATTTTTTTTCTGTGATTTTTGAAAACCTTTCTCACCCTTTTAATCTTGTTCAAGTCAGAAACTTTTAAAATCACTACATGGAAGTGTAAAAAACAGGTCTTGCAGCTGTTTTTATAGTGTATCACACTCAGTAGTGTCTGGTGACTCTTGTATTTCCAATACATTGGAAAAATGTATTGTTACTGAGAATGCCTGTTTTGTGAGTGAAAAGAAATAGCTTACCATATTGCCCTAAATCCAATTCGAGCAATTATATTCTGCCTGAATATTTTTTTCCAAAAGTGTAATTAGATACAACCCTATATTATCAACCTAGTAACACTGAACATGCTGCAGCAGCATAAATTGGCATGAGCTGTGGAGAGTTTAAATGGAGAAAGATCCAGAATGGTCAAATCTAGACAGAATACCTGAAGGACCTCTGCGAAACAAGAATTCTGACACAAGAGGAAAATACCCAGTTTCATAAGAAAAAGACCAAACTTGAAAAGACCAGGAATGACTGTCATGTCTTCTTTGACACCGCTGATGTATTACAGGAACAAAAGGGCAACTTCTACAAATTAAAACTCTGAAAATTATGTGAGGTTGGCAACACCTCAAATGGGCTTTTGAAATGTGGGTCTGAATAAACACGGTATTTATTTATTCTAAACCTTCAGCCCTAACATGTTTCAAAAATACAGTGCAGCAGACTAATTTGCCCAATATATGCAAGCAGAGACACTTTCAAGCTAAGTAATTGCACAGATACTTGTATTAATAGCTACATGAGCAGACTATCCTGTCCTTTTCCTTCAAAAACCTGTTCCCCTAGACTATTACTCCAAAAAAGAATGAAACCGTCTGTGGCCACTAACAACATAATTAATAAAAGCCAAATTAGTTTCCTGCCTGAAAAATGAACCATGGACAACATCTTCACCTTACAGACACCTTTAACAAAAGTTTTAACCTCCCCCCACTTACCACAAAATGAAGAAGTTATTTTCCCTTTCACAGACTTTCTTAAATAGGCTCCATCTGGTCCTTCTTTCTGCTAGAAAGTCAAACTAGTGGGCAGAGCTGGGATGGTGTTTGAATGCAATAGTAGACAATACAAATATGATGAAAATGGAAATCTAAAAGCTTATTCAAAAATTCAGATCAACATGTAATTTCAACTCAAATTTCTTCGATCTAGCTATGAACAACTTCTAGCTAACCTGGAACAGCTTTTGCCCTAAAACCAAAACCGCTGCCATTTGCTCTTAAGAGCAATCACCCTTCTGAGAGTTCATCCTGTCTCCCTCTTGAAAACCAGGATAATTCAGTCATAGTTTACAAATGAGACCAAGCTTTTGCCTGTGTGGTTTTATGAGGAAAACAACCTGTATATTCTTAAGTCCCCAGTGAAAACACCAGGTAGTTTCAGGCTAGTGTTAAACTGCTGGAACACTTGCACTTTTGAACTGAGTCAGTCTCCTGAGATACTGAATATATTGAAAGAAAAAAATGTTTGGGCTCCCACGTCAAGGAGAGCAGCAGATATTTCCTTTACGTCAAAGCTCTAGGGCAGGACCCTCTGCCTGGTGGTGCTACATTGACTCTGAGCATAACCTAGGCAACACTATACTTTGTTCTTCCCCATTAGTCTCAGTTTTTCACCTTCCAAAACCACATGCAAAATCTCACAGCAATTAATCTTTGGGGATCATTGGGCTACAGTAACAAGGGTTACATCCAAATAAGACATTATCTATCCACTTCCAAGACAGCATTGTACAGTGGGGTCATGGATCAAAATCAACCCATACAATATCAACAAATCTGAAAAACACTCGTGATGCCCAGGCAGCAGACAAAAATGCAAATCTTTGGGAAAGGCCCATTAAACACAGTAAAAGACTGTAGGATGCCACAGATCCCCATGCAGATTCATAACACTAGCAAATCTCTGTGTGCTATAATATACAAATGTAAGGCGTACACTTGCCAAACAGACTCAGTGGTCATAAACTAGAGGTGGAAAATGAGAGGCATAATGCACAGCTAGAACTCAGAGGAGACAAGACATATAAATCATGGGGGAAAAAAGGGAAGAGGGTTTTTTTTCCCCACCAGTTTCCAAAGTGTGAAAATGCATGAAAATTATACTTCCTCAGACTAGCAGAGAATAAGTGAAACACCTCTCATCCAAAATTGACAAAGAGTATTTGTTAAGCCTTGGGGAAAACAGAAAGAATGTAAAAAGGGCAATACTATGCAGCAACATATAATTACATAGGAAGGGTCAGAAGGGTTAAGTCCCAGATGGGCTGGCTGGCTGGCTGGCTGTCTTGGAAGAACCACATACCCCACACCTTTGTTATCTCCCTCGGGAACATGTCCCCTTTCAGGCTTTGACAAGAGTGTGTGCACGTGTGCGAAAGCACTGTGCCACCACCATTTCATCTAACAGCAGTCAGAACAGTGAAGCCACAAATGGACCTGGTGGAATTTCGGGCATGTCTCTATCTTCAAGTCACTCTCTTTCACTGCAGCATCTGGCAGCAACTTGTAGTGGTTCACAGGGTAGAGGGGATGCCCCATATTAGAAAAAACATTTTAGTCTGATTTCCAATGGAAATAAGGTTAATGTGATCATTTGGTCTACAGGTGTGTGCCTCTGTGCTGCTGCTTCTCCCCTGAAACTTTGGACCCATCAGTGGACTTGACTGCATTTGAGAGAGGGATAGAGGTTTCAAAAAGAGCACTTCCAAGTTTCAGAAAAATAAATAGGAAGAAGAGGGAGTGGGATCCAAACAAAAATTTTTCTTTACAAATTTTGTTCTCTACAGTTCAGTTTGGGATCACGTGGTGGTGACATCATCACCAACACTTCAGTGGGATGAGAGATCTAAGAAAAGAAATACTGCAAGTTTACATGGAGATAATAGAAATTCCATTTAAAAAAATTAAATCATCCAATGAAAGCAAATTCTACTGAAAATTACCTTCACTGGTTCCCTTTCTCACACAGGTACACATTTTAGTCTGTAGACTTGTGCTTATTCTGCTAGTACATCTTGATGATTCTCAGCTGCATGTTGTCTTTTCTGTTAATGCAAAGGATGTCACCTGCATGACTCATGCAGACAGAGATCTTCTCCAAGTAGTCAGCAAACTCAGCTGTCCTTCAACTCACCCGTGAGGTTTGGCAGCAATACCTTTCTGGGAGAGGCTGCTCACGGTAAACTCTGTGAAGCTTTGCATTTGTTCCCTTTTCCCCCAGTAGACCTAACAAGCCAGGGGCAAGATGATTGTAAATCATTCCAATATTAGTCCTAATCAAGTTGATTGTCTCAGGTTAGTTTCTTTGTGGACAGAGGTTTTCAGAAATGCCACCATTTCAGTTGCTTCTGTCTTGCGCTCTGAAGAAAGCAATCAGGACAAAGAGATAAGACAGGATGAAAATGCAGTGATTGCCCTGCTTCTCCCAGCATATAGTTGCTGGATCAACAAGCTGACCAGCAATAGGTTGCTGATCAGAGCAACAAGGCATGTGGTTGCATTAACACTGAGCACACCTGTCAGCTTAAATGGCCATTTTGGAGACGCACAGATTACTGTTGTTATTACCTGAAGTCACTGCACCACAAGTGCACATGACAGATAGGTTAACATGCCCATTTACAGTCATTTGGCCTTGCCTACCATCACTTCTGGACTTCACGGTGCTGAGGATGGCATTCTGACATGAGCTAGGAGCCTGAAGGGAGGGGAAACGTAGTCCTCAGACTGACTGGTAATTAGCAAGAAACTCCCACTGTAGCAGAAACAATGAGTACTGTGTATTGAGAACATTACTCCACAGGACTGTCAGTCCAGAGCCTTTCATCAGCATTTAAATTCAGCCCATTTTCCTTTTTAAAGTATGGTTACAGTCTGAAAGTGAGTCTGTAAAATGAATTCTTAGTGTTCCCTATTTATTCCCTCCCAGTGACTTCTATAACAAACATGCTTCATTTAAAACTCAAAAGTAAGGCTTTCACCTGCCAGCAAATACAAGTTCAAAGCAATTTCTCACAATCAAGTTATGTTCTTTCTGTTTCATACATCATCACTAACAACAATGATTCTGGGGTCAAGAAGGAGGATGGGGGGTGTGTTTTCATGATGGATGTGGCAACGTGGAACAGAACTCACTTTTGCCTGACTATAGTGCTGACACTAGTAAGATTTTATTTGTGTCAGTAAAAATAAGGGCTGCCATTAAGGCAGGGAGACCTAGTGCATGAAGTGCCATTTTTATCACCACTTTCTTCAGCATAACCTCACTTTAAACAAAAGCCACAAAACAAAAATGCCTCCCCAATGTTTCATCTTGTTTAGTTCAGGTTGCCAGAGAGCAGGCAAATTTCTCACAGATGATGTCTGCGTTGTCATGCTACACTGGTGACTCATAATTCTGGTGCGATTTATTCGAGGGTCCTAATTACTGGTTCATGGGAACAAATGAAAAAAGGCATGATACGTAGGTGTCCCTTTGCCCAGTGCATACTCGCTGCCTGCCTGTGCAGTTCTGAAGCTGAAAGAGCCTCCATCTGAACTCGGAGGTTCATGATTTGTAACGTTCCACTTTATTCATGGTGCACCAAATGAATGTTGAAACAAGTTTTTCTTGTGTACTGGATTAAAAAAAAGGAAAAAAGGAATGTTATTTCCCATATGGAAGGATTCAGGGACACAAATCTGGACCCAGAGTCTTGAAAAGACTAACCTTTAGGCATCTGACCCTCAGATCCAAAACAGCACATGCAGAGAAAGAGACAATTTAAAACGGAAGAACTGGTTTGCTGGCCATGATGCAAGCTAAACCCAGATTGCTCAGACTTAGATTTAGGTCACAGGTAATACTGGGGACAGGGACATCCTAAAATTTGCCCCTCTCTCTGCATCTGTTCCACTGCAGGTAACCTTTTCATAACCTTTTCAACCTCACTGGATTCCTTAGAGCGAGGAACTTGAACAGAGATGGGAATTGAACCTTTCTTTCTTGAAAGATGTCTAACCACCAGGCTCTGGGCTATTCTGGATTGATATGGATGGAGAAGTGATAGATTCACCACTTCGTCCATTGATGCCAAGTCAATGTGCAGCCCAGAGGCTCACTGCACCAGAAGGAAGGAAGGAAAAGCGGTCATGCTAATCCAATGATTTTGGCATGCTTAGGACAGGGGATACCCCATGCACCGCTCTCTGCTCCAGAGGCAGGCATCCCTTGTCTTTTTCTTATCAGTTTTTCAAACTGCCCTGCGGTATGGGCTTTTGGGATCTGACCTTTTATCATAGATCCTGATCCTGCAAGTTGTTGCATCCTTGTGTGATCCCCCACTGATGTCACACTTGGGGCAAGTAGGGAAGCTTGCACAGTCATTGAACACGTGGACAACCAGCTCATTCTGAAAATGAGTCCCAAGTCCCCACTTGCTCCTAGTCGTGTGAATAATGGCACTGTGCCCGTGAGAGGGAACGGTGGAGGTGTAGCTGGGAGCTCTGCCCATTTTTTTGATCTTTAGAGGAAGACCCTACTCCTTCCTCGGGTCTACGGCAGATCAAGCTTACCGCTTGTGCTCCATGATCATGGAAGAGCATAAAATGAAACCCTGCTTCAGAGCTCCTGGTTTAGGCACTGGTCCTTAAAAGCAACGACTTGTCATAGAGTGAAGCCAAGGCACTTTAAAAATGAGAAAAACCTGACTCACTCATTCTGCTCACGGTCTCTGCATCCCTGTTTTTTTTTAATCAGTTTCATGCTGGGAAGTGAATCAGGCCCAAGATTAAAGTGTGTCCACATCTGAAGAAAGTTTATGAGTGTGTGTATGAGTGTGCACATGTGGGCGAAGATTAAAGTGTGAAGGATAAGGAGAAGCCAAAAGTGAAGTCTTTTGAATTACCAGTCCCTACTCAAAAAGCGCTCTGCAAATTGCCCAAATAGATATTCCTAGATGAAGTCTCTTGCGTCTGTTCCGTGGCAGGTAATCTTTTGAAAAAAAGTGTCCTTTTATTGAGCATGATAATTATTTCATACCAATTTCAATGACAACTTTCTTAAGAACTGGAAAAATCAGCTGTCTGCTTTGGCCAGTTTGACCTGCTAGCTATTCTTGAGAGTTTTTGTGATTTTACTAGCTTACATGAAAAGAGCTCATGGCTTGCCTTTTGTCAGACCTGAGTGGAAAACACACCGCAGAAAATTTTGACGTGAATACAGACAAGTCTTCTTTGTCAAAAACATGTAGAAATTCAGTGCTTCACACTCCAATAAATCAAGACATGAAATATTTCCTTTGAAAATTCAAATGTTTTCTTTATGAAATGCTACTGAAGTTGTAGTTCAGGTGCCTCCTGCTCCCCCATTCTCACTTTAGACTGAGTTTCCTACAGGAATGACATCTCATACAATGCATCATGACCTCTGATTTCGTAGGAGCTGGTGATGCCTCACATCAGTTGCATCATCCTAGTGGAAAATGAGAAATGGGTCCATCCAAGCCCAGCCTAGAGGACTAATGTAGAGCATGGGCTCCTGAACTACCTCAACTGACCACATGGATGTTTTGGAGTTGAAAAAGTCTGTTTTCACTTAAAATCTTTGGAATACCGGTACTTTCCCTTCTTCTCCTATTCAGAAGACACAACGCACAAGATGGTATGCTGAGTTTTGGAAACCCATTTTTTCATTGAAAAACTGTCAAGAAAAGCCCTACATCTCATTCTTTTGAGGCTTTAGATTTACTAACACCACAAATGGTCATAACAGACACTGTTGCATCAGAAAAGGCCAAGGAAAAGAGAAGCTGCCGATTAGACACAAATTCCACAGCAGCCAAACCTTACGTTTTCAAGCCATCACTAAATATTATAGGTGGTAGCCGGGGTACAGGAGAGATGGACCTGGAAAGACGATTTGGCAGAACAAAGGACAAGCTGCAGAGCCACAGCCTGTTCTGCGCTGAGGGGTTAAGAGAAGGCCTTGACTTCCAGTGCTGTCAGCTTAGTGCTCGTAAAATAGCTTAAATGCACTTTACATCTTTCTTTAAAGCAGCAGATGAGTGTGAAATGTGGCAGAGAGGAGTTTTCAACTAGTCGGTTCCTTTGAGTAACAACTATCTTCCTTCAATATTTAAATCTTGTTCCCTTTACTCCTCCGATTCATTCTCTCAGCCTTTGCATCACTTATTTTTCCTCTCTGACTTCTAGAAACAGTCATTCACATGAATGATGAGCAGGGGAAGAAAAAATGTGGTAACTTAGCTTTGTCTGCTTGCAGTTGTTGCTTCAGATTCAGCTGCTTTCAGTTGACAGTTTCACTGAGATCATGATGGAGAGAGGACTTCACAGCCTGTCCTGCTGAGCAGAGTAACTGCAGAACAGCTCAGTCTTTGCCATGGAGACAGTGATGGGGAAAAGTACATCTGATGAAACTTACTCGAAACCAAGTGACAAAGTTGTTTCACCTGTAGGAAAGCAATTAATTACTGTGAAAGATAGAGCTAATTTTGTGCTGGAACAGGCTGAAACAACATACTGTAATCTGTTGTGTGTCAGCTGAGTTACAGCTTCCCTCCACCAAGAACATATATTAGAAATTCAGTATCTTTTTCAATACAAAGTGCTCTCTGGTGAGAGCCATCTTCCAGTTAAGGCACTGAGTCCTTTAAGGTGGAAGCTCTATTTTAGGGAAAATATCTCTTGGAAGTGTTCTTGTGAGATGATAAGCCTCCTGTTTTCCTAAATGCTGAGAGGGAGAGAAATAAGAGAGAGAGCTATCACCACCAGGGTATTCGGACCTTAGCGCTGGGTCACTGAGAGCCCCATTGTCTGGTATTATAAACACCATATTAAATAATCCCCTTCATGAACATCTCAAGACACATCTTGTAACATTTAGGTTTCTTACCCTTCCTAGTCTTACTGGTTCCAGGCCCCCCTGCTGATTTCTGATCTACATTGACTTTCTATGCATTACTTTCCTGTTAAGTCAGGTTCCAGAGAACCCTATGGGAAGAAGAAACTAGTTGCTGAATTTGACTTTATGTTAGATTGTTAGCAGTACATTAGTGAAAGATAGACATGTTGGACAACCTTCTTCTAGGGAGCATGACTACCATTTGGCCTGGATACCTGAGCAAGATATAAAAGGCAGTGGCTTCTCCACTTGTTGCAGTCCACTTTCATATTTAATGAAGTACATGCTTTCTAAACTGGTGTTCAAGAAAGACCAAGTCTTGGCATATTAGGAACTTGGAGAACCAACAGATCAAAACTTGGGAGTTAATCTTTATTTCCTAAAATTACTTTTTTTCTCCTTTCCTCTACCACTAAGATTTTTTTCTCTTCAGTATACTGTGCTTGCAAATATTGCTTTTTCCTTATTACTTTCCATTTTTTTTTCATGCATCCACAATTCAAGATTTATTGCCAGGGCAGGACTTCACTCTCCCTGTTCCCCATTATTTATAAGAGAATTGCAAATAACAGATATCTCAATGTTTTCTGTCTCCTCTCTGAGCTTATTGCTCTCTTCTGACACAGCTGACTTTCAAGGCTGAGCAAGCTTCTCGGTACTGGTTTAAAATCAGAGCTTTCCTTCTTCAGGGTAGCAGTCATTGGCACTTCTGGGTGCAATGCCTCTAAAATGACACTTCCCAGTATCTGCTACTATGGCACAAATACTTACGCTGCTCTACACGGTTGTTGCATGCCCGCAAATCTCACTCACAGAGCATTCAGGTTGCTCCTTTCTTTGTGAGGTGACCTTTCACAAACATATCATGAGACTGGGGATGTTGCAATTTCTTACCCCTTGTCACTGCACTACTTAAATAGGAGAGCTTGCAAACCAGGTGAGGCCCAAAACACTTCACTTGTGATGTCTGCTGTAAGCAATGTCACAAGGTTTCAACAGGATCTTTAGAAATCAGCTGGCTGGTCCTAGCTGTTCTGCCACCCCATGAACAAAAAATGTTGCTGTAACATGCACTGAGTTAGAGAGAGGATTAGTTTTGCAGACAGAAAGGGGATCAAGCCTACAAAAGGCTTTATGCCCTGGAGAATTGTTTCCAACATCAGCAACGAACAGAGGGAATGGACCTGCTCTAATGCTGTGTCTGTGCCTCAGCTTTCTATTGATATTTCAGAATCACAATTTAACTCATCTGAAAAGGAAAAAAAATTCTTTTTTTAGTTTTCCAAAGTGTCCCTTCTACTGCTTTTTTAATGGATAGGCTTATAATAACAGCATCATTTTCTCTTACTGCAACTGAAAGAGGAGGCAATACATTAAAGTGACAAACTTCACAGTACCACTTGAACTAGTGAGTGTCGCTCTGGTCAGAAAGAAGCACAGGGAAAGAGGGGACGGTTTCCCTAAGAGGCCCTTTGTGGTAGTTCAGTAGCTCAGCTGCCACTCTCTGCTTGGAGTATGCTAATGCAGAGACATCAGTCCAGAAGTGCCTGTGGGCAAAAGTGAAATCCAACCGAAAGGGTTGAACGAGTTCATGCCATGCCCTATTTGCCAGGCTGAGGAGTCACAGCACGGGGAGGCAGGGTCCCTGCAGACATTGCTCTTTAAGCTCCAAAGAGCAAAAGTGCAGCAGACTGCCCTGGGGCAGACACGTTGCTTTAGAGCACCTGTATTTTCTTCTAGCCAAGCCCTGAAATTCCTTCTGGAGGAATTACGTCAAGGGGACCGTGCATGAAAAGCCACACGCAGTGCCTACGTACAATACCCTGACAGCACAGGCACAGAGCCCCAGAGTACGGCTATAACTGACACATGACAAAGATCTGCACAAAGAAGTGCCTGTAGTCGGGCTTCTAAGTCTTTATTAGGTTCCCAAAATGAATGTCTGCATTTTTTCAAAAGAGTTCAGCACTGAGGAGATCCCATTCAAAGCCTCGTTCTTAAGTATGGTTACCATTAAGCAGGATATTCAGCTCCCATACTGGGAAGCCCAGATTAGCATAACCACATGCAAATTTTCACACAGCACAGAAAAGAACCAATTTCAGAGTATAAAGTTAGGCTTTTTATAGCTTTTTTTGATCCTCATATTAAAAATCAAGTTGCC
>NW_008794445.1:238201-304254 GCF_000699145.1 Aptenodytes forsteri
GCAGTAGGGCTAACAAAGCCTGGGTTTCCATTGATTTGTGTCTTGTGACTGGATTTCCAGGAATTTAACAAGATGAAAGCTCCAGCTGAAGCCTTTGTTGCCCTGGAGGGCACGGATAAGCATGCACTTCCATGGGTGGGACTCACGTGGCAGATTTGCTCATAGGGGACACTGAAAAGATCTTTCTGGGCATGTATTTTTGTGAAGCTTGCAGGAACAAAACATAACTGAGACCTCTCTTTTCTTTCAAAGTTGGATACATTTAGAGAAAATGGCTCTGAAATTTTTGGAAATGAATGCACTGATGGAGTGATCAGAGAGATTTATTTAAGAAAGCAGGCTAAAGATTGATGCAAGTTTATTTGCAAGTTAATATTGGGCAAACAGGAATAGCAATTGCCAAGTATCAGTAATTGCAATACATTATTTAGTTTGTCTGTAGAAATGTCTCTCTTACACAAAAGGACAGATACTTTCTCCTCTACTCCAATCATCACCAGCCTACATACATTTTTCTCAGTGGCTATATATTGGAAGGCTCCTTGTGCAACTTGTGCAGATAAGAGAGATCACAAAGACTGGAATGCTCCAACCAGGAGCATTAAGTTGCATAAAAAACAAATGTTCTCTTTTCCATCTGTGTTTTCCAACAGAACCTGGGGTTACACATACAATTTGTCAGACTTTGTGATCAGCACTGCCTGTGTGATCCCAGCATCCTGGAACACTTGCAACTGTGCCTCTTGCTGCAATGCTGTGACCTATGTTACTGTGACAACTCTTTCACCGACTCTCCAGCTTGTTCATGCAAATTCTGCCTGGATAATTAAAAACGCAGTCCAAAGGTTATGTTAATAGCCTTTCTGAACAACCATGCCTATAAGCTTCCCCTGTTGACAAACAACAAACAGGAGTCCAAAGTAGTAACAAGTTTCTGGCGCCCACACTGTAATTCTGAAAAGTCATTTTTCATAACACCAAACATGCTCAAAGAACCTTCAATTACAATATACAGTGTAATAAATAATAGCTTACGTCTACTTGTACAAATAAAGAACATAAAGTGAAAACTCCTGAAGTGTTTGATGTTTACTAATTGAAGCAAATACAACAGCCTGTTCTGTTAACATCTTTCTCCACCTCACTCCCATTGTCTGCTTGCATCTTGTCAGAAACTTTGGCTTTCTGTCTCTGGAGCCAGCACTGTCTCTGTGCTGCCCGTTTGTACAGGACCTAGAATCACGAGGTATTTATCAGGGCCTCCAGCTGCTACCACAATATAAGTAATTTTATCAGCCTAATGTTTTATTTATCTGCACTTAATGTTCCTATTTAAAGGGGAGAGAATGTGGGATTATTAATGGAAAAGTTGGGGGCAGGGAGCTGAGATGAGTTATTAAAAGTTTCACCACTTGAGCTTTTAAGCTTCTCTGTCTGAAGCTGCTCAGATTGATGTGAATGCGTCCATATCTCTCATGCAAATTGTCCCAGAGGCAGCTATTTTGGGCAGAGCATATATTCATTGTGGTGTCACAAAAGGTCGATTAGGTCTGCCGAAATTCCTAGTTGATGCTGATTGACTGTGAGTGACATTTAAGTCTTTCAAACTTCATTATCTAACCCATTCTCTGCAGGCTGAACATGGACATGTGCCTTACGCAACCTCACAACAGACACCCCGAGTTGCAGATTTAGGAGTTTTTTAATTATCTGTGTGTAGGGAGGAAAAGAAACTGTGATGATTTTCTTTTTGTGCTGAGGGGAGTTCTTTTCAGCCTCCTGCAGGAAGTGACACAAAACCCAGTGAGATGAGTAAATAGGGCTCTGCTCCCTGAGCACAGACAATTGAACAGATTTTCCTCAGACATTCTCACAAAAACACACCTGTCAGATAACAATGAAGTGGAAAAGCATCTTCACCTGAAAATCCAGCTTGTCATGGAAAGCGCTAACCAAGTGAAAAGAGAGGGGTGAAATAGAAACTCTTTTGAATCCTGAAGTCTGGTGTTTGACTTCACGTGGACCCTGTAATTCCTATCCAGCGGTGCCAGCTACTCTGGTGCTGTGTATCTTTACTTCACTAATCTATTTTGCAAAACTACCAATTTTTACTTCATCTTGCTGAAAAGAAGAAACCTAATTTCTACTGCTGAAATATAGTTTTGCAAAGAAAAGTGATGGTCTGCTTGAAAACTGCACATTTTGGAAAACGAGTTCTGAAGAAAATACGACAGCGCTGCAGCCCGACACATAGGCACATACACATATATATAGGAGTGAAGGGAAAGGAACACTAATGTCTGCTCTTCACTTTCTGTGTAGATTTATAGAATCATAGAATCATTGAGGTTGGAAAAGACCTCCAAGATCATCGAGTCCAACCGTCAACCCAACACCACCATGTCCACTAAACCATGTCCCTAAGCGCCTCATCTACATGTCTTTTAAATACCTCCAGGGATGGGGACTCAACCACTTCCCTGGGCAGCCTGTTCCAATGTTTAATTTCTCCAGGTCAACCCAACACCACCATGTCCACTAAACCATGTCCCCTAAGCGCCCATCTACATGTCTTTTAAATACCTCCAGGGATGGGGACTCAACCACTTCCCTGGGCAGCCTGTTCCAATGTTTAATTTCTCCAGGTGAAACACTAAGGCTTGACAGGATTGCTGAGTCTAGCAACTGAGTGATTTAGGTTGAAATTTACTTCTGAGAAGATGCTTGAAGATACAGATGAAAAGGTTTGCAGCAACGAATATACTGGAAGTGGATGGAAGGAGCCCAAATCCTTTCTCCTGAACTTCCCACACACTCCTTTTGTCTGATGAATGTGGTCACCTGTGGCTGTGTAATTTCTAATATCTCAAACAATGCCTGGAATGATAAGCACCTATTGGTTCTAATGATTGGCAACTTTTGGCAGGCGTTTAAGAGGTTTTTAAACAACCCTTAATCCCTCACAGCTGTGACTGAATATAGACCAAAAGAATTGGCATTCCTTCTACATCCTTTCACTTTAAATATAATCACGTGGTGGCAGTGATCGTGTACATTGTCTTTAACAGTGGAGGAAATTAGCTTTAATTTAACAAATTGATTGCATCTTGGCTTTCAGAGATGCCTATTGCAAGTGCTATCCAACACACCCCCCAGCCCCTGCACCCAGAAGAGCACCATAAGCAGCAGAACACCACTCCACACACTGCATCTGTAACTATCCTCTGGGATAGCTAAAAGACAGCTTTGGTTTAATGACTTAGGAAACACGGCACTTCTAACATTGCTCCTCCCCACTTTGTCCAGGACTACGTGTGTGTGTGAAACCAGACTTTGCTGTGGGTCTACATTGTGGAGCATGATCCTGGAAATATGGGGAACAGCATGTTTCACCTGAAGTCTGTCATATGCCCCCAGTATGACAGTATTTATCTCTACTGTCTATAGAGCCCCTTCCCTTTTTCTCCTGTTCGTAAAACTTCCCTGCTTTGGGCTTTTTAAGTGCCTGCTTTGCTGTAAGTGTGCTTTTATTTGCTTTCTTGAGTCAGGGGCCAAAGAGTGTTATAAGAAGAGCACAGGTAAATACAAGTGTAATTTCGAGTCAGAGGAACCTTTAGCAGTTACAGTAAGATGAGAGTAAACATAATCATTACACAGTCAGACAATTTTCATTTATTTGTAACACCTCAGGGCAATAACTGGTTTGATGGGGCTATTTTAAAATCATTACCCTACTATTTTCTGTATCCCATCCATTCAATTTCCCACTAAAGATTAAACAACCCACTTGGAGGAAAATATCTTTTTATTAAAGTAGCATTTAAGAAACAGGTACTGAGCTTTTGAGGAATTAAGTATTTACTTTCATATAAAAGAAGAATTGTAACAGAAAGAAGCATCTTTTCTTCCAGGCACTGAAAATACAGCTATGATTTAGAGACTCCCCTCCCTACTGTAAAAGAAACATGCTCTTTCTCTCCCACGAGTTCTTCCCCTCACATGCACACTGCACTCTTAGCCAGAGACAAGGAGAGACCACAATCAAGCGTTAGCCAAGTGAGCTTTTCCCTATTAAATTTTCCGATTGACCCTGCAAAACAACTAAGTGCAAACACTTGTTGACTAGTTGAAAGAAACAAGTCAGCAAATAAAACACATGAAATCACTTTACATATTCACCATACCAAAATAGCTAATACAATGTATAGTTGATAGGAAAACACCTGACTCTACGAGCAGTTGTTCCTGTGGCATCGTGACCTCAGCCCATGCCAGAGAGAGCTGCATCCTCACAGCACCCCCCGAGCAGCCTGGTACAGCGTGCATAGGTGTGTGGCCTCATGGGCGGCTTTCTCATGGGCACTAGTGAGTTGTAGGGAGGGGTAAGGGTACACCTAAACCCCAAGCACTCGCAGCTCCCACAGGAGAAGGGGAACTTGCACATCCCTTGTGTGATGTGGGATCCTACTTGTGAATGTGGTATTCAAAAATTTGGACTAGTTGTAAAAGGATGTTGCAAAATCTGTTCGTGTACAGTAACATTTTTAAGTTTCTAGTCTCATGGTTTATCCATTGTATTGCTGATATTGGTCCTGAATGTACAGTTGACTGACTGGCAGTTAATTACATGTCATTAAGTACAACAACGATAGACTCCTTCAGTAGTTTAGATTCCTTCTAGTTTAAACAACATGAACTGAGCAGTTTTTCCCTTCAATACCCTTTACACAATTGCCCATTTCTGCAGACACGTGGAAGCTACAGCCATGCTCTACACCTCACAGGGCAGACCAATTACACATGTATAGTGGTGAGAGATAAACCCACAAAAGTGTAATCCCCTTGTTTCCTTCCTCATCCCCAAGGCTGGGACAAAATATTTTTTTTTTCCCCTCTTTTGAGGGGACTTTGTGGCACCCGTGGTACCCTCTGTGTTAGTAACAGTGAGATGAGGAGGCAAGAGAGCAAGGCTGCCTGATGTCCCACCAGAAGCAGGCAGACTGGAGATACGGTGGCAGGTCTCGAAGCAGTGATACGAACCCTGACCATGCGTGCCCGTGTTGTCTGGCCCCAGCCCCAGCCCCAGCCCCAGCCCCAGCCCCAGCCCCAGCCCCAGCCCCAGCCCCAGCCCCAGCCCCAGCCCCAGCCCCAGCCCCAGCCCCAGCCCCAGCCCCAGCCCCAGCCCCAGCCCCAGCCCCAGCCCCAGCCCCAGCCCCAGCCCCAGCCCCAGCCCCAGCCCCAGCCCCAGCCCCAGCCCCAGCCCCAGCCCCAGCTCCTGCTATACCACAGGCACCCCTGCTATACCACAGGCACCTTGGCAGCTGCCAGCAACTCCAAATGACTTGGGTCCCAAGAGGGCGTGGCTGACTCTTAAAGGGTCAGAGCTCCATCCGATGCTTTTGGTCACAGTAGCAAGGTTTTTCAAGGCCTGTTGATTTCTGTGTGAGTGATACCTCATGACCCTGGGCGACATCCCCACAAGGCAGCCTCTTTATCTCACTTCAGCTGTGAGCAACGTTTGTGCTGGGAGCTTGAGTTGTGCCTTCACTTGCTGAGCCCCTGATGTACTTAGGGGCTTCAGCATCTCCACATGCTTGTGCAAGCTATTTCCATTGCCATCTTGGGATGCTCTGTTGATGTGATGTCAAGTCACATTATGTCCAGAGAGATGTGAAAAGACAGGCTTTAATATATGGTGCCACTTCTTTATCTCACCCAGCCTCAGCTCTGGCAATTAATACTCCAGCTCAGAGGTTCAAACTTCCCTTTAGGGCCACTGGGAAAACCACACTTCGTGAACTCTGTGAGAGGGATCCTTTCCTCTCCCACCTCTGGATGCCTTCTTTGTGCCTTCAAGAGCTTAAAGAAAAGGCAGGAGCTCCTAGCACTTTCAGTGGTCCTGTCATACCATTAGAGGCTCTTGCTCCCAAGAAATGTCTCAACCTCACCAGCATCCCTGCAGAGGAAGGGATGGGACACGGCATCCTCCCTGTGGCAGAAATCCCCACCCTTGTGGGGAAATTGTCAGTGACAAAGTCCACCTCCCTCGAGCAGCAGACAGGCAGTGGTAAAATTTCTTGTTCCCTGAAATGAAAGCAGCACATATTCTACTTGGCACTATGCTGCCAAATCTAGGGGCATCAGTGAGCTCAAGAAAATGACTGGGAAAACAGCGTCTTAAAAGCTGCCCCTAGGTCTGCAGCCAATCCATTCCTGAGGTAGATACTACGTTCAGGATCTCACAGGAGTCACCCACACCCCTTCAGCTGATTTTCCCTGAATTGGTATTCCTCTCCCTCTACATTCCTGAAGTAGTATGACCTTCTTAACTGCTGTCATTTCCCTGTTGTTCTTATCTTTTTCAACTCTTGAGAAAGTAAAAATAGTAAAAAAAGGAAAAGGAAGAGCAATATTTTTCTCTTGGCAGGGTTCATCGTAGAGTGCAAAGAATTACTGTGCCTCAGCTAAGCTTCTCTGCCTGTTCTTGGTCCACTACAAAGGGAAACCTCTTCCTCTGGGGCTCAAGTTGGGACATTTTATTTCCCAGAAATAGTCAGCTGTCACATTTCAAATAACATTTGGTACTTGTCTGCAGCAGCTTGTTCACCCACCCGAGGCACTCTGTGGGAAGCAGGCAGATCGACCCTCCTTTACAGCCTTACACTGTGTTAGCCACCCTTATCAAGAGCACACTTTAGTGCAGGGTTCACAGTTTAGGTCACTGCTTTCACATGAGATCTCAAGCCCTATTTCAAGCTTTTTCTGTTATTTTATAGACCAGTGAACACCATTTTGTTTTATCTTCCTGCCTTATGCTAGACATTCTTTCGTCCTTAAAAGTACTTAGGCACAAGCTGTGCGTGGATCTGAAAAATAACAACAATAACAGTCTGACAGAAAGCTGAAGCCATTTGTATGAGAAAGGAAAAAACCAACCACCACAAAACAAATGCAAAACAAATGAAAAACACACTCATCTTGTTAGTCCTAGCTGTGAAGGGACTTACTAGTATGGCTGAGAAATGTTGATTTCAGAATTCAAGACTGGTAGTAAGGGCAATAGGAATTTCTCCCAGCCTTGTCTGTTGTCACTGCTTGGCTTCCTACTCAGAGCTTGCATTCTTCTTAAAAGTTTTTCTTTCCCTCTAGCCTGTGCTAAGGGATTTGCTGTTTTATACTAAACCTACATCCCCCATTTCAATCCAGAAGCATTGTTCCCCTCCCATCTTATGTTTAGAAGCATCACCGAAGTTGATATACCTGCTTGGGTGCAGACCTCATCCCTAGGTCTTAGCATTTCTGGGGCTCTAGGCAGAACTGTGCTCTTCTGCTCAAAAATCATAGTGACTGGTCATAGCCAAGAGAGGCAGAGAATCAACATGTGCAAATTCTGGCCCTAGGTCTTGCTTGAATCCAGAATACAGGTAGTAAGTTATTGACAGGTCCTTGAAAATATTTTAGTGTCACGGGCTTTGCTGGGACCAGAGTGGACATGACACATGGCACAGGAATATTTTAGCCAAGGTCAGATCAAAGCTCTTACAATACTCTCTCATCAATAAGTTCTTATTCTTCATAGTCCTAAAAGTGATTTATTCTGAAGGCAAAGGGGGCTTATCTGCAAAGTAAGAAAACACCTCCATCTGACACTTCATTATGCAAACTCATTTGCATAGGAAGCACTTTGATATTGCAGTGAAAGGGCATAAGTCCTGCTAGGTGCTGAACATTCATGGCCTTGAAATTCATTTAGGCATGTTTGTCCTTGGGACCATTCATGCACTTGAATTTAGCAAAGCGCCCTTAGCACATACATGGATTGGGACCAGAAATGTAGGGTGTGAGTTGGTTCAGCTTTAAAACTAATTTTAAATGTTGACTTGGGTAACCTTCAGTGTGTCCCTCCAGATGAAAATGACTCAGTATTACCCCAGTAGATAGATCTCCTTGGAAAGTTCATGCATAAACTGTATTTAAGGAAAATAGCTTCTAATTATGCAAAGATATTAACAACCATCCCATCTGATTGTAATGAGGACAATTTGCATTATTCCCAAACAAAAAGCTTCGTTAGAAGAGAGTTATGGCTGAAATGCATTTTGCTGCAGTCCAGCTAATGATCAGAAAACCATTATTCTACTTTCTTTACAGAAGTTCTACTGCTCAAAAAAGTTGGAATGGCTGAAGATGAATGGTTAACAGTCTGCCAACATATCCTCCATCGCTACACAACCCTTCATCATCCACCATCACAATTTCTTAATTTATTTTTCTTTTATAAGCTTTCTTCTGCTCTTTGTTTGGTTCTGATAGAACTACAACGTTGGACTTACATTGCAGGTTTAAACACAGTTTTCTCAAATGTGCTGTAAAGGGCTCTGAACAGACTATAATCCCAGGATTATTTTGGTTATGCCAGAGGACGGTAAGATCTTGTACCAGTATTATGTGGTGAAGCAGAAGAACACTTTAGCTATTAGGATCAGAGTGATCAATCCATTTGTATTATGAAATGTGTAGTTTATATAATCTAGGGAGAGCTCGTGTATGGAAGTTTGTGTTTAACAACGTGGTTTATGAGCCTATAAGGGATGAATGTACACATTGCATAATAAATAATCTCTTAGTGCTACGAGCTGAAGTTTCAAAGCAGCCTAATAGAGTCATGCATCTAACTCCCTTATGTCTTTGAAACCCTAGACACAACATACTAGAAATAGGAAAGGGACTTGAATAGTAATTACAAGCATATTTTGAAACCTATAGAGGGAAAAAAATGGATTAAGGGCATTGTAAATTGAGGAAGGAGAGAATGATGAACTATGTTTTTTGGAGCTGAAGGACCAATATACTTTTGTGGCCCTGAAAGTTTATATGAATTATCTAGCAATTGTACAACATGCTTGTAGCAGTGTTTTCTTTGCAGAAAGCTCTAACTCTGTTCGGGGTTTGATAGTTTATTTCCTTTTCAAAAAGTAAAATTGGATAGAGGGCAGAGGGAAAGAAATGCAGCTGGTGGGTATGTGGGTTTCTTTTTGTTGTTTTGTATGAACTGAATATTATTTAATAGGCTGTATCCATACTAAGAGCTGTGATGAGGGATAATGAAATCCCTCATCTGCACACGGAGAATCAGCATAAGGAGGTAGCTTCTCTGCTAATGTTAATTGGCATCGTTAATGAAAATCAACAGAGAATCAGTGGATTTCACCACCTGAGAATCTCATCCAGAGTGCTTAAATCTCTTCTAACAACATAAAACAAACTAGTGTAAGGTTTGTGTCATATTATGATCAGGTAGCAGTTGGATGAAATTTACAAGCTTTATTGCAAATATATATAATGTAACTTAGTTGGAATTAACAGGGAGTGTATGTGTACAGGTTTGAAGGGAAAAACCTGACTTTGGTTTTGTGTTAAGCTATATATTCCTTTATATCTAGCCATTTAAATGTCAGTTACTTCAGGGGTTATTTTACTGTCTACACATTTTGTATTTTTTCAGTAGATATTTGCTTTGGCAGTCCTAAACACAGATATGTGGAACTTCCTTGTGCATTGCCAGTAGTAACCACATTCAAAAGGTAAGGAAGTCATTTCTGTGTCTGAGGGAGAATTCCTGGGCTACACACTAATTGCAGGGCCTGCAACACTGAAAAAACATAGCCCTTTTATTAACATAATTTCAAAATCCCAGTGAGGCTACTTGAGCTTTCATTGACAATAGCAAAGAAGAAGTGAACACCAGAATCAACAAAGCCCAGATTTCTATGGATTTGTGTATTGTGCTCAACTGCAATTTTCAGGGAAATATAACTTCTGATTGAAGTGTTGCCTGTGTTTGGGGAATCAATCCAGGATGGATTCTGCATGGATTCTCTAGTGTCTAGTAAAAGGTGGGCTCATCTTGCAGTTTTTCTCACTTCTATGGCTCTCAAAGTCTTTTCTTTCTAGCCAGCTATTTGCATTAAAAATTAGGAGCTTAATTACCTTCTACATCTCTTCCCTTTCTATTAAATTGGATTGAAATCAGGCAGCAGGCTCAACAGTCTTTGGGGGTAAGGGATTCAAAATCACATGGACAGGCTGACTATATGCGCACTGTGCACATAAGGAAAAAGAATAAAATAAAGATGTTCCCAATTCAGGCAGCTGAAACTGCAATCATTCTATGACCCTTCAGTGTTGTTTCCCCCCATCTTCCTTCCTCATAATACTTTGCTGCCCCCTCTCCTCTAAATCTTTGACTCACAATTCCTATATTTTTCCTGCAGCCTGTCGCATGCATCTTGCTCCCTGTTACTACTCCTGTTTTACTCTTGGGAATGTCTTTCTTATCCTTTCCTCCCTGGAGGTTCATAGCTCAGCAGAGTTGCTTTAGCTCTGGGGTTACAATCTAGAAAACACGGCAACAAAGGAATTTTGCTTTGAAATGAGAAACTTGCCTAAACACATCCAACGCATTCAGTAGGAATGCTTTTCCCTCCCCCCTTCCCTATATACATTTGGTTCTCTTAATTGTTCATCTCTATTCAAAGCAATTTCCTTGGCATACACATTTTCATTAAATGTAATGAAGGAAGGACAATTTAGCATCTCACCTGTGACAACTCACTGATTCAGATCATGATGACCTATAGTGAATACTTGGGCTTCAGTCAAGATTTTGATTAGTGGAAAGAAGTAACCTCTGCATAATTAAGATTGTAGCCAGAATTTATTTATTCTGAGCCAGTTTAATTTAAAAGTAGAAGTCTGTTAATTAGATAAAAGATAAAGACACCTCCACAGCACTCACTGGTGGAATATCTGAGAACTTATAGTTTGTCTCACTCACTTTGTATTCTGAAAAGTTTGTCACGTGTGTAGTCTGCAGAAGGGGATAATTTATTTGTGGGTACACTATAAGAAAAGCAGAGAAGCAGCTTGTAAAATATGGAGTTTGAAAAATTTGGTGTAAATCATATCTGGAACAATCTGAAATGATTCTTGCTCTACTGTCATGCAATAGCTCATGAATGGTTTGTCCTAGAAACTTCAAATATGATTTATTCAAAAGGTCCTCATCCCTCCCACTCTGCATAAAAAGAGGAGGAGAGGACTGGTGAACTTGGAGGCTATGCCCTGGGACAGTGGAAACAGCAGAGCAGCCTGATGGGATCTGAAATAGCTTATTGAGTTTGTCACTGATACTATAGGCTTCTGAAGTCACAAAATAGGAGAATGGACAGCAGCAGTCTGTAGGGAGCTTCAGTCTCCTTGCAGCCAGCTCTTCTTTTAGTCACACGCCAGCACCAATTCTTAATACATAGGGACTATTAATACCACTATCACCATCCCACACAAACAGCACCCTTGCACGGAGCTTCTAATTCTGTGACCCCTCTGTCAGCTCTATAAACCACCGTGCCCTGAGACACACAATCATTTCCTCATTGATTCTTCTTGGTCTCCCAGTCTCATATCATCATGGGAGCACTCAAGAAACACTTAGGAGTGAAGAAAATAAGTTTTTCCTTATGATATATCTTCTACTATCACCATGTTGCTATTGATGCCATCCAGCGTTAAAAAACTCACTGCAACAAAGCAAACAGCATAGCAGTGATAATAAGTGATTGCAGCTTTAGCAAGAAGGAGTACACGATGAAATCTGAAAAGTAGCTGTCAGATAATTACAGCGCTTTATGCTGCAGGCTGCACATGTGAATTTCATATGATGTTTATTAAAAATAAGTACATTACAACAGGAAACCTTATTTGCTTACATTTGTGAATGTACATTGAAAGTTTGAAGAGCAAATGTTATACAAAAAAAGCTTTTTAAAAATACCTGGGGTTGAGGACAGTGTTAAAGCAGAATTTACTCCTTCCCCACTCAAAAAAAACAGAGGAAGAATGTGAAAACATAAAGCTAGGGCTCCCCAGACAATAATGCTTTTGTCTCCGTAGTTCTATCCTCTACACTCTCCTCCAAAAGTAAATACAAGCTTGTTACATGTATCCCAGTTCATTAACATTTCAAATTGTCCTTCTATCAATTTAAAGATGAATAGATCATTATGTATGAGGGGGATGACTAATTTCCATGGCTGAAACTGATGGTCAGAAATTGTATCGCAAAATGTTTTTTTCAGCAGAAAAATGGGAGCTCCAATTATAAGAATGCCTACTTCTGCTTCTGGGGGTGTGCCCAGAAGTGTGTGTATGAAATACCTTCAAACCTGACTTCTCTCGTATTTTGCTTGGGTCGTCTGCTGTGATATTTCATGCTGTAGTTGGTTTCCCTTTGTCATCATCTTATTCATAAAAGAAGTTTGCAGAAGTAGAGCTCCCACACTTCCACAACTACAGACACTAGATAAGTGGATGCTAAGAGGTGTCATCCAAAATGTGAACTTGCTACACAGAACCTGGAAAGATCAGGGACCTAAACTAACTCTTAGGTGATGTGGCAAAAACAGTATTAACCAATCATACTGTTTGGTTTTGTGCTGAACTACTTTGGCCTCTGACTTTTTTTCCCCCCTAAAGAAACTCATGAGGATTTTTTCCCCTTTGCATTTTTACAAGAAACTCTTGACTAGTCCAGAATATAAACAAGCCTTATGAACTTCAGTTAAATGATGAAAAGATGGGAGGCAGGAAGAAGTTTTCCAAAGCCTTTCATTTGATGTGTTTTGAACAGAAGACAAAACATCATCAACCCTCTCTTACTCATTTTTACGCTTCCATCCAGCAGCCTGGAGCTGTTGAAAACTGCAAGTAAATGAACCAAACTGGAGTTATTTTTTTCTAATCTTCAGTGAAAGAAAGGGAAGTTATTGTTCTTTTTTGTCCCACTTAATGGTTCTGCGAATCTGCTGGCATGCAGGTATGCTTTGAAAGCCTCAAAATTACACACCAATTGTTAAGTGAAAAGACAGCCAATACTCTGTGCAGAAATTGGCAGTAAGTGCTATTTGGAGCAGTTAATCACTAATTTTACATTGATGTTACATATTTTTATTCCATTTAGTGTCGACTGATACAAAATGGCATCCATGGTAGTGAATTAGTGAGAAGTGACCTGGTAGTGAATTAGTGTAAATTCTCTTTACAAAGCAAGTGATTATTTCTGTTACACATTAAGCTTAAAAAAATGTTGGTAATCCTAGCTAAAATCTCACTACATATGTTTCAGGGAAAGCTTGAACTCTCAGGAGTGTGTTTTTATTTCTGGAGACTGACATGTCAGATTCTTGAGCCTTAGGCAGTAACCTGCAATTTTCCCGTAACAGATTTCTTCTGGGTTTGCATTGAAATAGCTGCTTACTATGTCTTCTAAATCTACCTTCCATTTCTTGAAAACTTGGAAGCAAGAATTAAATGCTTTCTTTTCACTCTGCAGAGTTGTCAGGGAGGGGGGTTAACACACATTTATTTCCACAAACTAGCGACGGTGAATATTACACGTAAGCATTTATTTGTGTAGTAGCTCTCAATCTGTAGTCTGTGATGTCTGGCCTATTTTTAGGTGAATAAGCAAGTCTTACCTTCCCTGTATAGAAGCATTAACTATATTCATTTAGGGATCACAAATCCATAGCTTCAAAACCACAGTGTCTGAGGAAGCAGATGAGTGGAAGGTACCATCTGTAGGTCTAGATAACTTCATATAAACTGCCTCAAGATGCAACCAAAAACTAAGATGAAAGCTCATGCATCCTCCCTTTTCTTGTGTACTCACTACTTTGTCTCCTTCTCTACTTTCCTTCAAGGAGGCCAATACAACAAAACAACTTCTTTATCTCTTCCAAAGGACCATGGCCTCATCCTTTCTAATCCCCCTCATAAAAGTAATCTTCTGCTAAGGGATATGTTTGAATAAAGATCTCATATTTTCTCCTTTCCCTCAATTTTGTACTATCCACCTCCAGGCAGAAACAAGAACCCCACTATGTCTGGAAACAGCCAGCACATGATTAAAGCCATCACAACAAATAAACATGAAATAGCAATGCTCATCAGAGCTGGTAGAAAGAGAGCCACTTCATGCTGCTAGTGACCAGCTCAGTCCTTCCCAGTGGCTTGTTTTATTTTGTTCCTCCTGTTGACTTGAAGTCTTAGCAATGACCTTAGATTTTGAGGGGCAGCTCATGTCAGTACCCAAATTAGCTTTTGCCCACAGGCAAAAGATATATGAAGTGCCCCTCACAAAAGACCTGAACTCAAGTGTCTCCTCCACACCTTGCTGTACTGGGGTAGCCCTGTCCAACCGCCTCTTTCGCTTCCACCTTCCCATGGAGCAGCACAGGCAGGTGCTCCCATTTCTCTTCATTGATAGAGGCTTTAAGGCCCCTGGTGTCTCCAGAGCAAGAGTTGGAGACCCTGCAACATGTTTTCATGGGAACACAATGCCACCCGGTTCCCCTTGAGGGCCACAGTTGGTCTCTGTAAAGAGTGTTTGAATATGCTGAATGACTAGTGTGTACCTATGATTTCTGAGGCTTCATGTGTGCTGGTGTTTCTAACCTCAAGTAACTGAGTTGGTTTTGTTGATGCATGAAGACAGATAGTGACATGCTGCTCCTTCCTTACATAAATACACATACACAAGAAAAGGAAGCGGGAATAGAAATAGGTAAACAAATGCACAAAAATTGTAAGCATAAATATTGCAGATGTAGATATGGCAAAAATATATGGCAGGCAGATCTCTAGAGAAACAGATGGATAGTCCACAGGAATAAGCAGTAGTTGTCTATGAAAGATGGACAAATGCAGTGGTGACTTGTGACTCTTCAAAATTTAATTTGCCATGAAAGCCCATCATGAATGATGCAAGGGCGATACCTGGTGGAAAACTATCCAGCACTACTTTTTTCTTCTTAACCTGTGAGATGGAAAGTTATCTGACGGGTTACAATAAGCAAACATGAATGCAGATACGCAGAGATATCTCAGCACTTGACAGCTTTCAAAGTTTATTGTCAAACCAAATTAGCAGAAGTCTGCCACGTATGAGCAGGCAGAACAGCAGGCAAGATGCTAAAATGTCTGCAGTGAAATCATTGCCTTCCATGGTATTCTTACAACCCTCTCCTTCCCCTTGACCTCCATTTGTTAGTTCATAAGACATTAAGGTGTCAGCAGCCAAAAGCAACTGCTGGGAAAGGTTACAACAGCCTTATTTACTCCTCAGTCTCTTTCCTACTTAATTTGCTGGTACCTATCAGTTGTGATATGCCTGAGGAAAGGGTAAGGGCCTTTTTTTTCTATCCATAGATCTTAAAGAATATTTTTAAGCACTATCTCCAGTCTCTGATAAGCAAACTATAGTTGAAATTGTAACACAACATGTGGAATGGAGATAAAGTACCCACAGAAGTCTAGCTATCATATGGCTATGGAGGGACTGTGAGGAAGGGTGATGTAAAGAATTGTGCAGTTACATATATGTGCTGGTCCTCAGAGACCTCCTTGTCCTCAGTTTGGAACCCTTGTTCTCTATTGACCTTACTATATATTGGTTTGGGTAGATGGACACCTGTAATGTGCAAGTTTCCCACAACATGAGATGGGAACTGTTTTCTCCACAAGGCAAGTGAACCTGCCCTAGAGCTGATGTCTCCTGATTCAACTACGAGCTCCTCCCCTGTGATCCTTCTACCTCACATGTGGCTGGTGTTTCAGTGCTTTGCTATATTGTCCCATATGAATGTTTTTAAGTTAAATACACATTTCCATGTGCACAGTGCTCAGCCCTTGTTGGTGTTATGCAAAAAAAAGTGAGTCTAAGTCACGCTTCCCAATGGAGAACCCCAAAGCTCTTCAGACAAAATTATCCCTCTCTGTCCTTATTCCACCACATGCCATCAGGACAGCTTTCAGAGATCACCCTCCTCTCAGCATTCAGTCTTGCCTGATGTCCTCAGGGAAGTAAGGAATAAAATGGAATGTATTTTTAAAAGAAAAGCAAGAAAGACCTCCTGCTGGAGCTGAATAAAGTTGAGACAGCTCTGTCAGCTGCATGTCTTCACTTTGCAGGGAGCTGTCAGTAAGCTCTTTAAAGTTGTGGAGCTTATGCAGGCAAAACAATTGTGTGTGTCACTTGTAATCTACATGCGCAAATTGCACCATGTTGAAAGAAAGAAAATTCATTATTATTTATATAAATAGATTTTGTAGATTTCATTAAGATTAGGTCAGGCTGTGGAGTTATCACATAGGCTTGTTTGCACTTTTGTTAATCTTCATTTGCAAATGCTGATTAGTGCCACAAAACTCTCTTGCTGTTTACTGCAAAATCCTGCTTCTCTTCTTTTCTTCTTGTCAGGAATACTCAGGAGGAGGGAGAGGGGAGGGAGGAAGAGAGAGAAGGGGGCTTAAAAACCAGTAGCCAGAACAAGTGGGAACATGAAAGTAGATTTGCTTGAATCATGAAAGGAAGGGAGGGCAGGAGAGAGAAGCTCACTTGCTGTCTTAACATCCTGGGTGGAGAAGGCTGAAGCAGGACCTCCTGACAACAAAACAGTGGTGCAAGAACAGTGCAGATCAGTGGGGTCAAAACCCTAGGGACATAGAAACTCCTGAAAACTGGGCAAGTGGTGCTTCCCCCTTGCTTTCCAGTTCATACAGTTCGTACGTGCCTCTGAACAGTAATATGCAAATCCTTCCTGGTGGCCCATCAGATGACATGACGAATGTCAGTTATCTGCAGTTTGCTCCTCTCCCATTCTCTCCAGAAGGAAAGGGTGCATACCAAATATCCTGTGTTATTCTGGAATATTTCTGTTGGGTTGCTAAATTTTGTGCTTTACATGGACTGAAATCTACAGTGCTGTAATTAGCTAGCTTTCAGATAAAAAAAAAAAAGTGATTTAATTGATGTCATTCTATAACAGGTACTTGTTCATAGTGCTAACTCCTCTAGTGAAGCTGGGGCTCCAGGATGAGGATCCAGACAGATGGAAGGCTGCATGAAGAGGAATAAGCATCAGAACTGGAGTGCCAACAAAGTGTGAGGGGTATTGAGGGAAGAGTACGTATAGGGCCATGGGGAAACAGTGAGTGATGCTGTGGGGGATCTGTACGTGTGCATGCATAACAAGTGCTCTCACACCAGTGCTGGAACATGACCCTTGCCTGGACAAGCTTGCCTATATTTTTCTCATTATGTTTTGTTCCAGTGTTTGCTTCCTGCCATGCTGTATCACAACCCCATATGAATTGAAAAAGGAGAAATCCTGTCTCCTTTTTTTAAAACCTTTCCTTTCTTGTAGGAACTCCTTCATGTCTTCATTTAAATGCTGACTGCTCTTCAAACTCCTTCCCAACAGTATCTGATAACTAGGTCAGGTTTTTAGCATCTAATTGTGTTACCAAATACTGAACAAATACATCAGGGTATTTGAAGTACATGAGGGGTATGGATTTGCATAGTCAGCATTCAGCTTCCCCTAAACTCCATTCCAGAATAATGGCCCAGGATTGCTCTTCAGTGATGGAGCCCATTACTGCATGGAGGAAAAATAAAACTGCTTTCCAAAGATCCCAAGGGTGGAGACTGTGGGAAGCATGTGCAACATTTTCTCAAAGAAAGTATTCACAGCAATTTTTTTTTCTGAGTAATATGCTAGAAGAAATTGTAAATAACAATACAAAATTAAATTTGGTGAATGTGCTGAGGGGTAATCCTTAGAGCAACCTTATCTATCTTGAATATTCAAACACATCAACTTGTTGGGCATGATAGCAATTACTGCACTACATATATTCAATTTGCTCTTGTATATACAATATTATCTTCCATAAGGAACAGTAAACTGCAGAACATATTTCAGTAAACACTATTCTGAGTAAACAGAAATGGCTTGAGTGTGCACTTCCATGCATAATAATGTAGCAATGAAATATTGCTCTGACAGAGCTGCTGAGTGTAGGGGAGATCACATCCTCTGAGAATTTCCTCAGTGTTAGCAGGTTCTTCTTTAAAGGCTGGAAGAGACAGCTTTAGGAGTTCTGGTGTCTCCTAACTTCGGGTGGGAATGCAGGTGTTCCTTTTGTTCAGGTAAATTAAAGAAAAAATGAAGGTAGTTCCATTATTTTTGTAGAGACTGTGCTACAAATCCAGAGACAGCCCAATCCATCCATATATATCCATATGGATGCATGTATACATATGCATGCATGTGTGTGTGTGTGTGTATATATGCATATTTGCAGGGTTATGGGTTCCCAACCTGCGAAGATGCTGTCTGAAAGCTTAAAGCAGAGGCGCCTCCTAGCTGGCAATGGAAGTTTGTAGAACCACTTTGTTCTAGTTTTTTTCCTTCATGGAACCACTTCTATATTATTCATGTGACTAAAATGATATGTCCCCTTATATTTCAGATGCATGCCCAACTATGTGGTAGGTTGTGCAAGCCACCCTTTTTATGTGACTTATTACAGGAGCGCACAGCTAGCCATCAGCCAAATACATCCAGCAAGCTGGATACAATCTGCTGTATTGGCTTTGGAGAACCTGCATTAAAGAACCAGTATTCAGGCCTGGAGCAGAACAGGAATATTTTGACTAAAAAGTTGTCAGAAGATGCTGATTCATAGAAATAAAGCTTTTTGCAGAAAAGGGCTAGCTCCTCTGGCATTTTCCTTTGACATTACATGTTGGCTTCTTTTCAATTAAAATGTTTTATCTGAGAGGTCAAGATGACCTTTCTGTTTTGGAATAGAAAGTAAATTCTAGTTTAAAAATGAGAAAAATTAACACATCTATTTAAAAATGCAGTATTTTGAAATGTTCAGGAGAGACCAGTTCACCCACCCAACTGAACATGTAAAAAACTGAAATATCAGCATCCTTCTCACTTGAGGTGGGAATCTTTTTAACCACTCTTACCAGTTTTCATGATGTTGTTAAAATTCTTCCCTTACTCAACTGCATGTGTCTCTCTAGTCACAGTACTCTTCTGCTTGTGTTTCTTTCCTCTCTGCAGAAGTTCTGCACTGTATGCAGTGATATTTTCAACCACAGTTCAAGGGCATAAGCATTATGTCCCCTTTTAAAAGGCACACTGTGTTTTCAGGAAAGAAAACACCCACAGAATGTGCACATGCACTTTTGGATGAGCATATTTTTCTCTTCGCTTCCTCCCCTCCGTGTACTTCATGCGTGTTATGTTGAAGGTTTCAATACCAAATTCTCTACTGATACAAACGGGTTAAAGTTCATTCTAATCAGACATCTGCAATTCTTTATACCAGTAGAGAATTTGCTCTGTTTTATAATTTTTTTTAAAGGTGCCTCTTCCTACTGCTGCCCTCTAAGCTTCCTGCGCTGAAACGCTTCCCCCTGACCTTTTTGATGCTGCTTCACCATGGAGGCCAGCAAGCCATGGATTCAGTGGTGGAAAAGCCATCACTTTTCCTTTTTAATTGCAATGCAGTGAACTGAGAACACCTGCAAAGTCATGGGGTGTGATGGGGTGAGAGGCTCAATTCCAGCTGAGGTGGGGGGGTGTGGGGTATGAAATTTCCAACAGAGAGGACAGTAGCCTTCATCTGAAGAGACAATAACTTCTTGACACACTTTAACTTAATCACTGTTGATTATCTGACTCTACCCTTGAGCAGTAAGGACAAAAGGCTCTTTTAAATTGACTTAAGTCCACGTAAAAGGTTGCACCAGTTCAGTTAAATTCATTTTAAACCTGATTATTTAAATCAATGCCACTTTTGTGTGCAGACAAGATCTAAGTGTTATGCTTTATGGATGTAGTGAGTCCTACAGAGGGAACTGAAATGGCCAATTTTTTCTCACAATCACACCCCACTGGGACTGAGAAAGGAGTTTTGAAAGATTGAAATTTGGCTTTCCTGGACACTTTTCTATTCAAGGTACTCCAAAGATCTTTTCAGTAATAAGCTGGATGCTGGTGCTACAGAGACTGCACAGGCAAACACAGAGACTGTTAATTCAGCAGCAATAACTCCAAAAGGGCTATGGAGGTTAAAGTCTCTATTACTAAAAGGGACAGTGCTGGCAACCTGCCTTAGAAGTTGCTTCTCTGGGACAGCCCTGTGGATGGCCTTCATCCTGATGAGCCTGAATTTCCATCTGACACCAGGTGCCACTGCAATATTCATGTCACTCTTTAGGAAGCTCTACAGCAAGCTTACCTGCATGGGATGGGTCCTGGGAATTTAGGGGAGGCTGTTGTGAAGGTGAACTGGAATAGAGCCCTCCTGGGGGGGGGCAGATATGGAGAAAGAAGCCAAGAGACCAGCTAGCATTGCTGACGTTACGGTTTCTGCCAAATTCAAGCTGCAGCGAAGGACTTTCAAACCCTTTTTCTTGGGCTGTCTTGGTGCTTGGCAGCTAGACAGAGACTGAAGGCTGCTGCTGGGTATGTAAACAGTCAGAACCAGCCTGCAGTTGTTACACACACACACAAGCACCATTGCATCACCTGGAGGCATCCCAATTAAATGGAATTACTATCCCCACCAAGCCATAGCTATCACTATTAAATGTCATTAGGCTTAAATTAGGTTTGCTCTGAGAGATGTCCCAATTAAATGAATTTCCTGATTAATATACTGTTGCCATACACACGTGGTTTTCCTAATTTTATTGTTTCTTTGACTCCAAGTTTCTGGCTGTCATAGCATTAAGTCCTCGGTTAAACCCTTAAGTGCAAAAGCTCTGCATACACAAACCCTTTTATCTTTGCAATGTCATTTTCCCATTTTATCAAAGGGAAGAGAGCTGGTTTCAAAAATCAGGGCTTTGGTCATGTAGGAAAAATGGTATATGCAAAGCTAAAGCTAACACAGTTTATTGGGGAATCAACTGAAATATTCTTTAGCAGACTGCAAGCTGTTGAAGGGGTGAGTGCAGATTGTGTACAAACAATCAAATGAGTATGAGGTATTTTTAATTTTCCTGTCAGAGCTCCTGCTCATTCCCTCATGGCTGGACTGGAATGAGCCCAGCCTAACTTTTCTCTCTATGGATGTTCAGGGATGATACAGCACAAGTTCTCTGCTCCACTGATCCTTTCCTTTTCCTTCCTCCACATCTGGTTGCAAATTACCGAACTAGAAACTTGAAAACTTCTGGCATTTGGCCATTGAAAACTGAATGGATTTCCAGTTTTTCAATGGATGGTTTGAAAACATTGAAGAAAAATGTCAGAAATCAAATATTTGTAAAAAATTGTTTGTGTCAAGAAGGTGGGAAAGAGGAGCAGAGGGGAAAGAAGAGGGGAAACCCCATTTCTCTGCTGGTGCAAGAGGAGACAAGTCAGGAATATGACCCAGAAAGACATAGGAGCTTCACGGAAAACAGCCAGATTCAGAGAGGGTTTGTTACAGGCCAGGGTAACTCATCACAATCTTTTCTCTTACTCTTTTCATACAAGACACAGTGTCCACTTCTAGCTACAGAGCACCTCACTGATGAATCCATGATGAATCTGGAGTCCTGGTGCCTGATCAGCTCTAGGTCAACGTAACACTCTTCTGCCCTGTACGCATGTAACTTCCCAGTGACAGGACACAGCCTGGAAGTGCACAAACATCTGGAGAGGAAGAAAACACTTCTTCAGTCCTGACGTTCAACCATAACTGGCCATCCCATCACTCTGAGTATGCCACCTGATACCAACTAAGAATGTGTGCAAGCACATGCATAAGGGAAAAAAAAAAGTTAACAGTTAGGGTGGTTAAGCATCAGAACAGGTTTCCCAGAGAAATGCAATCTCCATCCTGGGAAATTTGCAGAACTCGACCAGACAAGATGCTGATCCAACTGGAAGTAAGCTTCACACTGAGCAGGGAGTTGGACTAGAGACCTTCAGATGTCTTTTCCAAGCTCAGTTATTCTATATTTTACGCAGCTCTTCTTCCCAAGTAACAGGTATTCTCTCTCTCCATCTTCTGTTGAAATTAATGGCAACAAGATACCTAAACCTCCTGGAGATCCCAGCCTGTGCTGTCCAGGCCTCTGACCTGCAATCTCAGGCAACCTGCTGTTCCAAGCAGTTATACAAAGGAGCTACTCACCTGGCTCAGCTTGGAGCCTGCTTTTACGCTGGATGAGGCCCAGTCCAGTCTTGTGAGGAATGGAAGGTGAGTAAAGAAAACACCTATCTCTCTTCTCCAAGCAGTCCTGGGAGCTTCCTATGGATGCGCTAGACAAAGCCTGAATAGGTCAGTAGCCTTTCATCCATGCAGCTCAATGAAGGCACTGAACAGCTCTGTTGCTGCTCAAACCTGAGTGCCATCTGAAGAAATAAAGAAAATGAGAATGTCATAATGCATTGTAAAACTGAATAATAAAACTTGCCTCTATCATAGCACTCTTCCACCATAGATTTTATTCACATAGTATACCCCATTTTACAGATTGAGAAAGTGAGGTACAGAGCAGTTTATCAGTTTGGCACAGCATTACCTAGAACAAGGAACTGAATCTCATTTGCCTCACCCCTAACCTGGTAACTGGTAAAAGTGAAAAAAAATTAGAGCTGATCTGAGTAAAGAAATTTTTTTTCTTGAGTCAAGCTGCCATAGCAGTTGTTTAGGCTGGCTTAAAGAGACAGTAGAACAAACATATATTGCCTTTGTCATGGATGCTGAAAATATGCTCTGTGTCACATCACTGCATGGAGGACACTTGCCTGGACTGTGCGTCTGGCCCTCACCAGAGCTGTCAGTCACAGACAGACTGGAAATTACAGCTCCTTCTTTGGACTCATGCTGCCCACATTAATGTGTTCAAAATAAGCTTCTTATTTATTTTAGATGTTGTACCTAAAAACACAAGCTGAATGCTTCTCTGAATGCCCTTGTACAACATAAAAGTCTTTCTCATCCTTGTGATTTTCCACAGCTGCCTCAGGTGTCTGTACTGCTGCAAACAGAAATTAGAGGACAAGGAACTTGTCTGTCAAGCACAGATCCAAAAGACACCGTGTTTATCCCTCCCCTTATTTGCCTTCTAGCCCACACAAAACACTTTGTGATCAAGGTACGCACTTTGCCTCAGGACACCTTTTTCGCTTACGAACATAAATATTGTTCATACAGAAAATAATGGAGTCCTCAAGCCACTCATTTGAGTGGACAAATACAGATTGAAGGCTGCATGCTGATGCCCTAATATGTTCACCCAGGTCCTGCGACTAGTGTTTTGTTTGACTGCCTTTAGGCTGCTCTCCTCTCAGTGTCTTCCTTAGATCCTCTGAATCACTTCTCAGAGGCAATAAGCCTTTCTCCACTGAGTGGGTCTAGGTATTTCTCTCAAAGATGTACTTCATCCAGAAACAATGAAAAAAGCTACAAGAGCAATGCCCTTGGTTAGGAAGACTCGGGCCCATTTTGGTCGTGAAGCAGTACTAAATTGCACTATGTGTCAGAGCTAGATTACAATGCATTCTCCGTCCAGGGAATCTTACAAAATACTGTGTATACCTCCTGTACTCAGAATAGTGACACAAACAATGGGACATCCAGCTCTGCTTTCCATTAGATTAACACTGAACACAATTGTCCTTGGCAGGATAGCTTTCGAAGCAAGCAAAAAGTTTGAGGTACCCACATTGTCTTTAAAAAAGACAGAGTAAAGCATGCTGTGGTTTCTTCTTGGTTGATACTACTGCAGTAATGCAGTAGCATTGTCTTCATATATAGTATATATTGTCTTTATGCCCTGGAATAGATGACTACATCATCCCTGTTGCATTGCACAAAGCTCATGGCATGCTTTTGATGGGCAATATAAGCACATATTGTTTTCCTAAGAAACAACAGCTGAAAGCCTTCTTATGCTTACAGCTACTAACATCATCTGCAATCGATACAAAAAGCACCAGAGTTTTTTGATTGTATTTTCCACAGCTCAGCTTCATTCTTTGCTTATTTTTGTCCACCATGAAAATAAAATATAGCCAAGTCTTCTTTACCAATATTCCTACATATCAAGAAGACAGAACCAGGCTCTTCACAATGGTGACAGGAGGAGGAGACACAGTGGACATAAACTGAAACAAGAGAGGTTCATATCAGATATAAGGAAGAACTTCACACATTGAGGACGGTCAAGCAGTGGAACAGGCTATCCAGAGGGACTGTGCATCCAACTCCCCATCCTTGGGGTTTTGAAGGCCTGAATAGGTACAGCCATGAGAGATCTGGTTTGACCTCAGAGCTGACCATGCTTTGAGGAGGAGGTTGGACTAGAAGCCTCCTGAGGTGTCTTCCAACCTGAATTATCAGGAACAAACAGACAACAGTGAAAAAGACAACCTCCTCACCGTATGGTTGTACGGATTGTAAACAGCAACAGTACAGGGGGAATGGCTGGTTATGATGCTCATGGGTTTCTTTTCCTTGGAATGCTGGTCCAAGGAAACACACACAATGTCTCTATGTTTTCTTGAAAGCCTATATCCAGCCAAGACTGAACCGTTCCCAACAAACATCTTGTGTGTATATTGTATGTATTAGTGTATTCTCCTGTTAGGCAGACAGAGCTGTCACTGTCTAACCAGGACTTCTATGTTCAGACATGGATGGTGTCCAAAGGTCCTCGTATCCTGGATTTGGAAGGGCTAGTGTTCTTTTAGGAGCAGCCTGCCAGATGAACAGGTATGGAGAATCAACTTATTTAATCTACTACCGTCACACAGGCCACAGATAGGATTTTACCTTGTCTTTCTTGTGGTAAAGTAAATGTTATTAAGCCAAATAGCTTCCAGCTGAGCTATAACATTTTTTGATGTGGTAATATACTGCCATAATATAAATGGCAAAGGGCTGTAGGCACCTAGCAGAGGTTTCAAAGAGGAGTACAATCCCAGCTGCTCTCCACTGACTGCGTAGGGTTTAGCAGCTTTGGATAATAAGCAAGCTGAATCTTTCAGCTCTCTAGTAAACTTTGAGCTATATTCAGATTACCTGGCATCTAAGTTAATCCCTTGTTAGCAGATGGAGAAATGCTGCTGGTTTTTGGGTTGTGGTTTTTTTTTTCACCCACTTCCTTCTCCAATTTGTGTTCTGGAGCTGCTCTTCTCCTCAAAGGGCTACTGCCTGAGCACTGGAACAGGCTATGATGAATGCTTAACTACCTAAGCTATCCTCCATTCTGCTGTCATCATTCAACTACCAGCAGTGGAAAACCAAATTAGCTATCCCATTCTGGGCAAAGCTGCTCCAAAACTAGACCAGAGGAACAGGGCTATTCAATATAGTTAGTTGACAGAAGCCATCTTTTTGCCATCATCAGATCACTTATGTATCTAACATATAAAGGAAACTTAAGAGTTATAAATATTTTTGGCCTAGGATACTAAATGGAAGGTCTGGTATATGTTTTTTGGAAAGGGTACTAAGGGATACCCTTAGTATAGGCTATCTTGGCATCATCCCTCTGAAGTAATGAAAATTATCTGTTTCAGAGACAGAATATGAATTGCATGACTGTAACAAGGGTGAGAAATATACAGTGTTTATATGGAAACAACAAGTTGGCTACTTCTGTCCAAAACAGGAGTGGAACACAACCCCGCCAGGATATTTTTCATACACTCGGTGAACATTGACTTGACAGTAGATAGTAAAAATTTTGCCTGAAGTATCTCCAATCACAGGACTTCCCTGGCTTAGCTGGATCACCCCTGGCTCTAGCAATATAATTTGCATTAAACTACTCAAAGTATTTATGTAGTTTACCCTTGTGAGTTTAGTTCCCGCTGCCTCAACTTCACCCAGAAATGTCAAGATTATAGCCTATGTGTGTTGAACATAAAAGTGTGCTGTGCATTACACTGTTGAATTAAGTTCTGTGGGAGAATGTATGTGTGTGTGTATGCAAAGCATGCTTTTATCTGAACAAGAGTAAGGTAGTTAATAACATATGTGATAATATGTATAAATGTAGCAGTACATGTGATTGCATGTGGATGCATGAGGCAGTTGTATATGTCCATTTAACTCCAATTTGCTTTTTATCCTCCTTAAATAGCATTTTTTTCACTGTTTAACGAATGAATGTAGCAGCTAGCATCGTTGGGATGATGTTTTTAAATGCTGTGTGTCTACTTCATCAATCTCATATACTGTGTTTATCTTGTCATCTCTGCTGTGGTCATTATCCATGGTTGAATGACTCTCTGCTTCTGGAAAACCAGAGGCTGTCAGTGCTTATCCACCATTCCTTTCAGCAATTCATCTTTCCTACCAAACCACAGGTATTTTGTGGCCTTATGAAAGACATGAAAATATTGTGTGTGCCATGACTGAACTGGGACATCTGAACAACAGCCTTGGCAAACCTTTTGCCTCCCCTCGCCTCCCTAAATATCCCTGCCGGCAAAGGCAAAAAAATGTTCGTATTATTGATAAGATAGCCCCAAAGGAGATATGGGCCACGATTATCAGTGCTAAACAAGAAAAGTGAACACATATCACTTAATTTCTGTGTAAAGCCACCAGTGCATTCTCTATTATGGGGACTGCAGATCAATGCAAAGGAAGTGTTCAGAAATGGAAAAAGAATAATTCAAAACTCTCGCTAAAAAAAAATAAAATAAAATCACAAGGTTTATTTCATTTCCAGGAAAACTCAGGTCAGATGCAGGTTCCCTCATGCAATGACATCTGCTTTTTTTCCCCAGTTTGCTGGTGGGCATCTCCAGGAAGCTGAGGACACTACTAACTTGGCTACGGGCATTTACCAAAACATTTAAAATAAAAGGGGCTGTATAGTCTAAAGGCTGGGGCAGAGCCTTTGCCTAGCCTGGCTGCATTGTATAATCCAAGACACATAAATGGATTTAGCACAGTGATCTTGCACCCAGTCCAAGCCCCAGCTAGTCTCTGTCTCTTCTAGCACTGAGCAAGCAGCCCTCCTCCTCCTCCTCCCTATGTTGCTGTCCCTCCTGCCTTTCCCCAGGAGGCTGTGCCTTCTCTTTCTGCAGGGAGCAATTCAGCTCCCTGTCCTGACTAAAACCTCTGAACCCAAGCTGCTTCTGGGCTCAGCACGACCACATCGGTAAGAGCCTTCCTGATAAATGTTTAACATTACAGAGCTTTTTCCTCCATGAAAATAAACTAAGGCTTAAATGTTCAATTCCTTTCTGCTCTGTGCACATCTATGTTTTCTCTAAATGAGGCCACATACCTTAACTCTGTTCCCCCTCCTCCCCTGGAAGTTCCTACCCTCTCATTATTTTAAGGCATCAAACCTGATTCAGTAAATCTCTTCTTTCAGACCTGTCATGTTTTAGCCTCAGAACACAAACACAGTATTTGTTCCTAGCATGCTTCCTTTTTAATGCTTTAAAAGCTGTTACAAATGTCTTGTTTCCTCCCAGCCACAGCTGTATTAGATTATCTGTTCTGGTTTTGTTGGGTTTTTTTCTAAAGGAAAAAAGTGAAATACCTGATGCAAACTCAGCCCTTTGGAACAGCAACTGATTTATAACTTTGTACTCCCCAGACCAAAGGTTAACCCCTCTCGTCAGTTATTAAAGGTTGTATTGGATGCCAGGAAGGAGCAGCATTTGTCAAGTCAAGATTTCTAGGAGCAAAACTGAGACACACAATTTCCAGAGTGTATCTGAAATAGGCAGCCTGTGGGGGAGAAAGAGGGTTTGTTAAAATTGCAAAAGGATGAAGAGGGAAGGCAAAGGAAAACTGACTACACAGGACTAAATGTTTCTTTTCCCATGGTTGCCCCAGGATGTGATGGGAAAAGAGAGCTGCGCTGTGGTCCATCTTTTTAGGTGGTAAAAGCAAAGCACCAGCAGAAAAAGCTAGCAGGAAGAGGAACGTAAAAACAAAACCAAACATTCCCTACCAGTTAACCCAAGATTTTAAATTGTACTAAATTAACTTAGTAGAATATGTTTCAAACACTGCCGAAGGAACACAAAACGATGTTGATTTGTGTGCTAAAGAAGAGTACCATTTCTTTAAAACAACTACCTTCCTGAACTCCAGGAAAATCAACAGATATATGACCTCAAATTTTAGTTTTGTCTTCTTAAAAACAACTCAATGGGATCCAAGAAATTTTACGCAGATGTGCTTTAGTGCAGAAGATAATAGCTTAATTATTGAAGCTAAAAATATAAATATGCCTAGATGAGGACAGTAGGAACAAAGCAATGTGACTTCTGTAAATGTAAATCCATCCTGTTTAACTTACTAGAACACTGTATAAGAATGAACAATATCATGGATAACGGTGGACCGATAAAAACATATAAACCTTTCCCCCCAAAATGATAAAACTGCTCACAGGAGGGTAATTCAAGAAGTTTGATAACCACACCGTGAAAACTCCTGTCATAGATTTAAAGGCTAATTATGAGGAAAAAAAGTTGGAACAAGCGGGCAGTCCTTTGTGTTATTGCTGAGACTGTTGTAGTGCCAGTCCCAGACAAGGTATTTTCCAGACCCAAGGCTGGAAAGCTCCCACCTCCAAAAGCGCCGTGAATGAAAGAATAAAGCCCCACTTCAGAGGGAGGAGAAGGAGTGCAGCATTATGAGCGCAAACCTGGATTGAATCTTTCTGCATCAGGGAAGAAATGTGCTCCACCGATGTCAAGACAGAGTTGCTTACAAAGAGAAGTCTTTTCAGAAAAACATGGTCAGCAGCACCTGCACTCTTCAGATAGAGGTGAGGACACCAACCTGCTCATTACACACATTCTTGACTGACAACATGTGCCAGCCCTACCCGAGCTGTGGTGGGCAGGGACGGGCTCTTCCCTTCTTTGTGCAGACTTGCTCTGGGAGATGGAGGAGCAGGGCCCAGTTTGTCTCCTACAGAGCAGAGATTGACTATGGGAAGGCTGGGCCCCACCAGCAGGGCAGATGGAAGCCGATTTTCTGATTCCTTCATTAACTTGCTCTGCTTCCTTATCACCAACGAATGCTTTCCTTTGAGGGAACGTGGACTGCTTTTGCATTTTTTTCTGCTATGTCACCAGCTCATACATCTCATAGCTTTGTAAGCAGGCACGAGGAAAAGAAGGATGTTCTGAAACAAACTTCTTCCCTGCCAGAATCCCAACATCCTTACCCTAACCCCAAGCACAGGCTGATTTGCTAGCATCATGGTCCAGCGTTTCTCACTGCTGGAGTGCTCTGGAGGTTGCTGCTGCTGTGCTCAGCAGAGCCCAGAGCAAGTTACCCCTTGATGAAAAATGGAGGAGCCTTTCCATGCTATAAAGAGGCACAGAGAGAAAAAGAAGTGGTCGTTGTAGAGAGACATGCAAAACTGGAGAGTGGAAATCTGCATCTATCTGTGACTGTAACACTGCAGAGCTATTTCTTAACTGATTTTCATGGTCCACTGGCTTTTGTTTTGGTTCCTGGCTTAGACACAAAACAGGCATGTCCTCTGCCTCCTGTTAGTGTAGTTTAAAATAAGCACTGTGCACTTGATGCTAGCCCTAACGTGCATGCTGGGGCCTCTCTTTTCCTCACTTTGCAGTGACTTTTATTTAGGTCCTCTGCTTGTTTATGATTTATGAAGCTTTCACTCTGTCTATCGCATTTAACAAGCACTGTGAAGAAAAGAGAAAGCTTTTAGCTCCAAGGCGAAAAGAGAAAAGCAATGGTTTCTCCTATTCCTTTAATGCAATTTAAAGGAGGTTGGAAGTTAAAGAAGCCAGAAAGTGAAAGATGAGATGGCAGAGGGAGAAGAAAGAAAACCCTAGACACCTTTAATTTTCCCTAGAGGAGAATGTTAGGAAAGACAAAGATGCCTTTTCCCCTCCAGCCCCCAAACAGAAGTGGTTTTTAGACACAAAGATTGGATTTGCAGCTTCTCCAAATTAGCCTGGCAAGGTAAAGATACCTTGTACTGTCCTCATCATCTTTTATTATCTCTACTAAACCAAGTCGAGTGTTATTTAATTAAAAGGGACATGTAAGGATAGGTCAGGCAGCTCAAGCAACAAAGGCAGATACCCAAGGCAGTTCTCAGTTTGGTTGAGATACTACAAAGCTTGGGGGCCAAGAAAGAGGCATTGCAATAAATCACCTGTTGTTCAGAAAGCTACTCTTCCTGGGGAGTGACAGAAATGAATGGGACATCTGGGATAACCTGGTCTGAGGCTGCAGCTCTGGGTCTGAGCAGAGGCTGTTCAATGGGCTTGAACATCGGCTGTAGTTTTGTTTCACTGACCTGAAAGGCATTTTCTGGACCCTCTTGGAACTGAAACCATGTGCATCCCCGTTAGTTTTCTGGCAGATTTCATCCTCCAGATGTATTGAGCCATTTTCTAGATGCAGTAATATAAAGTCAGTGAGCTAGGTCCTTGGGCTGGACACCATCAGATCTCAAAGAAAAGATGGGATACCAGCCAATCCTTGGAGGCATAGGACTTCATTTGGTCTTTATCCTGAGAAGTATCCATCCTGAAGCTCCTTGCTTTTGCTGGAGACCTCTCTAAAAGAGTGGAGAACTAACTAATACAAACATGGCTTTGAACCTTTACTGTGATCTACAAAGACAGATTATTTCATCTCTTTCTACTGACACAGAATTCAGGTTAAGCAGTCTATTCATGACATAGGATCCGAGGCTTGCTGAAATCAACCAAAAAAAGTCCACAGGATTAACAGTCTTTGGTTCAAGTCCAAAATGATGAAACTTTTGTGGTGGTGAAGGGGGGAAGCCTTCCAGCCATTCTGCATAAAATTCTCTTTTTGTTTTGTTATAGGTTTGTTATTGTTTAAATGCCTCAAACTCTGAGAAAAAAATACCTGTGTTAAAAAGCCAAAAAGTACGGACATTTATTACTGATGAGATATGTTCCTCCTCTTCAGTCTTCTGAGAAGCCTTCCCTAAAGACCAGTAGAAATAATGTGATATAGTCCCTATAATTGTGAAGGTAATAAAGAAAGAAGCAGGAGGAAAATTACCATTTCACATCTTCTTGCATGTCAGAAAAGGGGGGAGAAAGGCCTCATACACAATTGTTTTCCATCCCCAGGTCAGCTTTGATCTCTGCAAACATAAGTTTTAAGCCCAAAGGATATTATTTTCTAAAAGTTCTAAGCACCTGCAAATGGAGGCTTAAGGTGAAAGTACCTTCTCAACCATAAGTCACCATAATTAGTTCATGAAAGTGACCAAAATATTTAAATGAGGTTTAATTATAAAGATTGAGGAGATGACTTCAGGAAAGTGAATGTAATCTTCAGAATTAAGACAGAAATAGAAATCCAGCCAGAATAAGAAAAGAAGTACTTTAATTATGCTTCATATTTTTCCTCAAACTGGTTGCAAAGGTATATGCATAGCAATCATTGCACACACACTGAATTTGGATTGTGACACAGCAGGACTTTGGTACGAGCAACCCCTACTATTCAGCCTGGGGACATCAGAGGGCCCAGTAAAGTCAAGAGCACCACTCCGCTTGATTTCCATGGGCTTTGAGGTATGGAGGAGGCAGTGATTAATGAAGGCTTCTCCATTTTATTCATAATTCTTCCACCTGGCCACTTCCTAATTGTACAGTTTTGTTAGTACCTAGGCTCTTGCTCCTATATACAGTCAGGATTGATGGATTTCTTCATCTTGGGTCTCCCACTCACTCCAAACCTCTGGTTCTTTTAGTGCATTAAAGGTCAAGCTTCAAGCCATTTTCTTGCCCGGATACTTCTTATTCAGTCTCAGGTGTTTTGTAATTAGATCATACAGCACTGTGATGTATGTGAAAGGTGCTTTATAAATCAGTATGTGATAACAACATAACAATACTGCATCCATTTGTTAAAGAAGAGGGTGGGTATTCTGACTATCCAGAACACAATTTTCCCAAGGTGAACCTCAGGCAGGACACCAGACCTAATGAACACCATTGCTGTGGGTAAATTGCCATCTGTATCTTTAAAGAGAGAGTGCTGCAGAGGCCTGAAGCACAAAACCAGGCACTCTGTCACCCTGACTTTGTGCCTGGAGTTGCCACTTAGGTTATGTGTGAATTTGTAAAGTCACTTGGAAGTCAAGAGCCAGACTTTCAATGGTGTCAAGATGTCTAAGGGTAATCAACAGGCACTGGGATTTTCACACCTATCTCCAACTACAGTGAATGAGAGAAGGTGCTTAAGTGCTCTTTAGACACCCTAATGCCTCTGAAGACCTGGCTTTTCGTTTCTCTTTGCTCTTGCTTCTCCATGCAGCAGAACTAACGCTGCCTGCCTGGCAAAGGGCTGAGGGTTTTCACCCTGTCATGAGCACATTTAGATCTGTGTCAGAAAGGTGTTGTTTAAAAAGCAGAAAGTGTTACTGTATTTTCAGGAAGCATTAATGGCCACCACATGCCAGCCTTTGACATACAGGCGACTACAAACACAGCTACAGCTGACTGGGGAATTAAATCATCCTTCCTTAGGTAAGCCTACCTGGCATGATGCCATGCTAAGCAGAAATACCTAAGCGTGCCCTGAAGCAGCTCACTCTGGCACCAGGAGCAGCCCAGTGCCTCCAGACCCCAAGCTGAAGACTCACTTTGGTGCAGTGTCACACCTGGATGTGGCCCCAGAGCACTGTGGTCAGACTGGGGAGAAGCCTCCCAAGCCCCTTCAGGCGACAAGGGGGTGGGAGGCTTTAGGGACAGCCTTCCAGCTTTGAGCAGTGATAACCCCCTGCTGCACTGGGTATTCCTCAGCTGTGGCAACAAACATATGCAGAGTGTTTATTTGATCAACTCAATGGGTGGGAGAGTAAGAGAAGCGATTGCCAAGGGCTACATCAAATCTTGGAAGCCTTGGGAGTAAAAGGAAGATGCCCACCATTTCCAATATGCGTACATAGGTATTTTCTCTCACAAACAACATGGTATTCCTGTGTTCAGTCCTGTGCTGCTCCATGCTTTCATCTTCCTAAAAGCAGCAGTTCCAGTGACAGGGTACTTCCTACCCGCAGGCTGGATGCCAAGTGCTATGTGCTGAGTTACCCATGTACAGTCAAGCCAGTTTAACTGCCTGAACCTTCAGCCTTAGCTGTGAGATCATCTGCTGATGGTATGTCTGCAAGCCATAAAACCTGCCGGTCATAATATTCATCTTTCTGCCATGGACTTAAAAGGAATAAACTTAAAGAAGATGAATTAAGATTTTAATGCCCTTAAAATGGCATATTTAAATACTCCTCATCATAAATGAGGTATTCTTTTGGAGCTCGGAGAGCAAGGATTTCTTCAGGACTGAGCTGAGTACATGCTGGGGTCCTGGTCCTCACTCTCCCTCCCCATGAGAGACAGACCTGCACACAGCAAATGGGCTGGCTGCCACAAGTGGTGTGCAGGAAAGACTGCTTCAATCGCTCATCCTTGCTGAGGAGAGCTGAGGGAGAAAGTCCCACTTCCCCTCCATTGCTAGTCTGCACGCTGATTGCATCAAAGGAAGGAGACACGCAAGGCGTTGGTCTGTGCTACTATTGCTCAGTGCTCGAGCTAGCTAAAAACCAGGCCAGGTGCTGCTAGCAATGCAGGTATGACAGCACAGAGCTTAAAATGTGGAGTAGAAACACATGGGTTGTTGTTGTATGGGAACTGCATTAACTCCAGCCTGAGCCCATGTTCCTAAACTCTGCTGAAGGGTGTGGTTGGTATATGTTAGTCTGGATTTAGTGCTCTATCTCAGTTATCTGGCTCCTGGAGCACCTATATAGACAAACAAAGCAGGTACTTCATAGGCTGTCCTTAATTATTCCCTTTCCCAGCAACCCTGGAAGACAGGCGCTTTGCTGGAAGAGGAGGAAACACCGCCTTCTCTCAGGCCTGAGCCGCTCTGTCTCGGATCTAACCTGGTCCATCTCTAAAAACTAAAGGTCTGTATAAATGAGGTCTGGTTCACTATCCTCACCAAGCAGATCAGGGAACTGATCTGAGTGCATCAGCAAATGATTAGCAGAAGTAGTGTCAGGATGTAGGGATCAACCCTGGTACCTGAGGTTGCATCTGAACAGAGTGGGAAAGTCATTCAAGGCCCCATGGTCCTGGTATCCCAGCTGTTTGCCTTGGGGACCTGACGAGAGCATGCCATAGCTCTTTGTAGCCCATGTGTCTGGGTTTCCTTCTCACAGAGACCAGGAGGGCGGGCAGGAGTCCAACACCAAGCCTGGACTTCACCCATGTGGAGTCAGCTTGCGGCTGGGGTATCCATCGGGAGATCTTCTGAGCTCCTGGGTAAGTCCATCACTTCAGACACAGCTTGCATTTCACTAATGCATCACATGTGACACCCCCAGTCTAATGTGAGCTTTTGAGATGGATCACCTGAATTACCTCCTGGATCCCATTGCAGCCACCCAGCTGTAGCAACTTCTGACAGCTACCAGGCTGGCCAGGACTGGAGGTAAAGGCTCTACAGCTAGCTAGCTCATGCCTGAGCCACATAGTCCCTCTATGAAAACACCACAGATTAAATAAAATAATGCTATTGGGTTTTTTTTTCTGTTTACTGCTGTCATCATTGTTTCCCTCTGTATTTCTTGTTTCTTTTCCTGTCTATCTAATAAGGTTTCTGAAGTCTTCCTGAAGTGTCAGCAAATAACAGTTGTGTGTGCATTTCTTGTTGGTGCGAAATCTCCCCCAGTGCTTAGACAAACATCCTGGCTTTTCAAGCAGAAATATTTGCCCCTTGGGCTTTGATCTTTGTCACTTTTAAGCCCTATCCCATCTCAAAAGCTTTGATATATTTATTCACTAAGTCACAAAGAGTTTTTATTGCTGTTGAGCTTTGCAAGAAGTTTACGGCTGAAGGCCCTGTGTAAAAGCAAGTTCTGCTTTGTGTGCAATATGCAGTGTTCAAGCATGAGATCAGAGATTGCGTGGAGGCTGGACAGTGTCAGCTACATCTTTCACACGGGCAGCTGCATACCAGCAACTGATTAGATGTTTTGACAGAGACATGTCACTGCTGAAGTCACATGGAGGAGGCAATAATTAAATCTCTGTTGAAAGAGAAATACCTATGCAGATTTCAGAGCTGTGTTTGGCTAATGGGATAAGTAAAGAAAGGTTAAGAAAGGTTTCCCTCCATATTTCTCCTACATTATCTGTTCTGCCCCCAGAAATCACACTTCTAGGCAGAAGACAGGCTTAAGTTTTTTGGTACAAGGTGCTAAGTACAACATAAGTAGGTATTATGCACTATCCCTCTACTGCTTTCAGCCCAAACAGCATTATCGTCACTTAAAAATGCTTCTAAAATATATTTAGTCAGATAAACTAGTAGACTTGATTATGCTGGGTGAAGATTCATAGGACAATGCAAGTCCCTTTCTGTCTTAGAGTTACTAGTTTCTCAGTAAAGCTCCTCCCCTGCTTGGTTTGCATAAATAGGCTTTGTAGGAACCGACAGGTTTTCATGGGGAAATAATCAGCAGAGAAGAATAGATCAGATGGAGGAAAATTGCATACTGAGAGGTGGTGTGTAAGTCACCCAAGAGCTAGGCATCTGCTCGCAACAAATGATGCCTCGAGGCATGCCTCATATGCCTCTAAGAGGAGGAGCAAGACAGCCTGCACTTCATAAGCTTCCTGAGCAATGGGCAGTTCTTGGAAAGCTTCACCATTTTTGTCTTCTGTCCATAGTACTCAGATACGCCCTTATAAATAGCTACCCCACTTTGGTAGGTGCCACTTAACAAGAGAGTTCCCCACAGCTGTATCCTGACAGCCCCTAAGAGTTTGCCCCACTACTGAGCACTGCAAGGGGAGACAACTTCTCATTCCAGGCGGGATGAGAGATTGAGCCCTCCATCTCTTTATCTCATCTTTTTAATGGGTGGGTGGTCAGCTGTGGTCGCCACAGAGCTGGCTCCTCCTGACTGCCACCATCTCATCCTTGTGTCCCTTCAGAGATGCCAGGGAGTAAGCAGCAGAGAGAAAAGATAGGTTCAGTATTTCCAGGGTCCTGCTTGACAATTAAGCTTCCTAAGTGGAAGTTTAGAGCCCCTTCTCACCGTATTTGCAGCATATTGAGATGCTTTATTGCACTGTGAGAACATGAGAAAGCTTTTAGGAAGGAAAGAGTACACAGCTCCCATGCTAGGAACCCAGCAACTAAGTGTGTGTGCAAGTATAAGGAAAAACAATTTTCACCCTTCAGTCTCTGATAATTCTCTCAGTTGTCCCTCTCTCATACCACCTTTTTAACAGCTTTCTGCATGCTGAAAGATTTATGCATCTCCCCATCTCTGTCTACATCAGCTCTTCCTTGCTTTCAAGGTTTGCTACATATTTCCTATGTCTCATTATTCTCCTCAAAGTAGCTTCCCTGTGTGCTCCAGCTCATTCCCTCCCCCAGCCCCTACTGCAAATGGCCTTCTGGGCCTTGTTAGTGCTTCTTTCAGTGCTTCTTTCACAGAGGAAGCCTATCCCATGATCAAATGCACCAGGCTCTAGACTTACAGTTAGTTCAAGAGCCACTAAAGAGCTTTCATACTTCCTCGCTGTCCTGTTGCCTACCCAAGTACTCCCTGTTTTGTTTTGCCATCCATTAGACTTCCTTTCCTGCGTCTTTACTGATTTGCACTTGCTGATTTCATACCAGCTCTTAAGTTTGTCAACATCCTTATCATTGCATCCCTGTCTTTCAGGGTGCTTGCAACTCTTCCAGTTTGGTGCTAGCCCCAGGACCATTAGGTGCATCCCTTATTGTTGCATCCCAGTGCATCCCAGATGTTACTGAAAATTCTGAGTAGAGTCTGACCAACCACTGAGTAGACACACTCAACCACTTTATAACAATTATATAATTTATAAAATAACAATTTATAACATGTCCAGAGAAAGTAAGGTTAGGAGGGGCCTCTAAAAGCCATCTTGCTCATTCAGGACCTGTTCCTAGGATTTAAGCCATTTTTGATAGATGATACCTAGCCTGCTTTCAAAATGCTCAGTGCTGAGCACCACACAGCCTCAAAAGGCAGTATCTTGGTCTCTATTCCCCCACTCCCTAGCACTACATTCCTTCCTGGTTTTACTGTGAGAAAACGTTTCCTAATATTTAGCATATGTCACATTTCCTTAGTTTGTCATGTTCTATTTCGAACAAAATTTCTAGGTAAAAGAAGCCCAGAAATGATAATGTTGATTCTTGTAAGGTATGTCTGTAGCAATGTGTGTAGTCACATGTTCCCTTTAGTTTGGCTGGACACAAACCAGGCCTGATTAAAGAGCCATAGAGCCACATTAGTGAGGTGCTGCATCCAAGGTTTGAAGCTTTCCTGGGAGATGGTGGTATAGCCAGGCCAGAAATGGCTTTTATTTGGTTATTTGCAGTATATATGCAGCAAGAGTATGCATGCACTAGTTGTTGGATGTATCTACACCTAAACATGGCTGTACCTGTTGGACCAAAGGATTGATTGTTTAGTGTATATGCTGTTTGTGACAGTGCCTAGAAGTGGATATCAGGGAGACCTTAAGAGCAGGACAGCTATATTTGTACTTCGCCTAGTATTGTTCCAGCTACTAACTCTTTCAAACTCAGGGACTCCCCATAGAATGCCTACCACAGAGAGTGGAGTGACATCTGACTGATGTCTTGTCCCAGATCTACACTTTGACTTTTGAGCAGAAAAAACAAGCAAACAAAGAACCTCCCTTTTGCTAATATTGAAGCAAGAAGGATTAATAAACTGAATTTCCAGGGAACTGTTACTCAGTTGAAGTCACGTCATCTTTCGTTTCCTGCCTGCAACATCCCTGAGGCATGCAGAGCTACAAAGTCACACTCATGCACACTCCAGCAGATGCTAGGGCAGGTTCTCTAAATATTTAAAAGGGGAATCATCCTTTTGTATGATTTTGAGACTTCTTATCACTTTGGAATTTTTTTCAGAGGCAGCAGTTTTATTGAAAAAAAACAATATCCACTCAAGTTCTTATAGTTTTAACTAGTATGTTGCCCAAGACTCTGCCTTCAGTGACATCAACATAGTTACGAAGATCAAAAACAGAGCTGAACTTCACTGTGGATTTCTACGGCGGGGTTTTTTGGGACCCTAATGACTGTAGCATCTTCATATATATTGTGACCATAGGAAGAATTCAGATTAATTAAAAAGCTGTTTCTCCAGGGTTCCTCCGTCTACTCCTGCTGTTTCATGAAGTCACCCAGTTCCCTCTGATAGTACATTACAGTGCTCCCACTTTCTGAAGACAGTTCATCCCTGGCTGCAACAGCTGTGGAGGGCACAGGGGAGGATTTGGCAAGTGGTGGGAGATGGTGATCACTCTCTGCTGACTACAGAAGGATTGAGACGTATACCAGATGCCTTTCAGGTGGTTAAACATAGGTGAGATCAATCCCTAGGCATCCCAAATGGTCCCTTTGTCTCTTCCGTTTCCCAGGATTGGCAAAGCACATTCCATGGAGCTGGAAATACACAGCATCAGCCTCCCAGGATGGGGAGTCTGTACCATGAAGGCTTATTTCCCCCCACCACAAGGACACTATTGCTTGTTGTTTCTCTAGAGCTGGGGAGGGAGGATTTTATTTGTTGCCATTCAAGCCAGCAAAAGAGGCCAGCTGTGCTACAGAAACTGTCTGAGAGACAATCTGATCCACTGAGACCAGCAGAGAAAAGAGGTTTGGCAGGTGTAAGAGAGCAGTCATTTTAATTAGTCAAAAACCTCTGGGAGATTTTTACACTGCATCTCCCTCAAGCATTTCCAATGCCAGTGCTTACACAAGGTTGGCATCTGGCACCCTCCGTGTTTCGAAGGAAGGTGCAGTACTGATATACTGGGAGTTCATGGTTCCCACTGGCTTTGTTCCAGCAAACTGATGACATGGGGTGTCACCACAGCAGGTCTGGTCCAAGAACACACTTAACCAAGCAGTACAACTTTCGCTCTTAACCCTTTGTGGCCTTGGATAGTTCTTCTACCTCATTTGCTCCATTTTATTACCCAGAAAAAAAATTATCCAGAAGACATTACGGCCAAATTGCTGAAATTCACTGAAACTTTCCCATTTCTTTTCACAGAGCACTTTTCTGTACTTTGTCATCCTTACCTGAGAGCTTCTCGTGTGGATAGGAATAGAGTTCATAACACTAATTAAACTCTCAGGACATGAGTGGAACCTGAAGATGGGCTGTCAGCGATATCATACTGGTGTCTATAATCCCAGGCAAATGCATAGATTTGTCTCATTAGATTTTTTTTTAATTGAATCTACTTGCTTTAAGTTTCTCCTGGGCATTCAGTTTTTAGGGTCTCTTTTCACACCTGAGGAGGCTGGAGACATTGATCTTTTAGCATCACACCTTGCAAGTCACTTAAGGCTCATGGCAATTATACAGACTTCAGATGCAGCTGCTGAGCTTCTCTCAAAGTAAAGCATGCAGTGTCACCGTCAGTTTGCTCTCCCAAGTCCAACTGATTTCCTAGAGGAAAAGATACATTTTCTTCTGGCTGAGGGGAAAATGGTGGGGCAGGTTTTAAGTTTCAAAGTGGCAGGAGGTGTGGGTGGAAGAACAGACTATACAAGAAAGAAATTATCATGGATGTCTCAAAAGTTTATGTAGGTGAGTGATTAATCTCACTTATATTTCATAAACACTAATCGTAAAAAACAAAAATCCAAACAGATGTATTGCTAGAAATTGAAAGTCACTCAGTGGTAGCAAAATTCACTTGAGGCTGCTAATCCGTAAACTAATGAACTCTTTTCGAACATAAAAGCTACATTAGGCATCTATTAAAGTATTAAGGAGAGAAGGCAACCAAGTCAGAGATGACATTATGTCTTTATTTCCCGCACACCAGATACTATATGCACCTGAGAGTGTGGCAGAAGGAACCATGATATTGCCCTATTAGAGGTTATAATGGAAAGGAAATTAGATATAAAGACGTTACTTGACTTAACAGTCAGAGCAACAACACCATGAACTGGAGAGCCTGAAATACTAGAAATAGTGCATCTGAGTCTCTCCTGGTCTCCTGAGAAGTTTGAAACAAAGATGTGGTCCAGGAGGGAAGAGGGCCACAAGGACCAGCTGGTGCTTGCTGCTGTCTGTGTGTTTCCTGGACTGCAGCTCTGCCAAGCCACACATGCCATGTGACAATCTGCACAGCTGACGCCTCTCACTATTTTGGCCTCTTTCTCACCCCAGGACTCCCATGTACAGCCACAACCTGCAGCAACCTGTGGTGGGAGAGAGGCTGTAGCACTGCACTGCAGCAGGGCTGCGCCACCCTGCAGGGCAGCAGCTTCAAAGGACCCCTGCTGAAGAGCACCCTGCGCAGTGGTGGCATGGTGGTGTGGACTGTCCTCAGACACATGACCCAATACAACACTGCTTAGGCCACTGTGAGTCAAAAGCTGAGAGCGCCCTCGTTCGTAAGAGGACGAGGGACTGAGACAGCCCTCCGTGTACAGCAGAGCAGCCTGAGAGACTGCCTCTCCTACAGAGGTTTTCCCACAGCACCTGTACCATAGCCCAGGACCCATTTCTGTCTCACTCTCCTTCTTCAGCTTCAGGCAGTCAGAGGAGGTTTTTTACAGTGTCTCAGAGAGGCAATAATATTACTAAGAAAAGTTGAATGAGAACAGAAGATACAAAAGGAAAAAAAAAAAAAGAGTGGGCTATTAGGAAACCTGTGCCCCAACAGCAAGACGCATTAAGCTGCAAGATTGCTGTAGAACATTTTCCTGGGGAAAAGGTGAAAAACTGACTGCTTAAGAAAAACAACTAGGAGGAACAGTGTCCTGGCCATTTGCACAAGCAAGACAAGCCATTTCAGCACACCCTTTCCACAATTTCTTTCATTTACTTGCTGGAGTTTGAAATTTCATTTATAGTTCCACATTTAAAAGAAAAAAAACAAATATACATAACTTTAATTTCAGAGTGTAACTTCAATCTCAGAAACTCAGCTTGGTCTCAAAGCCAACAAGTATGGTTCTTTATAAAACCAGTCATACCAAAGTCTCACATAGCCACGATTGTCCAAACTGAATGACTGCTGTTGTGCTCCTGACTTCTGTAGGACTTCCAACGCACACATAAAGTTCTGGTACCCTGTTTGAGTGCTGCATTGAGTTTGGACCTGAAGCAATCAAAGTCAGTTTAAAAAGGCTCCCTTAGACAAAACTGCTTGGGATGCCCTGGGAAAGGACTCCCTGTGTTTCCCTCACTAGGGAAGTGGAGGCTGCTCCAGGCCCCATGCCTCTGAATTGTCTTCTGATGGCTGGAGCACAAAGAGCCCTTGGGCTTGTAACACGAAATCAAGCAGGGTTAAAGGGAGCCTTAAATTTAAGGGAAGCCTTGCTTGGTTTGAAAGCCTCAGAGGGCACTTCTGTCTGGGTGTTCAGAGGTTTCCTTTTGACTCCTGGAGGGTGCTTCTCTGCAGCAGTGGAAAGGCCCTTCAGGGTTTTCTGGGAGCTTTTGTTCTTTTCAAATGGATCTTGTCCCTTCGCTTGTTTGTTTGTCATTCAGACAGCAGCCTCCAGGGAAATGCTACAGACAGCAACAGAGGATCTGCAGAGAGTGGCAAGGGTGAGAGCTTTCACAGGAAAACGCAAATTCATTCTGCTTTCTGCTTTTCTATGGCATCTTGGTGTGTTTCAAAGGTTTGTCTGGAGCAATGTGGGGAAATGAGCTTTTTGAAAATGTCATTCTGGCACAGATATTTTGGAGAAGAGAGGGCTTTGGTGAAACGCTGCCTGGGCAGGACAATGGTGGGGAGGAAGGGGATTTTCCTATCAATGAAAAGGGGAGCAAGCTCTGGAAGAACGAAAAAATGAGTGCAATTGTGTCACAGGAATGATCAGACATTATGCGAGCATCATGTGGAGAAGATTAACAGGACAGGGCAATCCACTAAGGTCAAGCCCCATGACTATTGTGGGACAGGACTCCTGAAATTTTACTGTATTACCATTTTTCTTAGTAAAATCAGTAGTGCTTCCAAGTAACTTGACCATCAGGGTTTTGAGGTGCCTGCTCTGGAGAGCTCTGCCTGGTCTGAGCACTTTCCCTTTGAAATTCCAAGAGCTAGCAGATGCTTGGTTCTGCAGCGTTTCATGGGTGGGTGGCCAGGAGAAAAGCAAGTTGACAGGAAACCTGTTTTCCCTCAGACTGTGTTAGAAAATCAATACAGCCCCCTGACACACTTTTATTTCATTGGACTGACAAAAGGAAAAAAAAATAATCTTCTGCTGAAAAACTGCTGGCCAGATTTTGGTGAAGGACACAAGGAAGAAGAGGTAGATAAGGTCTGTGAAAGGCCACTAGGCATGGCACTTGGCTGTTATCCAGCATGTAATAAAATGAAATAAATAGAGAGGAGCTTCTACTGTAAGGAAGTGGGTCTGGTGCTCAGTATATTGTCTCTTGGCTGCAGACAACTGCCCATGAAAGATTACTTCACTGGAGCCATCCAAAAGGGTTTTTTTCTGTCTGGGTCTGCCTCTCCAGAAAGGTTGTGCTAAGGTCAGGTTTTCTGCATCCTTGGGGAAGCTGGCACTTCAGAACAGCCCGAGGAGTGTCTAGGACAGCAGTGTGCAGCCTGCGGGCTGTGGTCCCCTGGAGCTCGCTACTGTTTCTAAGGGACTGGTGAAAGCTGGCTCAGAATAGAAAGGTCAGTACACTTGAAGCGATTTTTCAGGAGTCTGCAGCTCTGCTAGCAAACTGCAGGGAGCCAAAAGTTACCACTCCAGAAATAATCATGGAACTAAAGCATGGGCTTGATTCAAGCACTGAGTCTTGTACATGTGAGCCCTGTAGCCCCAGCAAGTCTCATGTCTGAACCAGAGCTAGTCACTCCTCTCCACCACGTACTGGTGCCCAATCCCCTAGCAAGCAGATCTCCACATTTCTCTGTGCCTCTGGCCACTTAGCTATACAGAGGCTGAGCATTTCAATGCTCATTATTTGCCTCCTGACAGCTTTCTGCCAGGGCTCTGCAGTCACTAAGATCCCAATTTTTAAAAGGCCTTTGCACACATCATCCTGACCAGATTTTCAAAGAGCTCATCTCTGTCACCTCGGCTAGGTTTTCATCAGACCTCAGTTCGTTGGCATGGTGCACACCAAAGACCTAGCTGCCATGCTTGTGCCTTGAGCACAAGCCGAGAATTGCTATAACTCTAGGTACAACATCCAGAAAATCATCTTGGGCTCTTTAAAACAACAAGCATCCCACCTGCAATCAGAGTAGGGATGACAGGATCATCAGGTATCCGTACTTGGATGAGGTGTCTCTAAGGACTTCTGTGAAACCGATTAAAGATTTGCCACTGACCTCAGTAAAAGCAAAATCCGTCTCTGCAGCATCTGCTCTTGAGGAGCATAACGTGTGACTACTCAGTCTGTACAACACCTAGATCAGTTTTATTGAGACCTCTGATCAGCACTGTTATATAAATATTAAATAATAGCACTAAAAGAGAAGGGAAAGAATTATTCAAATTGGACAGTAGCAATAAAACAAAGAGTAATACATTAAAGCTGAAAAAAATTAAATTTACATTATTTAATTCTGTAACTGTGTGATTTAACTCAGTAAAGTGCTTAAGGGTCCATTTTGCATGAAAAGTGCTATAAAAGCTGAGCTTTATTGTCTCCCATTTATCTTGGGTGTTAAGAAAAGTTTTCAGAGGCAGCAAGTACAACCAAAGAGTGGAAACTTTGCCTAGTAGAGGAGGTGGAATTTGGACAAGGATAAGTCCATGCATCCTCTGCATTTTAAGTGCATTATAGGCTATTTAAGACGGTGATCTGGGTGCAACTTCTGCCTTAGGAAGTCTCAACACATTCATTGACATATGTGGGCATCACAGTGTGCTGGCTCTGTTTCTTTTATCCTATGCATCCTCTGTTCATCACATCAGAAAAAGGAGGCTCAGCCAGGCTCAGTGTTGCTCAGACCCAGCCCAGCTCTTCTTTCATTCTTCTGAAACGTTCCTACATCATGTGAAGCATGTGTTGACTCTCTAAGAAGTTTCTTTCCTATGTCATCTACAGTTACCTTGAAGAGCAATTTGTGTCCTCCTTTAGTGTGGGGAGTGATTGAGAAAATATTTGGGAATTAAAAGCATCAGCACTGGTAAAACTGGAAGCTGTAGTTCCAAGTGGGTGGCGTTAGCTGTGGTGCCCATGTCTTCCAGCCAGAAATCACTGGCACAGGTAGATACACATCCCCTCACAAACCTTACACGATTTTGGCCATCCTGTGGGTAATGTATGCACAGGTACTTTTACCTCACTTCATTTGGTGAAATCCAGAGCTTCAGGTTTCCAAGCACTACTGGCTTTATGTAAGATCAAAAAATCCTGACTTCAGAGAGGTTAGAGATAGGGCTTTTGATTAGTACCCTGTGTATTTCCCAGAAGGAGCACTGGGGGAGGCAGGGGGGGAGAAAAAGACGTACTGCCTTTTTGTCTGTGTTTGTCCAGCGCCTAGCCAGACGAAACCCTGATCTCTCAATTTAGTGCAGCTTTGAAGTGTAATGATGTAAAGAGTAAATAATAATGGGTTCAGCTTGTCTCTGCCTTTCCCCTGTGTAGTTTCTGGTACTGTGCTAAATTCACTTAAAAGGGGAGTAAAAAATTGTTCTGTCCAGGTGCAAATGGTGCTCTGATACACAGAGTGCAGGACTATGGCCACCAAATGATTCTTTATCCCAGGTAGAAAATGGGAACTCAGAATTGTGCCTAAGGATGTCAGTCCGTTTCTGAAAGTTACTGACTAGACAATCTCTTTTATAATAATCATGACCTTGCTATTTTCTAATCAGGAATTATTTTGAAATCCTTCAGGATCCTATATGCACTTGCAGTATATTATTCTGTCACTAGAGGACTCTGTGCGATCCAGCTCACAAACATCCCTGGTCTACAAGTGAGATAAAGTTGAAGCTCAAATGGTGTAGGATCTGTTAGTGTTTTCTATTCCTACAGCTATTTTTAATAGTTATCTCCTTTTTAATACAGCCTGATATGTCTATATTCTCCATGCTTTCATGAAAGATAGGGAACGCACTGATTTATTAATATTCAGCAGCTAAACCTATCTCCTGTTTCTAGCTTAGCAGCAATACTTGTCCCTCTACATTAAAATGTGCAGGACAAAACCACAAGCTTGCAGTATACTTTTTAACTTCCATATACCAGAGGCAATATTTGCTTTCAGTGTGTTGTTCCTTGTACTGGTTTTGGCTGGGGTAGAGTTAATTTTCTTCACAGTAGCTTGTATGGGGCTATGTTTTGGATTTGTGTTGGAAACAGTGTTGATAACACAGGGGTGTTTTTGTTATTCTGAGCAGTGCTTACACAGAGTCAAGGCCTTTTCTGCTTCTCACACCACCCCACCAGTGAGTGGGCTGGGGGTGCACAAGAAGTTGGAAGAGGACACAGCTGGGACAGCTGATCCCAGCTGACCAAAGGGATATTCCATACCATATATTATGCTCAGCATATAAAGCTGGGGGAAGAAGAAGGAAGGGGGGATGTTCGGAATTATGGTATTTGTCTTCCCAAGTCACCGTTACGCGTGATGGAGCCCTGCTTTGCTGGAGATGGCTGAACACTTGCCTGCTGATGGGAAGTAGTGAATGAATTCCTTGTTTTGCTTTGCTTGCGTGCGCGGCTTTTGCTGTACTTATTAAACTGTCTTTATCTCAACCCACAAGTTTTCTCACTTTTACTCTTCTGATTCTCTCCCCCATCCCACCAGGGAGGGCGAGCGAGCAGCTGTGTGGTGCTTAGTTGCTGGCTGGGGTTAAACCACAACATCCTCTAATGAGAAATTGGTAAAGTACATAAGTGTCTTTGAACAGAGTACTACTTTAAAGAAGGCTGGAATCAATATAGTCAATACACAGTTAAAAGTAAAAAATTGCAGTTTTGGTAATGGATAATAAGATGACACTGCATTTCATGTTTGTTTTCACTTCATTATTGGCACTTGTATTTTTATTTCTTTAGCATCACTAAACTTTAAACTAAGACCAGTATCAGGATCTGGCTTTTTCAGCTGTTGTGTAGGTTCTTTTTCTCCTCAGGTCTCCCTCAGTTCTTGATAAAAGATCACTAAAATCTCCTGAGTTAGGTCTTCCTCCTTTCTTAATAACAACAACAACAACAAAACCAACAACAATAATAGTGGGATTGAGCCCTAAATCACAACATATAAAAGACACTCCTCAAATCATGTTTTTGGACTTCCTTGTCCTATTCCTCTGTTGATCCTGTATCTGAAGGATGATTCCAGTTTGCAAAAAGTCATCAACTCCCTGATATACACATATTAATCTCTGCCTGGCAGCTGTAATGGACACGGCGCTTGCCCCCTCCTCTGCCTCCAGCACAGAGGAACTCTTCCCTGCCACAGCCTTGGCTGCTTCACCTTCTGTTTGCCCCCTCCTCACTTTTCTCACATTTTTCAGACTTCCCACTTTTCCTGTCTTTCCTGCCCTCTCATGCAGTGTCTTCACCTTCAGAAATCAGACAAAAAGAGTCAGGACATTGTTTGAGAAAGCATGGAGATGTTGGTCTCACACAACCTGCCAAATGGCGGGGGAGCAACCCCAGCCAGCCCCCCTCCAGCAGCATGTATGACATCAAAGGCTAAGTAGGTAGGGTTTAAGACTAGATACATGTACTGCTAAGCTGCGCCTTGCCATACCAACCCCCTCAGCCCAGAGTGCAATAATCATCTTTCTAATCGCAGGATATCATCTTTCATTTTAGCAAACTGCACTCAGCAACTCGGGAAATTTCCTCTGAATGAATCACAAAAAATCATTTCATTTCTAAATTACAAATTAAACGAATGATAATTAATTGAGCAAATAGCTAGCTCTATTACTGCCTCCCTTCCTGCTGCCTGTGGAGTTCCTCCAACTCAGGCTTCCCTTCTTTCCTTGCCTTGGGATCCAGCTTGTTCCCCACAACCAGCTGCAGCTTTTCTCAGTCCCTTCCCTTGCTGGCCCAAACATTTTCTATTCCCTCAACTCAGCAGCAGCTTTCTTCTCCTTTCTCTCTTCACTGGCTGAAAGGAAGCACAGTGATAAGGACGGGTGAGGGGTCTGCAGAAGTTTTTCTCCAGACCATGGCCCATAAAGTTCTCACAAGAGGTTTCACAGTCATGTGGCTTCCAAGAGGCTACCTAATGCCTGCTGCTGGGTGCTGAGATATGTAATCAGTTCTCCTAACTTGGTCCCTGCTGTCTCTTTTGTCTCTGACACCCAAGCAGAGTGAGTGGTGAGGCCCTCCTTTTTGTCCAAGCTCCCAAAAACTGGACATTGCACTGGACGTTCCCACATTGTCAGTAAAAGTGAGGAGCTTCTCAGAGCAGCCTGAGAGAGGCAATGGCTGACAGAGTGCAATAAGCAGAAATGGGAGTGGTAGGATAGCCTGGGAGAAAGTTTGTTCCCCTTTGAGTCAAAGACAACACCTTAACCATGTCTTTTCAGCTGGAACTATAGGCTTCCTTCAGCCCTTGCTCACTCTTTCAATATCTTCTGGAGTCTGTGTCATTTTGAAGTTTTTGAGTTTCCAAGTACGTGCCCTCTGAGCTTTTCCTTCTCGCAAAATTGATTCCAAGACCTTTCAACTAAACTTCATCTGAAGTTTCTAGGACAAGCTGGCTTGAGGATAAGATGCGGTTAAAAAAACCACAAAGCAATAGAAAAAAAATTCAGGATGCCACATTGGTAAGGTTTACATCTATTTGGAGACCCAGCCAGAGGCTGTATCAGATATTAAACCTCCAGTCGGATGCACCACCTTTGCTCCCTGGCGAAAATAGTGGTGTCTTGACAATAGCAAATGGTGAACAACAACAAGAAAAAAAGCTAGTTTATTTTATTTTCGTCAGAGTAGTTATGGACAGAATCCATTCTGAGAAAGGAGAGAAATCTCATTCAGAGGCTTGTGTTAATTCCAAGTGAGCACATAAATCCAGTTTGGGGTTTTCTACTTCACATGGCACTTTCCTCCTGAGATTAGATATTGGTAAATCTTGAACTGGAGCTTTGTATCCAGCTCAGAGTTTTCAGAAATGTGATTGAAGCCAGAACACAGACACCCATGTGGAAAAGGAGAGAGCTAGAGTTGTAAATATAAAAAATAGAAAAGGAACTAACTGATGAGGAAAACGGGGTATTATGGGATGCTGGAATCACATGAATGCACTAAATGATGGAACATGCCCCCTGCTCTCAGAATTAGCCGCTTCATTAGCAACGGCTCTGCTCAGTCAGGGAGGTTAATTAAAGTCTGCAGCCGGGCGTGTACAGAGAGAGCAGCCACAGCACGGGGAGGCTGCCGCTGCTCCGTGCAGGCTGGCAAAGAGATTTTGTCCTCTTTCACTTCCATGTCTGGAGCAGACATGTTCATATACCTCCATTAAGGAGGTGGCAATCAGTTTCTGCGCCAACCATCTCATCACTGAAGGCGTGTGCTGTGCCATGCATTCTGCCACAGAGGGAGTATCACTGATGCAAGGTACATGCAACGTAAGTATGAAGCCTTGTGTGTGGTGGCAAGCACATAAAAGCATGATATATGTGCTTTTGTTGTCCAGATGGACAAATATAGCCAACTGCAATGTTGATGCAATTCCCTCAATTTCAGTACTGTTACACTAAGGGAGAATTCAGCCAGAATATCTGCACTCTGGGAAGATAGGGTCAAATAAGGCTCCATTGCTCACAATAAAAAATGACTGTATTCATACCACCAGCTTTGCAGAAGGAAAGAATCCAGAAGGAATAAACCCTCTGGAGCTGGAGGAAGCAGCAGGGCAGGACTGGGTTTCCCAGGGGTTATCAAGTGGCTTGTAAAATTGTGCTCAGAATTAGTGACACTGGGTTTTAACTATAGATAGAGGATATGGACCGCTTATTTCTGGTTGCTCAGCATCAGGCCAGTGTTTGTCATGGACATACATGGGCACACATAGACAAATGGCAAAGTTTGGTTGAAAATCTTGGTTCTAGTTTACTTGTGGATCAATAAAATAGCTCTCCCAGCCTTTCCATTCTCTGCCTCTCCATGGGTCAGCAGGAGACCAGCAGTAGGTGGGAGAACTTAACATTTCAAGTGAATGCCATGATTTTTAGCCACTGTGTTACCTAGGCTACTCTGAGGCTTAGAACCAAAGGACTCTCCAGCTAAAAGGAGTGGAAAAAACAGCAAAAATTCTCCAAGATTATAAACCAACCTCAAAACAACTAAACTGACTTACTGCAGGATTTGTAAAAATAAATAAATAATGTCTTCAGGGCGTTCAAGCTTTGCCATACTTCACTTGAGTGACTTGGTAGAGCTCAACTGTGAGGGAATTAAAAAAACAAATCCCAAGCCAGCAACCTCCAATTTCTCAAGGGATTGCTCCACAGCTGTCAGTGCTGCGCTGCACTTGGCAGCATGGCGTGAGTCTGGTTAGCTGGCTGTCCCGTCATGCTTAGAGGTTCACTCAGCAACAGAGGGGAGCCAGATGTCTCTCCCTTTCTTTCTTGAAGCTTTCCTGGGCGTGGGGTCTGTGCAGGCAGAGAAGTGCCATCTGCATTATCAGGGAGCCCAAAGACAGCCATGGAGTCCCTGTGGTAGCCTGGGCCCAGCTGTCACTACTGCAGGGTAAAAGGGGATAAATTAATAATACAAAAAAAGGAGGTTAATTTATATGTTGGGTAAATAAATAGAAAAGCAAGGTTAGTATGGAGGGGAGACCTTTCAAAAGGGCAGAGAAGATAGCTGGGGACATTCTCTGTTTCAGCCATCCTGTGCGTGACTTGGAGTCCTGAATTTCTGAGCCAGTGATGGGCTCACACTGACATTCAGTTTTTCTCACTCTCTTCCATTTCCACTGACAGCCACTTTCAATCTTCAGACCAGCAATAAGATGAAGGACTGAGCAAAACAACACAGCAGCAATCCTGAATGAGTCCAGCAAGCGTTTCCCATTGAATACCTGTTTGTTCCCGCCCCCCTGCCCTTATCTGCCTTGTCTGTGTTTAAGATCCTTTTGGTGTTTGCTTTCTAGAAATATTTTAGCAAAGCAGCTTTGCCAGAATGAATGCTCATGAAAAATTAATGTTGAGACTGAATCTGCAAATATTCACCGAGAGTAAATTTCTCATTGTGCAAGCAATTGTAAAATTCATAATTTGCCCTGTATTTTGTTATATAAATTATACAATCAGGGCACAGTAACAATATGAAGTGAATTATGTATCTAACCAACATTGCATGCATTCCAAATATCCTCAACAAATTGCTGGTGAACAATCTACAGGCTAAGAATTATTTGCTAGCAAAATGCATGAATCATTTCAAATAACAAATACATTTGAGGAAATCCTCATCTATTCCCAGACAATCTGTAAATAGAACGAGAGAGTGAAAAAGAAAAAAATGATCCATTGTGCTTAATTCACTCAATCCAAATCTGTAATTGACCATTCATCTGATTAAAAAGCCGTCAAGGACAGGCTCTTGAGGATGGAGTACCTGTTGCAGACATCAGACTCTGACAAAATCAGAGGCTTCATTTGGACAATCACATGGAGAGCAACATGCCAAAAAGTAATTTTGGTGTGAAGAGCTTCCTATAGGGAGAGACTCAAAGACCTTAGCAAAGATCTGCAAGGCTTCCTCAAGTTCTGCCTCCTGCATGGGGAAAGTAAGACACAATTGGGTGGAAACTTGCAAATAGTGGCCTTTGGAATCCCACCTCAGCCTAGGTAGACCAGCTTTCATCTTCACTGAGCCAGGCAGCTATTGTTTGAATATCCAGCTTGCATACTTGTTAAAGTCCTTGGTGACTCAACACTGGGCTAAGGGGACAGGAGGACTGAGTTCTGCTTCCCTCTCTGTTTGAAACATGCAAATCATTTCACCACTTGGTACTGTTTTTCTAATGGCCCTCTTGCCCCATTGTTTGCGGCAGAAATTGGAATTCATTTGGGCTAAGGGCTGTCTCCTCCTGAGGTGAAAAATGCCACACATCAGGGGTGACTCTCACTTGAGCATCCTGAGACCGAGGCATCAAAACCAAGCTTCTTGTTTAGGTTGCTACAGCTAATGGGCAGAGGCATTCCCAGAAGACTCATCCCACCTTTCTGAAATATGTATCCTAGTGTGTGCTGGTTTGCTGTTGTCTTTTATGCTGTAGAGCGTAAAACTCTTTTAACCAGCTCAGCACAGGTGCTTTACTTTCAGATGGCTAAAATCAGCTGAGATTCATCCCACTCCCCAGGTTCATACAGCACCTTGCACAATGCCGCCCAGATCTGCATTGAGACCTCTAGACATTAGAGTGGTACGGATGAAACTTAATTAAAAATTGCCCATGGGGACTGCCTTCTATTCTAGGTATTCAAGGCTTTTAATTTAAAGAACAGAATGATTGAATCTTCCCATCACATCAGTAAGGTAGATAATCACCCTTAAAATTTCTTCTAGCATGAAAATTCAGGCAGAGAGAGACAGAAAGTACAACAATAGAAACACAGGCTCTAATGCTGTCTTCACATCCCAACAGGCACACTGTTAGCAAGGGTAAAATAAGATCGGATAATAAAATAAGGTACAAATGGCTTGTAAGAGGAAGAAAACCTCCTGAAGTAAGTTTGAATATGTATTCAGAAGTGTTGTTCCACAAGAAAGGAAAGGAAAGGAAAGGAAAGGAAAGGAAAGAAAGGAAGAAAGGAAGAAAGGAAGAAAGGAAGAAAGGAAGAAAGGAAGAAAGGAAGAAAGGAAGAAAGGAAGAAAGGAAGAAAGGAAGAAAGGAAGAAAGGAAGAAAGGAAGAAAGGAAGAAAGGAAGAAAGGAAGAAAGGAAGAAAGGAAGAAAGGAAGAAAGGAAGAAAGGAAGAAAGGAAGAAAGGAAGAAAGGAAGAAAGGAAGAAAGGAAGAAAGGAAGAAAGGAAGAAAGGAAGAAAGGAAGAAAGGAAGAAAGGAAGAAAGGAAGAAAGGAAGAAAGGAAGAAAGGAAGAAAGGAAGAAAGGAAGAAAGGAAGAAAGGAAGAAAGGAAGAAAGGAAGAAAGGAAGAAAGGAAGAAAGGAAGAAAGGAAGAAAGGAAGAAAGGAAGAAAGGAAGAAAGGAAGAAAGGAAGAAAGGAAGAAAGGAAGAAAGGAAGAAAGGAAGAAAGGAAGAAAGGAAGAAAGGAAGAAAGGAAGAAAGGAAGAAAGGAAGAAAGGAAGAAAGGAAGAAAGGAGTTTTGTGCTATTATGCTCACAGGCCGGTGACTTGAAGTAATTCAGAAAACCCACAGCAAGGTGTGGTTACTTGATTCCTGTTCCTCTATCTGCATGAGAAGAGCAGAAGTCCTTTCCTGTACAAACACTGCTGCTCCTGCCTGAAATGAGCCCACTGCAGGTGCTGTCATGCGATCCTAAAGGAAGCGCGGAGATGCTCTGCTTTCTGGGTCCTCCTGGCAGAATCCGTTGCAAAGCAGGGATGCCTCCCAGGGGAGATGGAGATACCCGAGTCAGCACTGGACTTTGCTGTCAATGTCCATGGCCACTTTCCAAACCCTCATTCACAGCTGTGGCCAGCTGCCAGATTTGAAACCATTATGCAAGTGAGCTCACTATTAGTCAGCCACTTTGAGCTGAGCTGTTCTTTTTTTCCCTTAAAGGACAGTCCCACATTTCATGTCCACAGTGCAAAATTATATCTGACATATAATTTAAAACCCAAGATGCCTTGATATAAAGCCTTACTCCAGTAAATGGGATCAAACAGCAAGGCATTTCATTTGACAGAATGGATATTTCTAGTTTTAATATTACATTAACTTTTCCTCTCCATGCCTTGCATGCATTTTTCATTCTTAGGCAGCAGTGCCTGGCTGCTAACCAGAGTTGTAAGTCTGACAGGGGGTTCCCCAGGATTTCAATTATTCCCTCGGGGTCAGAGAGGGTTCCTAGGTAGGTGACATCAACTCCCTGGTATTGTCCATACCTTCTTTCACTTGTGCCCAGTGAGAAACTTTGCAAGCCCACAGCCCAGCTGTAAGAACTGCATGTTTTACCTGCCAAACCCAGCCTGCTCCAGAGACAGCGGCATTCCTCTTTGAGGGATCAGAGTGACCTCATCACTTGGAGGTGATGTAGGATTAAATTGCTGATAACCACAGCAGCTTAGCAGGTTGCTGCCCTCCAACTATTATATCTTTGCAAGAGGCCTGCAATATCACCTCAGGTCTGGGGCCCTGGTAACACACTCGCAGTTTGTGAATCAGAGCTGGCTTGCGTCTTCCTAGTTCAGTGTATGGGCAAACGTCAGTGTCTGCCTACACAATAGTCTAGACAAAACCTCACTCCCTTGTTTTCCCTTGCGGCCCCTGAGAATTTTGTAGTCACAAGGACAGTGTCTATTAGAAACTTCTTGTGGAGTGAATGTTAGCATCACAGTGTTAGCAAATGTGAGGTTTTATACTTGCCAGAAGGTGATTAGCTATAATATGAATAATACAATACCTATCCTAGACACCCTGGATGAAAACTCTGAGTAATCACTCCAGCATGATGAAGTGCTCTAGCTAAATGCCTGAGTGCTACGTAACAACAGTTTTTAATTAAAGTAACCAAATATATCTTTAATGTTGATTAAATGAACTGTAGGTTTGAGAATTCTGTAACACATTTTAGACATCAGATAAAGATTTATCTTTGGTCAGAGACAAAGCATGGAAAATTTAGCATGACAAGTGAACTTCAGGAACACAATCACAGTTGAAACCAGGAGGATTTTATGGAAACTGCAGCAGAAAATTTACAAGACCCACTGACCAGGAGCACCAGAGTGCCTCTACTAGAGGGACAGGCCCCCAGAGTCTTTGTAGAACCCCCTACACTGCCAATGCTGTGTTACTTGACACTGGCAGGAGGGAGAAGAAGGACCTTCATGTTAATAAAAAAAAGCTCAAACAGAGCTGTATTGACATGCATCAGATAAGAGCTAGCCAGCACTGTCTCAGATCCTTTAACATGATTGATTGTAATAATTTAATCATGTACCAGTTGTTGTTTTTCTGTCTATCAAGCCTTGTTGCTGTATTTCAATGTCCGAAATGATACACAGTGTTTTCTATAGGACTTTGTTATTCTTGACAAAGAGTAATGTCAAGAAAAATGCCTTCTGTTTCTGCCAGAAGAGGGAAAGAGAACAAAAGAATCAATACTTGCACATGCTGTCTGTAGCTTTATGGATGAAATTCATGCTCCAAGTGGGTTGTGCAACATGAAAACACTTCCTCCTCTGTAAGAAACCCACATGACCTCTCTGTCTTGCCAGTAACTCACCAACTGATCTGAAATGAATACCACTTGAAATCGTCACAATAGGTTTCTTCAAATGTTGTGTCCTGCCTGCACAGAGCTCATCCACCAGGTCCTGTCTGCTCTTGCACCCTTCTTGAAGTGCTTCATCTGCAGCGACATTTACAGTGAATCAAGTTTACTTGAGCATAACTCAAATTTCTCTTATGTGTCCTTGCATATTTTTCCTTTGCATCCTCGGACTGTCTGCTTCTTACGGAGGTTGTTTTCTCTGCGATTCAAAACTCCTAGCCAATGCTGTGGAGATGGTTAGGCTCAATTTTAAGTAACTACTTTAAGTATCTGAGCAGTAAAGCATGTGTCTGAGCCACCAGACATTACTCTGGGTTCTGGGTATTCCTAGGTTGCCTGTGGTGAAGCCTGTGTTAATGCGGTTGGCTTGCTAACTGTACCCAACCAGCTAGTTTGTTTAGTGCTTCTACATTGTCCGTTCATGTTTTGAATGTATGTGGCATACCACAAATCCTACAGAAAACACATATTTAATCCAGATTAGTAAATTGTACCATGTCTAATATCTTTGAATCGTTAACTGGATTTTTAAATGCAAAAAAATTGCATTGATTGCACTAATAATCCTTACTCCTTCAAAATCTTTGAGGGTAATTTGTCTCTACAGCAAAAACAGCAGCTGACTTGACATCTAGCATTCTTCCAATTTGTTTTTTACTACTATTTCCTTGTCCTTTAAGTTATGCAGCAGTTCATTTTTATTCCTTCAGGTTTTCCATGAAGGGAAGTCCCCTTGAAAATTCATGTCCCCACTGGTTTTGAAGAAAATAAGCTGTAATTAAGCAAAGTTGCATTAGTTACAAAGTTGTCATTTGCAAAACACCAAATACATAAAAGCAGGGGAAATGTATCATTAAGGACATAAATCTTCTCTTCTACCCACCTAATAAATAAACACATTATTCTTATCAGGTACCAAGTACAACACACTTCATCATAGCTCCACAAATGTAACCCCCCACCTGTTCTTTCCACTGCAGCATCACAATGAAGTGCAAAGCTTTCCTTAAAAACAAAGAAAGAAAAAGTCTGGACTCAGATTCCTACAATGGCATAAATCAGTATAGTTCTTTTGGCTTCTGATTCTGAGATTCTGATTGAGATTCTGAGTAGTTTTACGTTAGTTGAAGATGTGACACATTATATGTGAACTTTTTTATTCCACTCCATAATTCTCCTTCCCCTTTGGAGCTAATATTCTCCTTTGACTCCTGCATGTTGTGGGCTGGTAGGATCCTATGTCTAAATCAAAACTGGTGTCTTCTTAAAGATGTGTTCTAACTCAAACACGGATTAATTCAGGGCAGTATTAGGCATTTGATCAGACTCCATCATCTTACTTGTTCCTTTTCACCTTGCAATGAGTGAAGCTATTTGAGGAGCTCAAGAGCAACAGAATTTTGGTCTTCCCCAAAGCTTATGCAACCCAGCAAGTCTTTCTTTCCATTGATACCAATGGGTTTGGCTGAGGCCCTTGTTTTGGCAAGGGTGATCCAGTTTGGCAGGGTGATCCAACCTTACCAATTGTGGGGTCTGCACTGCAGTTGTGGGACCCTCCTGATGGAAGAGCCAGCACAGTGGTAGCAACAGCAACAACTTGCAGAAGCTGAGAGCGAGGTGGAGAGTGGTACCGTGAAAGCAGAAGGAGCAGGGATCAGATTAAGACTTGGTTTATGAGGTGATTTGCCAGGCCAGAAGGAGGTACCCATATTTTCAGGCCATGTTTGCTTCCTGAAAAGCTATTCCCAGCTACTCTAGGGAAAAGATGATCAGAGAGACTAGCTGTGGTTAGGAGGTTATGGGTTGAACCAGACTCTCACAGGGTGTAAAGGTGTTTCCCTGTGGGGATTTTTGTGGGATGTTCTTCATGGGTGTCTTCCCTCCTTCCTGCAGCCCCTATGTCTTAGTGACAGTCTACCACTTTCTGCTTGCTCCATGTCCGCACCAGGGGCCATGTCTGCACTAGTAATCCGTGACTGATCTACTTTCTGGCCCTACTACCAGTAGTAACCTGGCTGAAGTTTGATCTCAAAGCCACGCTGTGCTTGAGAAATGCAAACAAGTTTCAGAAACTTACTGGTAAAGTGCGTTATAGAAGATTTTGTTCTGTGGTCCCAAACTGCTGAGAGACCATAAGTTTGAGGAGAAACTCCTGAATCTGCCCCCTGCCTCAATCTCTGTAGCTTGACCAGAGGCCATATCAGAGGGCAAGCTTGTAAACAATGTGGATGGTAGGTGAACTTGGGAACAGCTTTGGGCTCCTGCTGGACTGAGAGTGCTGGCATGTCAAGGGGCACAGAGAAGAATTGTCTGCAAGGCTCATACAAACATCTGGTCACTGTGGAGCTCAGTGTGGTGGACAAAGGATAGCTTCAGGTTTTGCCCATCCTTATGAAGCAAACCATATGGAATTTAAGGACCTCATGCAGTTGCAGCATCCCTGTGGTTAGTGGAGGTTTCTCTCTTTTTCCCATTGCCTTAGAAAAGCAGGAAATGCCCCATTCTGTGCTTCTGAAATCAGCAGGAGTTATATGACTTGCCTTCCACAGCTACAGCACAAAGCCAGTCAGACTGACCCAACAATTTGTTGTCATTTACTGCTGCTTGCATTCTTTGCATCCTTCCTCTCCTCTGGCTCTGTGAAAGCATTTCTCATTGGGCAGCAGTCAGTCCTGAACCCAGATGGATAAATTTCTGCTAATTCTGTGGTTTCTACAATAGGGGGCAGGTATTGTTGATACTTGGCAAAGACTGGGCGCAGTGCTCTCTGCCTAGCTGGCTGGCTTCTGAGACTTCTGCTGACTGAGGACGTGACCCTGGCCAGGTGAGCAAGTGGTTACATGACCACAAAAGAAGCGACATTTCCAAAATGCAGTTGATCTCCATAATAAGTTCCCCAGAGATTTCATGGATGTACATCCCAGCTTCCCTGTGGTATACACAAATTGCTTGGTGGAGAACTCTTTGGACACAAATAGCAAAATATATTCTCAGTCCCGGGCAGCTCACAGCTAAGGAATGCACATTACAAATCACAGCCAGTGAAAGAGCATGAAGAGATTTTTTAAAAAAATCACCACCTGGAGATTAAAAATCACCACCTGGAGATTAAATCCATGGATGTTCAGGGAGTCCTGGGTGCTCATCAAAATGGTGCCTTTTTAATTGTTATATTCATTATAAAAATAAATTAAAATAAAACAACAGGACAACTGCAAGGTAGCGTTTGCTGCATGTTGCGGATTATAATGAGATTTTGAGCAAATAAACTCTACTCCAAAACAGGTGTTAAAGAACAGTAACCACAAAATCCTATAAAAGGGAGACAACAACCACTGTGACTTCAGGTTTCATTTGCACATGGGAAAGACAGACTTGCAAAGTGTCATTTAATTGGAATTTTGATTATTAATACAATGTGGCACTAACAGCAGTATTAGAGGAGACCCATGCAGGGTTGAGCTGATTAATGGAGTTGACTAGCCCATTGAGAGCTTAAAGTTGCCTGGCAATTCAGCCCATTAATTAGCAAGATGCCATATTCCCTCTCACTGGGCTCTGCTGCATTGGACTCTCAAAAGCTTGCAGCTCCTTCTGCAAGTTTTTCAGAATTTCTTCTAGGAAATTTTCCTTCTTCGTAAGAACATCCATGCCAAGTCAGATCAAAGGCTATATTGTCCCTGAAAGTAGTCAATAGCAGGTCCCAAGGGGGGATTGTAACAACATAAAGGTGTTTCCTCAGAATATGCTCCCAATTTCCAGGATCTTGTTGCTTTCTCAGCCTGTGTAAACTTTTAGCATCCATTTTTAACTCCCACAAAGAATCCCACTGCTTACTTACCCTTTTTGTGAAGAACCAGCTGATACACGCGTGTCATTTGCTCTCTTAATTTTTTACCCCACAGAAAGAGAGTATGGGAGGCTGCTGTGAATTGGTTGCTCGTTTGCAGTTTTAACTTTCCAACAGGAATTTTCCCAGTAACTGAATGTCCCAAGAATCAGGAAGCTGCAAAATTGGCCTAAATGTCCCTTTACATTGATTCAGTAGCTACATCAGAGATATGGACCTTTATTTATGCAAGTTGCTTCAGTCATCCAACAGACTAAATTTATCACAGCAGAGCAACTGTGCATTAGCATCTTTTACAGGGTGATCCCAAGACATACAGGAAAATTACCATTTCCTGTTAGACTGCATAGGAAAGTTCTATAATGATTTATAAATTAAACTTGAAACTGCCAAGTGTATTTTCATTGTCCCACCAGAGAAAACTGTCAAAAATAAATGAACACCACAAACAGACTGGAATAGAGATTAAATCTTCTGGAAGGGGTCTGGAAACTGCTTACTTTATTTTCAAAACCAGCATAACACAAAGACTAGATAATAATACAGAATGAAAGAAAATTAATTTGGCCCATGTATTTTTTTGTACATGCACAGGATGAAGTTGTCTTGCAGTCTTGCTCTATGCATGTAGAACAATAAGCAATCTTTTCTATTTTGCAAGGCTGATGCATGCTTACACAAGCTGCAAATCAAACCAAAATTCTTCATAAACATGCTCTGAATTGACACTGATTTCAGCTGCATACAGCACTGGAATTTAGAAAAAACAGCTTTTTTCTTTCTAGCAAGTTTCTAAATTCCACAAAGTGATCAGCAGGACTGGTGGAGGAAAATGAAAGGCAGTGGGAGGGGGGCGGAGGGATGGAAAGAACAAGTCTGCCTGTGAAAAGGCAACTGAGGAAAAGCCACCCAGTCCAAGTGCATCCTGCATCCATCCTGCATAATGCCTTCAAAAGTGCCTAAGTGACAACAGAGATTCAGCGAACTTCCACAGGAACATTTCCATGCAGAGCTGGAGCAGGATACTTTCCTACAGCACTGTTTCTTCCTATTTGGCTGGCTCTTTTGTCCAAAGAAATGTTCACAGGTATACAAAGCCCATGCCCCATGTTCAGAGGTATTCAGAGCCGTGATCGCATGTCAGGTGAAGCTGGTTTGTCTGCTGGAAACCCAACCTGCTGCTCCTAACCATGACAGTGATTCGTGAGACAGCCCCAAGCTATTCAGAGTTGTGAGACCCCTAGATCCCTGGATATGTGGTGAATGGACAACAGTAGTCACGGCCATAACGTGAGGACCTTACAGTAAGAGGTCTGGGACTAGCCCCTACTCCACTCCTGCTTCAAGCTAAGACCCCAGAGCATGCATCTCAATCCATCTTTGAGCATTACTTTAGGCAGTCTGAATATGGCCCCTATACTCTTGACGATTTGATGGGATTTAGACTCTTGACTCACTTAATGCCTCATTTTCTAAGCTGTTTTAGGTGCCTACAGGTGAGGTGAAGGTAGGCACTTAATAGGTTTTTTGTACAGCACCTAAAGAGATGGGTGATTTCAGTGGGATGTAAGCACTTCATTTGCACTTTTGAGAGCACCATTAGGCAGCAGTGTGTATTTTTAGGTGCATAAATACTGTGGGAATTTGGGTTTGGAATGCAGTAGAGCACATGGCTGATGGGAGATCATGTCAGCTGTAAGAAATTCACTGCATTTTCCTCTCTTTAGAAAACCTGAAACACGTCAAAGTTTGCTCATAATCCTCATGCAATTGGAAAAGAAATGCAGGCACCTGGCCCCCACCACTTCCACAGCCCAACCTACTGTATATGCCTGATTACTCCTTTGTCTCTTTCTTTCATCTTCTAGCAAATGAGATCCACACAAATGGAAGGAATTTCAGCATCTTTTAATTCTTTACAAGCCTTTAAACACAGGCCTCTCAGTTTTAAAAATTCCCTTTGCTTCAATAATACCAAGCTTTTTACATGGTAGGTTTCTTCACTAATGCTTTCAAAGTACTTCATGAGTGAGTTTAATAGCTCATTACTATTTTATATATGGGGAAACTGAGGCACAGAGGTGACAGCAATGTGTACAACTTCATTTATCAGGCCAAAACTGAGAAAAATGCTCTGGATTTCCAGTCCAGTGCCCTGGGCTAAATTTTATTTACATTAATTTCACTATATGCATCAGATAGTCTGATAGGTGTAGTCTGTGCCACAAACATACAGCTTTTAAAAAGATACTTTTTAAAAAGAATTTGTTGCTCAGGTTTCCACCTCATTAAGAGACACTTGTAAGCATACTAAAGACAAAGCCACAAAAAAAAAAAAAAAAAAAAAAAAAAACAAAGGGGGGGGAGGGCGCAATTATAGCTTGATTCAATAAAGAAACATGAAACAAAAAAAAAAAAAAAACAAAAAAAAAAAAAAAAAAAAAAAAAAAATCACAGTGAGGGATGGCTATATCAAGAGACAAGAGAGACCAGCAGTAGCTCCAGCAGACAAAGAGTTACGTCCCTGCTGAGGTCTCCTGCAGCCATAGGTGTCTCAGTCCCAAACCAGGTGGAATTTGAAGGCCTAATCAGTAATACCGGGACATACCATAAAAGCAGCTGCTGGCCCTCAAGCATATTTTTATGGGCAGAAGGGTGATGTGGTATATGAGGGATTGTAGGCTAGGCTATGAATAGCAGAAAGAGCAAGCTATCAGAGAATTTCTTATTTGTTAGGGGGATTTGGTTTTTTGGGTTTTTCTTTTTTGTTGTTGTTAGTTGGTTGTTGTTTTGTTGTGGGTTTTGGTTTTGTTGGATTGTGTGGTTTTTGTTTGTTTGTTTTTTTAAGTTGAGACTACTTTTGGAAGTTAACTGGTAGCTGAAAAGCAGACTGGTGTAGGCAGCCATAAGGATTAATTTTCTTTATGGCTAGAGAAGGTCTGAGTAATGATAATTCTCTGGTAGAACAGCAGAAACGCTCCTAGATTTCAACTGAAAGTGAATTCTAGAATCGCTCTCACTTCTCTAGTCCTTTGAAGAGATAATATGAGCTTCAAGCTGATGGTCCTCTCCTCCTGTGTGAGTAGAGAAATGAATGAGAAAACAACTGTGATTTTCAGTATTTTTAGTGCACTACAAAGCAAGCTAGATGATTTACGGGGAAGTGAAATGTGAGATGCCTTTGGTCTAGATGATAACTAGAATCCTGACATAGCTGAGGTGAGAGACCTTTGCAGCAGTTTTCCTCTGATAAACTAGAGATGCAAACAAATGGCTTGAGTTCAGGTCTCTAGGTGGGATTCAGCTCCTGAGCTCCATACAGCCCATGGACAATCAAAAACTGAAGAAGGTATTGTAAATAAATGTAACATACTCAGTTCAGAATGATTTGTGGTGTGGTGAAGGAGGGAACAAGCAAAAACATGAAAGGTAGGAATTACAGCTGTATGACTGTTTTCCTCTTTGGGTTGTTTTTAAGCCTGGTTTGCTCTTGGGATGAGATTTGAATGCTCAAATTAGGATATGCCTTCATGTGTGTCCCTACCCAATAATTCTGGTAACGTGTTGACAGCTGTCACCAACTTTGGTAGGTCCAGAGGTCATAAAGGGCTAGTTCCATACCAGATTTTGAAAATCCACTTGCTTGCAGCAGACCCTGGAAGCTCCTTGACTGCAGGAAGGCTGGGAGGTCAGGCATAACCTGACCTCAGAAGTGCTGTGAGGCAAATCTTAATGTCCCAAGTGCAAAACTTCAATTGCAGCTCCTGGTTTTGTTGCTATGAGTTATAAACATGAAGGGGAAAAAAAATAGGTGGTGATAAATTCTGTACTCGCGGAATGACAGTTTTTCCCTTATCTTTACTAAAGAGAAGGTCTTGCTAAAAGGGACCTGTCCAAAGGGAGGAGGAAGAGGGCTCTTGTACTTCCATACCTCTCTAACAAAAGCAGAGCTTGTCTGTCCTTCTGAGACCTCCTGTCTAGAATTTTCCAAAGTCACGATAGCAAAAAAAACCCCAAAACCTCCTTATCAAAGTCAGTAGAAAACAAAAAAGTAGCAAAACATATTTTTTTGAGGAAGGTTTCCTCTTATTTCTAGCCCCCAGCCCTTTCTTGTGATGTTTGCAACCACTGATTTCTTTGACAGCTTTTTTTTTCATATGGGTTGCAATGGATGCTACAATGAAAAGTGTCTGTGGCTTGTTGCAAGATCTGGATGTCATTGCTAAAGGGTCAGAAACTGTGGTAATGCTACCTTTAGAAACACTTGGCAAAGGTCACCAACACTGTGCTTATTTGGATCGTATTAGCCAAACTATGCTTATGGCTGTTTCCAAGGGTGACTGAATCTGTGAGCTAGCTGAAAGGCTTTATTCAATGCAGTATTTTCTGTGATTGAAAAACAGCTTTTCCCCTTTTCTGTATGAGAGCACGCTTTTCAACCCAGTGCTTCCTTATTTTGGGCACTACAGGGGCCCGCTCCACTGGAGCAATGCCATTGAGGAAGCAGGGAGGAGGTATTCTGTCTGGCAGTTTTCCTTAAAACCCCTTGTGACCTTCTATGTGGCATATTGAAGGATGAAAATGCTTGTCTTCTCACTCCCTGCTTCCAAAGCTGTTCCTTCAAGGAGTGTTCGTGACTTTCCTCTTCCTTCCTCCCCTGAGTCAACTTGGGCCTACAGTTTAGTCTTCTGTGGAGCCTTAATGAATCAAGAAAAAAGAGATAAAAGGTGTGCCTACTTGCACAACCAAAGGGTCTGCAACCTTGGTCCAGGAAAATATATGACTTCATTGAACATCTTCATCAACAGCAATGGAAAAAGCTGTTCTGTTTGGCATGCAGTGTAGTGGGAACTCTATGAAGCTGAGCCTGTCAATTCACAGTCTTTGCTATTAGACCTATCTTGAAAAGGTTGACTTACTCACATAACAATTGCTTTCCTAGTAGTTTCACAGGTAGAGCGGTTTGGGGGTGGTGGGAAATGAAGGGATGTTCCATACCTGGGGGTGCAAACTTGTCCTGATCACCCACTAAGTCTTCTGTGGAGAAAGTAGATTACCCTCGTCCTTGTGGGCTGACTTGTCTTCTTTTTGGTGATGACTGCTACAAGAGTCAGGTAACTCCCCAAAGCAGACAGTAGTTCATTTCTAGTCTGTTAGTTCCTTGGGGTGCAGTTCAGTAGACAGCCATCTGCTCACACATCATTCACTCATTTTAATACTGGAAGGGTTCCTGACTTCTGTTTTTCACTGTAACCGGGGAGTGCAGTGATAAGCAGTTAAAGATAGGCATTGTTAAACTACTTCTGAAAGGGAGGAGAAAGCTGTGCTGTAGTTTTGCAGATGAGGTGAGAAGACCTGGATGTGTGGGGTAAGCCCCTCTGACCATGCACCACAGGAAAAAGGCTGTAAGAAATCCTCTAGGAAATGCTGAACCACATCATGAATTTGAACCTGGGACCAAGGATGTGTTCAGTATTTTCCCAGCTTTCCACTGTGTCAGTGGGGATTTGCCTCTCCCAGGGTAGGCAGTACATTAGAGACAGGATGCCTGAATCTGCATGGGTGTCCATCTTCCTAAAAAGCCTTGTAGATTTTAAATTAAGACAACATATCTCTCTTGATCCATGTACTAGAGAAAAAGTACAGCATGTGCATCTTGCTTTCCATGATGACCATTCCCTTCACAGATCTTTCTCCTTTTTGATTGCACTGTCACAAGGGACATAATATATTCTCACTTTATCACATTTTCTGCAACAGTAATACTGAAACTCAGGGATGGATTATTGTCTACCTTATGTTGATCCTGCCTACTCTCGAGACACTAATCCTATGGATGAGCATCTCAGTTATCTTTTCTTTAATCAGGTAATGCTATTTTTAGCACGGACACCTTATATACTAAGGTAATGATAGCAGCTTTTTTTTTTTAACTGCACTGGTAGAGGCTTAGTCATTTAAGCTTTACTGCTGAAAAAGAATCAAGGGCAATTGTGGTGAGGAAAAAGCAAAGGGGGAAATTCAGGGAAGGGTTTATGAAAGAGGAGAAAAAAAAAAATCAAGGAGGAAAAATCCTTAGGGGTTGTGGGGTTGAATGGTTATTTTTCTGGAGGGGGTATTGCTCTCTAGACCCTGGAAAATTTGTAATCTATAATAAGTATAGAACAATGTAAGGGAGAGAAGGGTTGTGGGGAAAAACAGAGGACATCATACAGCAGATGGTAGTGGGAAAGAAAGTCTGGGAAAGGAATGAGAAATAAAATGAGAAAAGCAATAATAAAAGTAACAAAGGGATAGTACTTTTTCATCACTTTCTCTAAAATGCATGAAAATATGCATATTTCATGCCTCTGTGTATGCAATTGTGTGTGACTTTTCAAGGGCCTGTGTATGGAGCAGCAAAGTGCATGTAGGTTTTCTGACACATCTGGAATACCTGCAATGCCCTGGGCCAGTAGGCAAAATAGATAGTGTAAGGTTTATTTAAATTTAAAAAAGATTAATTTTAATGAATTAAATATGAAAACGAATAATACACATTGTGCAGTAGCCCTTGAATTTGCTTTGATGTTAAATGCAATTTATTTTGCATTTATTTATTTTTTTTCCCCTTATAGCTGCAGGTTTTTCATTCTTCATAATACAGAAATGATTGCAGGAATTGTCAGGAGATAGACTGGAGGTTTTTAACTGAGAAGAAAATTAGGAAACTGTAATCCTACTATCTCAATCTGTGACTGATTACTGCTAGTAGCTTAATTCCACTTAAATTTTTCAGCCATCGAATAGACTGAAAGATGGCCATATCAGTGCTACAGTTAAGCTAAACGTTAAGAGGCAATTGATGTTTCTGGACTGTGACATTTATATAAAAGTCAGCGCTTCGGGATGACTGCTGATGGAAGATGTGATACTACATTTAGCAATGCATGTATTTCTTCTCCCATATTCATTAGGCTGCTTTAGTTCTAGCTGTACCTGTGGTTGGTCTTGGAGCTCTGTTCTGCAAGGTGGACAGATTGCAAGGCAAGTGCAGTAGTTGTCCAAGGCAGAATTATAGCCATCTGCATCTAAAGAAACATCTGACTGTAGAATCACCCATTGGATTTCTGATGTCTTTGGTTTTCTAGTGAAGTGCATTAGTAAACTGGGATTGTTATGAATGCACCTGCTTTTTTCCAAAGCTCCAAAAATGGGCACATGAGCAGTGAATATTAAAGTGAAACATTCCCTTATGTCTTTAAGCTGCTATGACCTTTCTCTTCCATACAAATTCTCAAATCCCAAGAAAAAGTTGTCTGTACAGTCATAAGCATCTGTTGATTTGACATCACCAAAGTGGTGCAGGCAAAGATTTTGTTATTTTTCACTTCTATATTTCTTTGACCTCAAACACAGTTCAAAGAGCTCCATTATTTTTAACAGTTCAGAACATGTCAGTTGAAGAAAAAAAAAGTGCTTCAGGTTTTCTTCAAGTAAATGAAAAGCACTAGTAATTGCCTTTCATAGTTTATTTCAAAAAAATAGTATATGCGTGACTCAATATGGTGCTGTAGACAAATTAATATTAAGGGAAACATAGAGGAAGCTACAAGAACACTGAGAAGAAAGTATCTGAGAAGAGCTTTTTCTTTCTCTAATAAAAAGAAAAAGATGGAAATGCCTTTAGATGAGGTTCCTAAACAGATGTGTGCAGAGCTGTACGCAAGCTACTTCAAAGTAGGACACAGATGTTTTCTGAATAATTTTCCTAACACTTTTCCATATATGTGCCTGGGTTTGACATGGTTCCCCACAACATCCTTCTCCCTAAACTGGAGAGGTATGGATTTGATGGGTGGACTGTCCGGTGGGTGAGGA
>NW_008794445.1:305198-317178 GCF_000699145.1 Aptenodytes forsteri
AGGGGGCTCTGAGCAACCTGATCTAGTTGAAGATGTCCCTGCCCACGGCAGGGAGGTTGGACTAGATGACCTTTAGAGGTCCCTTCCAACCCAAACTATTCTATGAATCCATGAGTTGCTGTAGTCATCACTGCCATCATCCAGTGGTGATGCTAGAACAATTGCAGTTTGGAAATTCCTGCCTCTAAACTGAGACTGATAGCCAGGAATGAAGGGGAATAATACTACTCTCTTTTAGCTAATCTTGTGCCTGTTACCTTTTGGTATATCATATATTCATATAAGGCAATTGCTTAAACACTGGCAAAGCCAGAAGCCTAGGAGGGATTGAGCTGTATCACCTCTCTTAACACGAAGGCTTATCAGAGCCAGTAATCCTACTCTAGTTTGGATTAAATTTCTCTTCATCTGTATTTCAACTATGTATTTTTACAGGCATGAGTCATCTAGCCCTAAGTTATAAATCCCTGTATAAACACTGTGTCTTCCCAAAGCAGAAGCCTGAAGTTTTTATAAGAAATTCAGTTTCCCAGTTTCTCCAAGGGAGGTATTGTATGGAGGCAGAATGCATGTGTACCTAGTGATTCAGTTCAAAGATGCTTTCAGCAGGATGACTTAGACAGAACACGCAACTCGATGCAAATAACAAGTATACTTGTTATTAAATAACAAGTATAATTTTTTTAATATATTTTATTTTTTTAAATATATTTAAATAACAAGCATACTTGTTATTGCCTGCTCTCCCCCAGTGTTTCTCTATACACTTTCATCTCATAACTGCAATAGTTGTTATTCATATCTGCAAAAAAGATGTTCAAACAAATATTCTTCCTTCAGCAAAGACCCACACAGAACACTAAGTATCTGGAAAAATAAGGCCATTTGGGGTATGGAGGAGTTATGTATGGTATGGCATTTTTTCTGTATGCAAACAAAGCCTTTGTTCCATGCTCTGTGCATTTGTGCATAGACACTTTAATTGTCCCCCAGTCACACTGATTTCTATTGAAAGAGATCCTCCTCCCTCAATCATACGGTCCCTTGAGCACTCCCTTATAGACACTTACCTGTGCCCCTACTTCTCTTTGCACGTCATCCCTCCAACGAGTCTGGCTTAAAGTTTTCCTTCTTAGGTTAGAAAGTCTTTTGGCAAAGGTGTTCTTGTCCTGTTTTGTCAGGTGGATCCCATGTCTCCTGAGCAGTCCTTGTTCCTCAGAGGAGAGTCCTATACTCACAAATCTGAAACCCTGCCTGCAACACTAGCTCTATTACCAGCTATTGACTTGCAAAATACCTGCTCCTACATCTATTTTTCTCCTTCATCGGCAGGATTGAGGTAAACACCAGCTAGGTTCCCATGCCCTTCACTCCAACCTCCAGAGCTCTGTAGTCATTCTTTATGCGGCTAGGGTCTCCCTTGGCAGGGTCTCAGGTGCCTACATAGATGAGCAGAGAGAGATAATACTCCAAGGCCCAGATAAGCCTTGGCTGTCTTTCTCTAACATGCTGGATCTGAGTTAAGGAATCACAGAATAGCTGAGGTTGGAAGGGACCTTTGGAGTTCATCTAGTCCACCCCCCTGCTCAAGCAGGGTCACCTAGAACAGGTTGTTCAGGGTCATGTCCAGCTGGGTTTTGAATATCCCCAAGGATGTAGGGCCCACTACCTCTGGTGGGGAACCTGTCCCAGTGTTTAACTATCCTCACAATAAAGTTGTTTTCTTTTTATGCTTAAGTGGAATTTCCTATATTTCAATTTGTGCCCGTTGACTCTTTTACAGTTACTGGGCATGACTGAGAAGAGTCTGTCTCTGTCTACTTTTCTGTCTCCGCCTAAACTAAAAGAAGGCTGACTGAACTATAGTTCCCTGAATCCTCTTCCTTTCCCTTTGTTTTAGAGATGGGGGAATATTTGGGGTTTTTTTCCAGTCATTGCGTGTTTCCCAGTTGGCACCACTTTTCAAAGATGACAGAAAATAGTCTCACAAAGATGTTGGTTACCATGATACTAGATGTCTATGTTTTGTCAGGTGGATCATACTTTAAGGGTCTCTGATCACACCTATTTTGGTTTAAAATTCCAGTGGCAGTGAGCATGTGTCTTTTTGTTGAGGGGGAAGAGACTTGCCTTTACTTGGTCGTTTACAAGTCTACTTTTGATCCTAACCTTAGGCCTGCTGTAGCAGAGATGTACGTCTAGAAATTTGTGCATCAGAATTGTTCTTTTGTGGCTGACCTAGCTCTTTAAGGCTACATCATCTTAACTTCAACTGATAGACTATCCATACATCCTTCAGTACATTGTCCCCCTGATCACAATGTTCTGAAAGTATACCTGATTTCTAATCTGAATTTGTCTAGCTTTAGTCAGGTATCTGGACATATGACTTTACCTCTTACTGTCAGAACCTTTTCCCATTCCCCCAGTAGGTAGTTTCAGGTCATGATCTAGCAACTCTTTTAATGACCCAGGTACAATGAACATATCTAAGCCTTTTACTAGAAGGCAACGTATCCTCTCACTGAAATAGACTTGCATTTTTTCTCTGAATCCTTTCCAATTTGTCAACAGCTAGTCACCAGAGCTTTCTTGAATAGTGGAAGTGGCAGGCTGTGATTGCTAACTCTTCATACTGCTCAGCCTGGGATTTGTGCTTGGGTTGTATTGCATGTGCCTGCAGCCTCAGTATGTCTGTTTTGGCAGACAAATTGTTTCATCCTTCCTTTCATTGTGTTGATGACTGATAAAGAAAGAATACATTTGGTTAACCGACAGCTGTTTGCTCTTTGGATAGGCAAGGTTGCTAAAATTAGCACCTTCTGGCACATTCTGAATTTGCTCTCATCCCATCTACGATAAATGAAATAGGACTGGTGACTTCAATCTCAAATTTCTTTGACCTGAAGGCCTCACACCACTGCAATCATCTCTCAAAAGAAGTTAATATCTTTTTGGTAAAATGCTAGCCTGACCACTTTAAGACAACTGTCAAGCCTTAATTTTATCACTTCTTTTACCACTTCTTTATTGCATTCCACTTAGAAAATGGTAACTCAAAAGAACAAAAATGAAATTGAGTAAGAGCAACTGACTTACTTATTATTGGAAAAAAATGTTTTTCATCTACTGGTTTAAACTCTTAGACTTTCCCATCTTCGAAAACAGCAATTGACTAACTCTTTCTACATCCAAGGTTCATGAACACACAAATGAACTGTGAGTTGCCCAGTTAGAAGCATCTCTATCCTCTTCACCAACAGATGAGACACTCAACCTTCCTAGGAGATTGCTTCCAGCTTTTACATCCTTTGCAAGGGGCCTGGCTAGAATCAGACCAACCGTGCCTGGAAACTAGCTGCACAGGCCAAGGTTTGCCAGGAAGTAGCCTGCTTGACCATTTATTAGCGTAGCTAACCATGCTCCAGATATTGAATGTTTCTGGGCATACTTGAACATAATATTATAGATGTAGCCCTAACATAACAGCAGGCAGCGGTTTTTTAACAGAGTCCAGGATCAGGCAGACAAAAAAGGAAAGGGAAAGTTGGCGCTTCTTGCACGCTGAAGCATGTAATTTCTCCTTTGGGAAGTAGGGCCAGAAAGCATTGAGCACCTTCATTCCACCTGTAGAAAATTAAGGTACTGGGAGACTAAAAGTCATGCTGAGGCAAGGTTCATGTGGACCATGAAAGGCTTAAAGGTTCTTAGTACATTTTCTTTACCCTTTCTTGCTCCTTCCTTCCAAATGAAATGAGTAGTATTTGTTGAATCAAGAAACACAACTAATCACAGCTATTAAAAATGGATTGACACAGACACCCTCTCTTTACAGTGTGAAAAACAGATGGTGCTCTAAAGCCCTCCAGAGGATGGCAATTCAATTTCAAGACTTGGAAGCTTATCTCAGCTCCAGTTACAGGAAGGAAGCACAAATGTTTCAAGGTGCTTTGCAGAACTTCTGGGTAAAAAGTAAACAACTGCCACTTTAATCTTGATGCTTTAATATTATGCTCTTGAAGGAAAAAACCTTCCCTGCAGATCTTCAGAGGGAGACTCCCTTTATCCTTTTAACATCTTTGATCAGTCATGAAATACTGAATATCAACACCATCAGAATAATTCTTGTTGGATGCCTAATTCCAGGCTCTATTGAAATTAATATAAGCTCATTGCCCCCCTCTAAAGTGGCTATCAAGTTCATTGGCAAAGACAGATGAAATTTGCATTGCTTATGTTTATACTGCATTGTATAGGCATAAATCTTCACACAGCTAAACAAAAGATCTGCATTTGGGAAAGAATGGGGGGTGTTCCATTCCAATGGATCCCTCTTTAGTGCAAGCCTTGACTTCTTTGCAAGGAGAAAAATGCTTTGATTCACTGAGTATATAAATCACTGTAAGTTATTCTCACAGCTGTAATGGTTATCTTGTTCAATTTCCATTCCATGTAAGATCAAGATAACAACCAATTTGTTTTGTGCAGGCCACTGAGCAATTGTTAAAGAGAAATGGTCTTTTGCTTGCCATCAGACTGACCAAGCTGAGAATCGAAGCTTACAGTGTGAAAACAAAAGGCTTTATGGACATGTTGCCATACAGTCCTCTCCTTACGGTGCCAGGAAGCCTTTTAGCTGGATTTCAGAGTGACCAAGCGGGTTGGGTTTTTTCAATTTTTCTTCCTTCCCCTAGGGGAATCATGTATTTGGAAGCCTGGCGGTCACATCAGAGTCCTGGGTTCAAATTCAAGCTGTATTTCAAATTTGTTATGACTTTGGGTCAGGAGGTTTCATCTCTTTTGGGCTGCTGTTCCTTCTTCTGTAAGATGGGGAGATAAGGGGGTACTCATTAAATTAAAGAGTATGTAGTGAGAATTAAAGCTAGCTAATTAGTGCACATCATTTTGGTACTTCACTTCTATAAGGTACTGTTGTTATTTTCATCTGTCAGCAGCGTAATGGCTGTCCAAAGTGCCTCATAAAACTGTCACATTTCTGGCCAATAAAACATCCAGAGAAAAATGAGAAGTGATGAGTTTGTTTTCACGAGGTAAAAAAAAGGAAAATGCTGTAAGTCTTGATGAATTAATAACAGTCTGGGAGGTGTCTTCAGGAATGGAAAGCATTTTGAAAGTGCTTTTTCTCCCCTTTCCCTCCCCCATAATAAACAAACTCTAGGACAAATATGGAACATATTTTGAACACGCGACAGTAGTTGTTTCCAAGTTTACACCTTAAATGGGGCTATTAGAAGAGATGTGGATGCAAAGATTTATCTAGCTTAGTCTGGGATCTACATTCATTTATTTGGCAGATCATGTGTGCTGTCAATAACCTCAGTTGTGAAAATGGATTTTTGTCTGGAAAATGAAATAATCTCAAATCTGACTTTGACCTGATACAGTTACTTTGTGCTTGTCCATCACTCAATCAATTCTACCGCAACGGAGTAACTGGGATTATGCTTCCCACTGAAGGTGAGTAAGAGGAGTAGAGGGAACCATACCAGAGGGAAAGTGGGGCTCTAAGAGGAGGGGGTATAATCAGAAGATGCCACCTTTCCAATATTTAATATCTTTCAGTCTTATCTGGAGGCTAAGATGAATTTTCTGCTAGACACATTTGAGCACCATATTCTGGAAGTGATGTGTATCTCTCGAGTGCATTTTGGAGCTACTGGGCCATCATGATTGACAAGGGGTGAAGAAGTGGGGGAGTTGGTTAGGTTACCCAGTGGGAAGGAAGGGAAGGCTGAGCTGGCTATTCAGTGAGGTGGCGGAGTGTGTTTTATAGAGGCAATTTGCAACAATGGATGGGTATGAGAGGCATGGTAAGTGTACTGTTGTTTTTCTATACATATGAGACTTATCTCCCTCCTGCTGTCTTTGGAAACGGTTTTGTAGGCAGGCACAAGGCAAAAATACTCTGTACATTATTTCAGCATATGAAGTTGATTTTCTCCTTGATGGCATTGGAAGTTCATTATGAATTCAGCTTTCTACTCTCAGAGCATGCATAGTTGAAACGACAAATCCACCACAACCATTGGGTATGAATAAGGTCTGGATAAAGCTATACAATCCCTCTGGCTGTGCAGAAGGCATAAGAAAACAGTGACTTCACTGCATGCAATGATTAAGGAAAGTTTAATTTCTAAATCCAAGGTGGGCCAAGTAAGCTTTTTATCATTATGTCTTCATTCTATACCTCTTTCTTCTTTGTAGCCCTTGCATCTTGGAAGGTGTACAAGTAATTACTAGAAGAAATATGAACCAGTACCCAAATGGCTGAGGGTGGAAATAAAATGTGGAAGGCAGTTTTCAATACTTGCTAGTTACTTCTGACCTTTTGTCTGGAAGAAAATCATGAAAGCAGAATGTAGCTGTAGATTTGAATTTTTAAGCAAATGCTTGGAACTTTTAACTCCTGTTTTTTGGTCTATTTTTGTTAGGGATCATTTTTGTGGTATGTGGGTTAGATTTTTAGTTTTAAGCTCCCAAGTGATGAATTGAATGGTCACAGTTTCAGCCTCTGCCCTCAGTTTTCCTGGTGTCTGTTCCTTGAAATGCTAGAAGACCTGTTGTTAGCAGGCAGAGACAAATGCCTTACAAGGCACATAGCGAATGAGCACAGTGGCATAAATGGATCATCTGTGTAGTTAATACTTGCTGGAGGAATCAACTAGAGATGAATGACTTAATGGGAGGTTGGAGAACTTAGTGCTGAGTATAAACTTGCAATCCTTTCAACTTCTCCTACATCCTATAAGGAAAAAAGGTCAATGTTTTAGAGTTATTCTTTCAATTATGCTGAAGTTTGATTTGTGGTCAGTTACAGGAGGAGATGGGAGAGGCCTGCATACTGTGAGACAAATTGTGGTGAAGATTTAAGCCTGTTCCTGTATTGAAAGCTGGACAGTTAGAACTGATGTTTCTACTGATAATGAGTGAGAGCACTTGCAAAGCAAAGCCCCCTTTCCATAGCACAACCTCATCTGAATTTAACCCTCTTTCATATACTCTTTGTTCTGTAGCTACAGTTGCTGTGCTGAACCCCCCTGTCCAACTCTGAAAAATTGGGGCGGTTTCTTGCACTGCCCACTGAACTATAAATGAGCTAAAATGTAGGTCAGTCTAATTCAAAATGATGCCTGTAGAAAAAGTTGTTGCCTGCTGGCTGAAGTAACTTAAATGACTGCTTTGGCACACTTCTGGATAGATCCTCCACCGTACCTCTGGTACTACCTGTTGTTTGAGATTTTCTGTTAATCTTAATATATTTAGCATCCTATCTAATTCTTCTTGCAAGGGGGCAGCACAAAAGAACTTGAATCCTCAGTGTTGCCAACAGTTGTGAGTTGAGCACCGAAGTCCTGAGAGAAACATTGCAGGACCATAATGAAGTCACTTGTGATGTAACACTGTTTTCTACTGTAAGTTTAGACTTTTCTGGGAGAAAATATTTGAAAACACTATCTTCTACCAACCTCCCATAGCCCCAACAGATGAAATCACTCAAACAGGCAACAAATAGGAAGAACTCCAAATCTATTATTTTATCAAAGTATCTTTTTTCTCCTTTCTCTTAGACAATGGTATTTGGAAGAGATGGCAGAAGAGCAGGCTGCATGCTAACCTGAGGCTTTGTTTATGCTTAGTGATGTGCTATTTGCCACGAAAATGCTTTTCCAGATTTCGAAAAGCTACATCCCCATTGAGCAAATAAAATCGACCCCACTCTTAGCATGTAGCAAGCAATTTTTTCATCAAAAGCATGTTGTTTTTTTCTTGCTCATACCCTCTGTGTCTTCCCCTGCTATCCCAAACAGTTTCTGAAATGCTAATTCATATCCCCCAGCATGGATCTACCTTTCCTTTCTTACACTCCCTCGGAGGTACTTTGAACTAGTTTGGACAGGGCCTTGAGCAACCTGATCAAAGCTGGCCCTGCTTTAAGTGGGGATTGGACCAGATCACCTCCAGAAGTCCCTTCAAATGTAAGTTATTCCATGATTCCATTAACATTATTAATTAGGCAGTGTTTTGGCATTTAGAGTAGCTTAACTAACACCTATGAGCATTGCAGGGAAACTCTGACTCCGGGTCTGTATGCCACAGACCAGCTTCCACCTTCCAGAACTGGACCTTAAATGTAAATCTTGCACCTTTTGAACGTCAGCTCTTGGACTATCGCCACGAGTCCACAAATAAAACCTAGTTCTTAAATTCCAGTGTTCATGAGCCGTAAGTCAAGTGTTATCATACAATGGTTTGGATTTAGCATGTAGTCCTTGCTGCTACTGGTACCAGTTCAGAAAAAATATCTCTGCACCCATTTTCTTGTTTCCTTCATCATTGGACATTGCCATGCACACTTGTGAAAAAATTATCCACTTTTTGAACCTGCCTGGAAAAAAACCCACACCAGAAAGGTGTTGCTTTATAATGTGAGATGCTGGTTCTAGCTATACTCTGAACAGCTTTGAAACCAGGCAATATCTGCTGCATAGATTGCAAGTCTGCATGCAGAATCAGAGTGTGCTATTGGCAATGGGGTCCAGACCTGCTTACACTGGTAAGCCACAGGCTGCTCATAAGAAGTCCCATGGATGAAAGATGAGCCTGATATAGAAGCACGGTATCGACTGTCACTCCAGGGAGAGAAATCACTGGTTGGCCTGATGCAGCCATGAAAAGGAGCAGCATGCTGGTAAACGACTGTATTTTCTTACACTTTGGAAGAAGAAAACACTTCCAAGTCTGTGCTCTGCTTCACACCTTATTTTCTTTTCTCCTGACTTAGTCACGCTCTGGTTTTTTTCATGCTGTTATCTAAAGGCCTTCCAACTGTGGCTGGCACTCAGGTAGCTGCTCTGTGTATAGCAAGAGCTACAAGAAGATGTGAGGGGTGTGAGAATCCTTCAGAGATGGTGTCACCGCATAGGTCTACCTCGAAGAAAAGCAGATGTATGTATTCATTGATCCACAAATCTGAGGTCTGAGGACGTTTCTGTGGTAACTGATACTCTTCAGACCAGACAAAGGGAACACAGGGCACCCTGGCTAAACAATGGAGAAAGCTTCTTCTGTGAAGCCATGCAGACTGTGACATAAGGTGCATGGTGCCTTACAGCAAGAGAAGTGCTCCCTGAAATGCAGAGACAAGCAGGGGAAACAGTATCTATTGAATTTCTGTACTTGGTTGCAGCTCTGATTAGGCAACAGTAAATGGGCTGCTGGTGGGAGGGACTCTGGCTCTGACAGATGAATTCCCTTGTTGCCTGAGCTGACCCACCACAGCTCTCCTCTATGCATGGGATTTCCTGAAAGTAACAATATCACACTGATGGCTGGGTCCATCTCTCCCTTGCTGGGCCATCCAACATGCTGCCATTGAAGCACTTGCACATTGTGCAAGTATTTGTAGGGGTGGTCATACCATCTCTTTGTCAGTATGCAGGGATCATGTCCTAGCTCAGAACCAGCATGTGGGTACAACTGCGTATCTACCCCATGCAGCGCTAGCTTCTCCATGTTGAGCTAGCTGCATGCACAGTCCTCAACTGGAGCAAACTTTGGCTCAGTACCTCTTTCATGGCCTCTTGCATCTAGAACACAACACCCTTAGCCCAACACAGAGCATATGATCACGCCAGCAGGTGCCACCAACCTTTGCTGGTAACAGCTCCTGTCTCTGTGCCATTACTGTGTGTATGGAGACCAGAACCACGGTCCCCTCTTAATCCTTGACTATATCGTATGTATAGGTCTGTTCCTGTCTCAGACACTAGCAAAGACGCTAGCTGACTTTTTGTAGCTCAGTGTTGAGGGTGTATTTGTGAAGGATAAGCAGTACCAAGCACAGGCCTGCTGGATTTACAGTTGCAGACCAGACCAGAGGGAACAAACTGAAGCAGTATTGCTTTGAACAGCCTACCAGGAAAAGCCTGCAGCTTGCGCCATCACCTGAAATGTGACCTGGTTAATCTTATAGTGTTGGTTGGCACAGGTCAAACCCATGTCAACACATATTCTGAATTAAAGTACTGGTAATACTGTGCAAGCACATGCATTTGTGCCTTAACACAATTAAATAATAGAGTTAACTAACAGGTCTATGTAGCACACAACTTGCAATAAATAGAAATAAACATACTACAGGGCCCTCTGGCCATATCCAAAACAAGAAACAAATCTGCTGTGGTTAAAATCTAATGCCATATCTAAAGTCTTCTTTTGCCTAAGGTTTTTACCCTCAGAGGTCTAAAAAGAAGGTTAGTCCAGCCAGGTCTAATCTCTCCTGTTGCAGGCAGCTCATCCCTGCCTCGTAGTTTTTTCCTGAATTGCTAACCTTGACAAGGTAGCTTTCCTAGGCCTTACCGAGCCTGTTGTCCCCAGCATTTTCTGCATGAATAGCTCATTTGTGCTTGCTGATAAATTTGTTCTATGTTGCAAAGGGGACCTTGTGAGAAAAGTGAATATCCATAGACATGGACATGAACTATGATATTTTCTTGACTTTAATCCAAATGGATAAGACTGTTAGAGACGTTCTCTGAATAATCAGTTACCAGTTGACTGTCAGTTACTGCAGCCAGATCACTGCTGAAAGAAATCACAAAGGTAAGTAAGTCCCCAGCTTGCTATGTAGAGAGGTATTGAAGACTCAGTTCAGGCTGACATCTTCTAACCCTCAATGGGTCTACATACTGGGCATAGGAACTCTACTCTTACAGTCAAGAAATGACCCTTCTTATGGGGCAGAAAGGATTTCAAGACCTTATTTGCAGCTCCAACCTTGATTCTACTGTTTGGATTGTAGGGAGTTAAATGATACTTGCTCAGATACGAGAAGGGCTGCTTATCTTGGCAGGGTATGTCTAGGGTATCTAGGAAGGGCAGCTGTGTTGATCTGATTTTGCTTTTTAAAAAATGGGGGGAAAGATAGAAAATGGAGTATCAAATACACTCTTCATTTTATTCTGCTTTGTTTCAGGAGAAAATCTTTAGTCCTGAAATGGTGCTCCCTGCAAAGCAGAAACAGAGTAAAACTTGTTTTTGTTTGCCCTTGGATAGGCTGGATTGAACTGGACAAGTTTCAGGATTTGGCCTGTTGGTTTGTTGGGGTTTTTTCCCTTTTTTTTTTTTTTTCTTAATTGTTGAGAAGATCTTCCTGTCACCATTGTGGGAACTGAGCTGCTGAGAAGAGAGAATTTGAAATAAGGGTAATGGGGCATCAGAGCTTTTTCTGTGCTGGTTGAAGGTCTGCAGAAAGGCTAGAAATGAACACTTTATGGAGCAATTTCATTTGACCCCTTTGCTTGACTTTTTTGTGAATTCAGCTCAATTTCCTTCAGCCTTCACCATATTTTATGGCATGGATATTTTTTCACTCCCCTGTGGAGCAAAATAGGTCTCCTCTTACAAGAAGTTAATTGCCTAGGATGAAGTCAGCTGGAAAAAATTCTTCCTGAGAGCAGGTTGCTTTTTCCCTTTTCTTTTCATGTAAGTTTGGTGAATTTTAATTTGTGGAAAGTTTTTGCTGTTGCACAGCAACATTTTCAGGTACAAAATACCCACCAGGTCCACACAAATATAACGCTAATAAACCAGGAGCAGTGAAGCTGACTAATAGGTGATCTAGAAGTTTACTTTCTAGTAGAGGTTGCCTGTCTGGTTGTTCCTTCTCCCCTACTGCTGTCTAATTCTTTATCAAGCCATCTCACCCAGATTTTTTTTATCCTTTTTATTTTAGCATATAATGTTATGGTGGACTGTCCTGGTTTTGGCAGGGATAGAGTTAATTTCCTTCCTAGTAGCTGGTACAGTGCTGTGTTTTGGATTTAGAATGAGAACAAAGTTGATAACGCAACGATGTTTTAGTTGTTGCTAGGTAGTGTTTACACTAGTCAAGGACTTTTCAGCTTCCCATGCTCTACCGACTGAGAAGGCTGGAGGTGCACAAGAAGCTGGGAGGGGG
>NW_008794445.1:317647-335154 GCF_000699145.1 Aptenodytes forsteri
GTTATGTCTGTGCCGCAGCAGGTATACCTCTGAAGGGATTGTGGCCCAAGGATAAGTCCACACTGGAGAAGGTACACCTGGAAGCATTTGTGGCTCTGGATAAGTCCATGCTGCAGCAGGTACACCTTGCAGGTACACCAGCAGGTACATCAGTGGCTGTGCATGAGGTCATGCTGGAGCACCTTAAAGCATGTGGGCATGGCTAAGCTCACGACAGAGCTGGTACACCCCTGGAGGGACTGCAGCCATGGATAAAGCCATGCTGGAGCAGGTATATCTCTGAAGGCATTGTGGCCCATGGAGAAGGCCATGCTGGAACAGGTGCATCTCAAAATGACTGTGGATAAGTCTATGCCACAGCAGATATACCCCTGGAGAGACTGTGGCTCATAGATAAGGCTCCACTTGGAGCAGGTACAACCCTAAGGGACTGCAGTCTGTGGATAAGTCCAAGCCAGAGCAGGGGCAAGGGGAGGAGTTCATTGCAATGTTAAACCCTATGGTCTGGTCTAAAGGGACCAGGGGTGGAGATTGTAATGGAAACACCTTTAAATTGTTGTAACCCGGGGTTTGAGTTGTGTGTTATAGGAATTCCTTGTTTTGCTTTGCTTGCGTGAGCAGCTTTTGCTTTACCTATTAAACTGTTTTTATCCCAGCCCACGAGTTTTCTCACTTTTACTCTTCTGATTCTCTCCCCCATCCCACTGCGGGGGGAGTGAGCGAGCAGCTGTGTGGTGCTTAGTTGCCGGCTGAGGTTAAACCACAACATGGACATACAGTATTGATTTTAAGTACTGGTGGTTACAGGCCCTCAAAGACACTGCTAGATACAATATTTCTCTGTAACAGGCAAAGAAGTCTTTAAGGACCTGGAAGAGAAGCTAGCTCTGCTTGGTAATGAGACTAAATGAATGTGTTGAGAATCACACTCCTCCCCCTGCTGATGAAAATGTAGTTGCCAAAGCTGCAAAACTCTGCCTCCAACCCAATAGGTTGCCATTAATATCCGCTCCTTAAGGGTGCACAGCGGCACCATCTTAGCACTCAGGCAAGCAGCCTATCCCAGAATGTGTTTTGACCCTTGATTAACATCAGATAGTTGGGAATCCCAAGGGGGGCCTGTCTGCACCATGGGTGGGTGAGTGTCTCATATAGACACTGGGCATGAGATCAGCCCACACATGCCTCCTGTTGTTCCTGATTGCTGCAGAGTACTTGCACACTTGATAAAGTTATAAGCAATCAGCCAGAAGCCATCAGGAGAGATTTAAATCCTTCATCTCCTTCTAGAGGACTTGTGCATTTGGCTGGCTGACAATGATCTGAAGTCAGATAACTGCCACAGTCCATCTGCAGTACACCAGTGTGGGTAAAATAATTTCCTAGCCACTGTTTCTTCACCAGTGACCTCATATGGCTTCTGCTCAGTAACAGTAGAGCAGTAGTCCCATACCCTTCCCAAACATGCACTTCTCAGTTCCCTACTGAGCCTAAGCATGGGATTAGGCTGTATGCCTGGCATCTGCTATGCTCCTCCTGATGGCATGGCCAAATGACCAGAACCTTTATTTATCCTTTTTTTTTCTTTCATGACTCTTTTTTTTCTCTGATGTTGTATCTTCATCTTCCTCAGAGCAATTATGGTTCTACAAAAGCAGTATCTGTCCTTGTAATAGGACAACCCCTTAGTAAATCTGAGATAGCACTACCTCCACCTGTTTTGGGGAACTGGTCATATCACTCCAAGAGGATGAATGTCACTTAATGTTCAAAACATTGCGTGTGCTCATCTGCACTTGTCTCAGCTACCTGTATCTGACTAAATTCCTGAATAGTCTTGTTGATGTTTTTCACTCACTTGATAAAAAGTGGCTTGAAGAATATCCCTGAAGTATCAGTCACCTTTCTGCCTGTGATGGTCTTGCCTACACCAAATTACTCCATCAGTAAGAGTTAAGTGTTGACACCACAGGGCAACAGTCACTGTCTAACACAACTACAGGCTCACAAAATTGAGTCCAATGGTGATGAAAACATAGTGCTAGTTCATGGCTGAGGACCTCAAACTTGCCCCACCACATCTGAAAGACTTTCACGGCTGGTTGTCCCGTGTCCTAGAGTTTGCCTCCCAGGCCCAGAACCACAGCCAAATCAGTCACAGTGGCAAGGGCTTCCAGTATTTCTCCATGCCAGGGGAAGATAGGCAGTATCAGTATTCTTGAGTGTTCTCCCAGAGTAGCTGCTGTAGGGTTAAGACCACTTGTCATCACTCATACTCCACCCTGTGACACCTTTTTTGAACATTGAATGAAGTAGAATCGGGCAGTATAGACAGCAGCGTTATGATGTCACTTGGAAATGCACAAGCAGAGGCAGAAGAAGGCTTCTTTAAATATGGGAGGCCTTATTACAGCTGGCAGGAACATTAATATATCACCATCATCTGCCTGAAATGCAAAAGGATAGTGTGGTGCTTCATAGATGGGCTTATAGGCAAGGAAGCAAAGGTTTGTGGGAGGGCTTCTCTTTGGGCAGCTTCAATGCATATGCATGACAGGGACACTCAGGCCTTCAGACCAGGGGAGCTTCAGACTGCATGTAGTGGAGATGAGAAGCCTCAGCACTAACTGCCTCAATCACTGATCCAGTTATATTGCACCAAACTCTTCGCTCAAGCAGAAGTAGCCATAGTTTCTTAGAGGAATAACTTGTAACCAGCTGCCAGTCTGTCAGAGTCTGACAGTAGCTAGATCAGAACACAAGCCTTACAAAAAATCCCTAGGGGTTGTGTTTGCTGGTGGGAATAGCAAAGAACCGGCAAGCTTGACTTCTGTCACCCAGGATCTTCTCAGCACTTGAGGCTCCTGTGACTTTTTGACAAGGGACATAATGATGTCAGGATACAGCAATCTGGCCTCTCTCATTCTGAAAACATGTCCACTCAAGAGGAATCCATAGCAAGAAGAGGAGTGCAAGTGTGTCCCCTTCCTTTGAACATCCAGTGGATGCAGAGGAAGATAAAATCAAGTATGTAGAAAAGCTTCTCATAAAGAATATGGTCCTTTGAGTTCCCTTTTAGTACGAAGAATCTTTTCAAATCCCTTAATATGATTTTGATCTTTCTGTCATGGAAACCCCTTACACACTTCTAGGAAGCCCCACCCAGTATGCTAGAGGCACTATTTTGTGGGTTGAGAAGTAGGAAGAGCACAGCTGAGGTAATCCCATATAAATGTCTGTCCTTCTAGGACCCGAAAATTTCAGCAATATTGAAAATCATAGATGCATATGATAATTTAGTTTGGAAGGCAAACTAGGATTGGGTTATTTGTGGACAGGTCAAGTCAAAGTCTTGAGTAGCTCCAAGGATGGAGATCACACAATCTCTCTAGGAAACCTGTTCCAGCATCTGACCACTCTCACTGTGAAATCTGATTTCTTTCAGTCCAGCTGGAATTTCCCTTGTTGCAACCTGTTTCTCATCCTTTTCCTGGGCAATTCTAGGAAGAGTCCAGCACAGACTTCTCTACAATCTCATTTTAGTTAATGGAAGACTTAAGTTGCCCGTCCTTTTCCCCCAGCTAAACAAACCAGGCTCTCTACAATCTTACCTATAAAGTGGTTACCCTTCACTACCATGTGTTGCTAACTTACCTTGTTCTTGCTGTCCATCAGGACTAAGTTCTTTTCTGCAAGGCTGCCACCGAGCCAGTCAGTCCCCAGCCTGTGCTGTTGCATGGGGCTGTCGTGTTACAAAAGCAGAATGAAGTATTTGCCCTTACTGAACTTCAGGAAGCTTCTGCCTGACCATTCCCCCAGTTTATCAAGGTCCCTCTGAATGACAGATCTGTTCTTCAGTGTTTCAAGTGCTCTACACAATTTACCATCATCTGCAAACTCAGCAAGAGTTCATTCTGACCCATTGCTGAGGTCATTAATGAAAATATTACATAGCATCTGCCCCATTATTGACCCTCAAGGATCATAGCTGGTAACTGGCTGTCAACTAGTCTTTGAACAGCTGAAACCTAAACTGAACTCAGCAGTCTGGGTAGTTTTTCCACATGGTTTTTAAGTCATCCATCCAAACCATATTTCTCTATAAAGATGTTACTAGAAACTGTCAAAAGCCTCACTAAAGTCAAGGTGAGCAACATCTAGTGCTCTCCCCTCATCTGTAGTCAGTTATATATCATCAAAGAAAGCAATCAGTTTTATTGGGATAACTTGTCCTTGGTAAATCCATGCTGACTGTTCCCAGTGACCTTGTTCTTCCTATGCCTAGGCATGGCTTCCAGGACAGTTTGCTCTATAATCTTTCCAGAGACTGAGAACAGACCTACAGTTCCTTGGATCTTTTTTCCCCCTTTTCTTAAAAAAACAGGTGTGCCGCTTGCCTTTTTGCAATCTTAAGGAACTTCTTTGATCACCATGAGCTTTCAAAGACGATAGAGAGTAGCCTTGCAAAGACATCGGTCAGCCTACTCAGCAACGTCAGAAGTATCCCATCAGGACCCACAGGGTGTGTATGTTTACTTTGCTTAAGTGGTCCTTATCTCAGTCTTCCTCTGCTGTGGATAATGCTACTCCCCCCCCTTCCTCCCCAGACTCTGCCCTGGGCACAACTCTCTGGGAAGCCTCAGAGAAAAATTTGCCAGTAAAATGGGGCTTTCCCGATACATTGACAGTTTCAATTTCAGGCTAGTTTTGGCCTTCCTCATCCTCTCTGAATGCTACTCTTCTGTATTCTCCCTGGATTGTTTGTCCCCATTTTCACCCTCCATATGTTTCCTTTTCTTGTTTGGGCTCAGTCAGAAATTCCCACTGCAGCCAGGCCACCCTCCTGCCGCACTTGCTCATTTTCCTGTGAATTGGAATGGACCATTCTTGGGCTTTAAGAGGCTGTCTTGGAATACCAGCCAGCTCTCCCAGGGCCCTTTGCCCTGGTAGGCTGCCTCCCAAGCAATTCTTCTATCAGTTCCCTGAACAAGCTGAAATATATTTTCATGAAGCGCAGGGTGGTAATGTTGCTGCTTGCCTTCACATCACTTGGGAACTTGCATGCTACCACCTTATAATCACTGCAGCTTTCATTGTAAAACTGCTTTTGTTTTCCTGATCATTTGTTCTCTACCCTTGAGCAGCATACAAAGCAGAGCATGTTTTCTGTTGGCTTGTCCAACACATCCATCAATAAATTATCCCTAGCAATTCCAGAAACTTCCTGAATTCCTTGTGTCCAGCAACGTTCCCCTCCAAGCACATGCTGAGTTGCTCCCCAGCTAGTCAGTCCCTAGCCTGTATTGTTGCAAGAGGTTATTCCTTGCTGGATGCAGGACTTTGCATTTGTTCTTATTGAATTTCATAAGGTTCCCATTGGCTTATTCCTCCAGCCTGCATAGGCCCTTCTGAAAAGCAAATGCTTTTGCTTCAGAGATACGTGCTTTCCTACTCACATGGTACAGGAATGTTCTACTAGCCATGGCTACTGCCTCCCTTCACACACACATATAACCTGCTGTCACCTTCCTTCCAAAGCAGTTGAAATGGAGACAATGGTAAGGCAATTCCATATGTTCTGATTACATATGACCTCATTAGTACACTTCTTCCTGAAAAAAAACCCTTCAGATAATGAAATCTTTACTGGAACAAGTAAGTCTTTATTTTATGAAAAAGCAGTATAGGGGAAGGGGATTTCACTTTAGCAATTTTTTATTGTTTTGTTTTTCTGAGAGAAAAAGAAAAGGAAAACAGCAAAATGACAAGGAAAAATGAAACAAAAGAAAAGCAATTGCTGTATTTCAAAGCCAGTGAAAATTAGACTAAGCAGTAGTAGAAGCCAAATGGAAATCATAATTCTTCTATTTCCCTGGCTGCTCAGACATGTGTAATAGGTTTGGCAAAGTGTCAAGGAAAACAGGGGCCAAGCTGCGGTGTGTTTAGAAGAATCGAAAGGCTGCTCATTAAGAGAGGCAGATTTCAGCACAGCTCAGAGGAGAAAAGTCTGAAGCTCATCTGCAGCTTATTCCTTATGAAGAGGACAGAGGAGGGTAAAACACATACAATGCAAGGACGCTTTTCAGCTTTGGAATGAAAACAAAGGCAATAGTGCAGTCTTGCTAGGTGCATTTTGTTTCTTTTCATTTAGCATAGTGTGCTTTAAGCCAGAAGTACAAGGCAAAATTAAAAGCAGGAGCAGGATAACTAGCTTTAACAGCTGTAAAACCTAGACTCAGCTAGGTCATGGTGAAACACAGCCCATGTAATAGCACCCAAAACAAAAGTCAGAAAACCCACTGAGTCCAATTCTCTCACAGAAGGTACCTGTCAGAAATTAAATTGGCAGAAGTTGCCAGTTCTTTCATAGTGCTTACATACTCCAAGCAAAGGAACTGACAGAAAGTTAACATATTTCACTTCCTTTTTGAGAGAATTCCCAGGCTGATAGCTTTGCTCTTGATTTTTGGTCAGGAGGGTCTGAGTCCCAGTGCCTCATCATCGATGTAGTTTTAGCTTTGGGAGTAGAGGGACAGTGTTTTTGCGGTCTGTCATAGAGCCTCCTTCCACTTTTTCCAAGATTATTTCACAATGGAATAGTGTTGTCTTTGTGCACACTCTTCATGAAAGGATGCTGCAAATGTCAAAAGGTACTTGAAGAAAGTCACAGAAAAGACCCAGTGGCAGGAAAAAAACAAATTTTCACAATGGGAATCTTAAGGAGCTGAACAACTCTCTTATACCAGAGAAGGCAAAGATCTAGAAGCAGCTTCGCACTTGGGAAATCCCTTGTTGCATACCTTGTTGCACAAAACTGAGGCGATATACTAGGGGAAGGATGATGGTTTATCTAATTACTCCACTCTTTCATTCACACACCCAGGGGGGACAGTGGGTCAGTCAATGACATGTTCTTAGGATCATTGCATAAGGGTATTCATGCATGGAAAAAAGTTCTCATGATGGAGCTAAATAGGAAGTACCATCTGGAATAGATTAACTTCGGAGGTTGAAGGTAACATTGCCATTTTCTAGTGATGATGTCAGCTAAACATTAAAGTAGCTTACTGGGCAAAGAAGTGGGATTGTCTTTGCTTGGGTTCTTTCAAGTCAGATTATATACATTTTAGAAAGATGTCCTATTTGTTTGGGGTTTTTTTTCTAACCCACTTTGAGGGGAGAAAAAATTTGAGTATTTCAGAGATCAGAATAAATGGTCAAAGGAGTAGTCCTTCAGTGCTTAGAAGACGGAAACCTAGGGTCCATACCAGATCATTTAGTTTTATTTTTAGAAGTCAGCTTAGAATTGTCACCAAGGGCATAGTCAGGAACAGGTACGGAGCAGTCCATGCAGCAAAGCAGTGGCTTCTGGCTGGCCCTGGACAGAACATACAGATTGGGACACTGGATCAACACAGACCATGTCTGTTCTCTGTAATGTTCTTTTTTGTCAGGCTCTATAACACCACAGCCTGGACCCCATTCTGTCCTACTGTTTTCTAATGTCTTCCACCATTTTTGTTTTGAGTTCTTCTCTTCTTCCGAACCTGCGCATCTGAGAGACTTTACACAAAACTGATTTGTTTAGTTTAAGCCCTCTATGGTATTTTAAGAAGGCAGCTCCTGACCACTGTTCTGTCAGAGTGAGGGAAAGCCTTCTGTTTCAAAAGCATTGCCATTTGAGTATGAAGAAAACTGTTGTCTTGGTACAAGAAAAATTGCAGGAGTTTGCAAATGAGTTGCTGAACACTTACAAAGAGGAGAAAGGAGGAGGAAAACATAGATATTGTCTTTCCCTTTATGCCCTCCTTCCCTTCCTCTCCTCCCTCCCCTTCTCCCTTTCTCTCTTTTAGATTATCTGGTATATAAATATCTTTTATTACGAACTTTGCTGAGAACGTTAAAGTTGTTCTTGCACCTTGCTTGACACGTAACAACCTTCCAACAGAAAAGACTGCAAAACCCACAGGAAACTGAGGGGGTATTGAGGCTTGCCTTTACATTTGAAGTTCTGACCTCTGTTCTTGTAATATGTCATTTGTGAGTACCTTTATTTAATGAGAAGACAACTCATGTTTGGGAGTGACCTCAGAGGTGAAGTCCTGTGCAGAGGGTGTTACACTGGTCTGTTCTCAGGGTGTGAGAAGGGTATGAGGCAACTGCAGCAAGGTCTGCAGCAGAGAGGAAAGGTCACTTGTTCCTTACCGACAGCACAAGAAACCACTGCTACCTGGGAATCTGACGAGTCTGCTAAACTACGAATCGAAGTATAAGAAAAGCCAGCTGAAGACCCTTGAGCAGTTTTCTGCTGTAGCCCCTTCACAAAACTCCAGCAGCTGAAAAGAAGCCTAACTGAACTACTTCCCTAAAGATGAGAATTGCCAGCACTGCAGAGTCTGCTGTGACCCAGCTACTCCCGGCTCTGCAATGGCCTCCAGAGGATCTACCACTGAGTCCCTGGCAGGCTGCTTTAACCATAGGCTGAGATTTTGTGAATCAGCATATAAGTTTCTGAAACTCACTTTTATTCCATTGCCTCTTCACTGTGTGAGCTCAGTTTGGGGTGAACAGGAAAGCCAGCTTCTTAAATAGAAGAGAACCAAACAGAGAAATCTAGGACCTCTTGGTCTACAGAAGGCACTATTTCTACCTTACCTATCTCTTTTCTTAAACTACATCCAGCCTCCCATTTGCATCCACTGCAAAGAAGGATTCCTGGTGTAAAACCAAGCAGTGCTAGGTGGACCATGTTCATGCCACTGAGGGCTAGCCCCAGCTGCAGTGCACTGGTCATAGCCACACTGCATAGCACCTCTCTCTGGCCCGTGTACCTCTCATCTGCCTGTGCTGGCATGTGACTGCACCACAGCATTTCATAAAAGACCCTTGGTCACTCCCATGACAAGGCACTACCCACCTGTACTGCACCTACTTTTGGTGCTTCTGACAATGCTGTATTTGCTTTTTGGACCAGGTAGCCTCTCCTGTGTGGATTCTTCTTTGACCTGGGCAAAAGCAGACATCACCTGCTCAATGCATCATACTAGGTGGCTGAATAATTTGTCTGTGGAGAAGGACAAGACTGCTATCAGAAACAGGGGATGTCAGACCAGATCACTGAAATTAAATGACATACAGCCTCATTCCCCACCCCCACCAGTCCAGTTTATTCTGCACAGGTAACCTGCAAAAAATAGACTTTTACAAATGTTCCTGAATGTCATCTCTCTTATTAATAAGCTGGACTGCAACTCCATCTCTAGACATTCACCCAGGTTTGTCAGCATGGAATATCCTGGCTCAGAGCTGATAATTCTGTGATGAGAGATGAGGTGGAAAAATGCAAGGTGAATCTGAAGGAGGAATCATTTTGGGGGACTAAACAATAATCCTCTTTGTTTGTGTATTTCTCAGATCCAAATTCTACATGTGCATAATTTACCTGAATACAAGGAGGCAGCCAGAGAAACGAAGAAATAAATAATTTACAGTAATAAACAACAATCACTGAGCGTCTTAAATATCCTTCCTCATGCACACAGTGACAGAATGGATTTATTCAAAACCAATTCAAGGCCTGGCACAAATTCTTATTTATCACTCTGAGGGCTTTCCCCTCTTCCCCAGGCTGTAACAAAAGTCTGCTTGGTGGGGAGCTACTGTTTATATCCAGTGTGTGCTGGGCATCGTCCACTAAATCCATGCTTACACAAAAGAATCTCCACAGTCTGGAACCCTTGAACTTTGTGTTTATTCTAAACACACACACAACTATTTACACTGGAGAAATCCTTTAGAAGACAATACCACAGGTAAGATCGAGCTTTAGTATGGATGGGCAGGGGAGAAGATATAGAGTCTAAATGCATGCTGGTTTTTCCTGTAGTTTCTGAGTGCTATAAAAATGTTTGGGGTGTACTCAAATGGAAATGTGCAATGCTATTCTGTAGTATATCTTGAGCGAGAAGAGCTAGAGGGCCATTAGGGCTGGTAACAGAGTGCTGTCTCGGCTGTAGACTTCTCTCCAGCTGAATTTCCTAGTGCTCTTTGATAGAATCACCACTTCAGATATAATGTACAATTTTCACCTGCAGGTTTTCTTCTGTTGGGTTTTTTTTTTTTCTTTGCTTTCCTTCCTTCCCTCTCCCTAATGGAAAAAGACACATTTGTCTCTGTCTAAAATTAGTATATTGTCTGTGTGTTTCCTTCCTCTCTCCCTGCTTAAAATCTGCATTCTCAAATTAGGACTGGCATGATCTAATTAAGACAGACATAAGAGAGAGAGAATGCTCCAGAGGAAGGCTAGAATAGGAGTAACAGGAGGAGAATTGTGATTTTTTTTTTAATTCCTGCTCAGACATAATCTTAAAGACATGAAGCAACACACATGCCTACTCAAACAAGTTGTTAGCAAACTAATCGTGCATTACAAGACAGCAGAGCCACACTGTGCTCATTATACACTGTTTAAAGGCGGTTTTAATGCAGTCAGAAGGCAAATCAAACATGCCTAGACATAAGGTTGAACAGGGAAGATTGCCTCTTTCCTTTTAAGAGGCATAGGAGAATTCATTTGCTTTAGCATCAGTCTGTCTTGATGAAAGACCGGAATACTGAGCCTGAATTGCCTATCTGCTCAACTCAAAGAGGCCTTTGAATAAGAGACTCCTTTTCTCAGTTCTCTAGAAAAGAACAGGAAGAAGGACTTTCTCAAGCAATCCATCCTTGTGCCTAGATAAAGTGGCAGGCAACAAATAGCTAAAGGCAGTTGGCCATGCTGGTAATGGATATTTGCAACAAAAAACAACTTCAAGGTGAACAGAAGTAGGAGATAGTTTAAATAGTATATCCAGGGAGAACTTCCATCATTATTAAACATAGACTCAACATGTATGGGAAGTGGAGGGCTGGATTGGTTGTGTATGTGGTTACATCACATGTATGAATATTTATGATAAGAGGCTGAAAGACAGGTCTTTTATCTCAGAAGATATTTATATTGTAATACTAATAGCCTACAGACATGAGACTCAAACAGATTTGTCCATGGACTTCATGTCCAGCCCTTGTGATACAGCTATTCTGTTCATTTCAGCAGGATAAAATTAATTTTGCAGATTTGCATGACCTTGTACTAAAACTACTTCAGCCATAAGAAGTTTTAGAATTTCTTTGAAAAAAAAATTTAAATTTATCTTAGCTGTTTTGCAAGCATTTGATAAGTGAGATCCAGTCTTTGCCATTCCAGGTAGCATTGTAATCCTACACAAGGATGTTCATAATCAAAGAGCTCAGCTTTATTCCATTAAATTCAGTCATGAAAGAACTAGAAATTTCACTGCAAAATGTGGCTCCCTCAGATATCTTTCTATATATTCTTTGCTGTATGGCTGCTGCTTTTGTAGTATACTCAGTGGAGACTACAAAGATCCCAATGAGTGTTCCTGTAAACTGTATGATAAGGTGTGATTTGTCCCTGTAAATGTAGGCATTTAATGCTGTTTTAGACATACTAGGGCATGAAAAACTTTTTTTTATATATGTATTTTTTAAATCAGACTGTCCTCTATCCAAATATCCACATCCCCACAACATTGGAATATGTAGGTTGTCTTTTACATAAGGTGCTCCATGAAAACATCTGTGCTTTCAAAGGCATTTGCATTCCAGTTTCTTTATACGCCATGGACAAAGCACATGCAACAGCTAGACATCTTACGCTGTGGTTTTCCCGTCTGTATATGCACTGCTAGTCAGGCCATGACCATGACTAGTCTAGACAGACTTCGTCAGAGACAGTGAGATGGGAGATGAACTGGAGATAGAATTGCTGGGAAAGGGGTGAGCAGGGCTGTGTTCATCCTGCCTCAGTGTCCCTTCACAGCCTTTCCCTGGTACCCCAGCTTATCATCTGTGGGAGGAATTCTTCTCCCTTGGCCTGATCAACGTGAGACTGGCCATGTAAAGCTACATCATGCAGGTCATTGACTGATTTATTGTGTCTCCTGCAGAGGCATGAAGAAAGGGTAAATACCAGGCGCTTGGTATCCTTTCTTGCATATGCACCTCTACTTTCAGACCTGTCTTGTAGGAACCACTCCTTTCTGTTTACACAGAGGGGACCTTTTATATGGGAGGAGGAAAGCTGTTGTTGCTTTGATGGCCACTCAGAGGGAACTAGTACACCTGTGAGGAAGAGCCAAGGGAGAAACCTAAGAGCCTGCGCTTGCTCAGCCTGTGCTGTGCATGTTTCCCTGAGGAAGCTATGAGTGAGCTGAATTGTTTCATCTGAGATACAGCCATCCACCATGCTTCCTGCCCTGTAAACAAAGGAGTAAGATACTTGTCCAGGGCTGAAAAATACTGAAAGTAAACGACGCCTACATCAGACACTTAACATGCAGAATAGAATATAATGGTTCCAGTTGGAAGGGACCTACAACGATCATCTAGTCCAACTGCCTAAATATGGAAGCCTGCAAGACAGACTTCCCTGAAGCATTGTGTGTGTGGCTTCCAGTTTTACCTGGTGTTCCCTAGAGCTGAGAAGTGCTTATGGCTTCGCAGATTGTGATGCAAGTGGAAGTAGTCTGTACACAAAGACTGGACTTGCACCCACTGTCTCTGCTCCACTGAATTGCATTCTCCAGTCTCTGTCATTGTCACCATGCATTGAATAGAGTACCATTAAAATACTTGAAGTACTTATATATTTCCTTAAATAACAAAGAGAAATACTGCAGCACTTTGTGTATTATCTGTTTCCTGATAGCAGGAGGCAAAACCATTTCATGGCAGCCTCCAGGGACAGAAGAGGGTTCTTTATAACAAACCTGACAAGGGCACTGCTTCCCCACCTGATTCCCAGCCCTCAGCACAAACCTGAGTGTGGACCAACCACCACTCCATTACAACGCTGTTCCACTGCACACCCTCTCGTGATTGACGGTGGATATCTTACTTGTCAGTACAAATATTCAGAGAGACCACATGATTGATGTCCATGGCCTAAAAAGATTCACTACATTTGTTTTGTCCATTACGTTGTTATATTTCAGAAGTTTCCATCAGATTAACAATTTCAGTCAGAAAATTGGATATCTCCTGTTCTCTCCCCTTCCCTTCCCCCCAGATGAGTTTTTAGCATTAACAATCTAACTAAATTGCACTAAAAAAAAGAAAAGAAGAAAAAGACAAAGTAGACATTTTTAAACTTTTCTGCTTCCCTTAAGCTTTAGCTTTAGCTTAAGGGACCCAGGCTGCCTTTCAGTATCCCCTCCATACTGGCAGAGATCCATAAGGCTTTCTCTACAGAACAGATTATAGGCAACTGTGCAGTGTGAGTAAATTTGGAATGAGCTTGCCATCGTGATTATCAGCACTCCTAGAAGTCCCAGCCAGCATCAGAGCTCAACAGTATACAAACATGTGGTAAGACTATTTTCCCTCACAGGACTTGGCCCATCATCACCATGATCCCTGCAACAAAAACCTCAGCTGTGTCATTTGCACCAGGCTCTTAGAGCCTATCTGTGGTGCATGGCTGCTGGTCCAGCTATAGATTTAATTTTTACTGATGATCTCTGGGACTGCCAAGGCCTAGATAAAACTGTACTGGCAACTCACTCTGAACACACACATCTGCAGTTCTCTACCCCCAACCCAGACAGCAGGCTCAAGCCCAGTAGGCAATGTTCCCAGTCTCAGTTATCTTCATGCCAGTCCCATAATATGCTAAGCAAAGCCCAGTTTCTTTTCCCATCCCTCATTCTTTTATCTTTGCAGAGGGTGCTGCCTGAACCCTTCCAGCTAAAGTTCTTCACCTTTGTAGAAACAAATGCACCTGCTCAAGCACCCACTCAGTACTAGCACAAGCCTCCCCCATTCTTGAGACAGTCATCCTGCATCAGTTCAGGGTGGAAGGGTGGCCCATAGTGTGTCCTAGAGACAATAAGCACCATCTTTTGGGTACACTGCATGCAGCACTATTTGAGCCACCTTTTGGATCTGGAAGAGACAGAAGAGGGGCTTGAGTTATTTTATCTAACACAGTATATCTGCTCCAGCAATTTGATGGTAAACCACCGTTCAGCAGCGTGAGTTTAAATAGTTTGCACTGAAACACAGTCTTTTCATGTGACTGTGACTCCTGTTTTTTTCCAAGATGATAAGGTGGTGGAAAAATGTGTCAAAATAGTAGCCTGTTGAAAAGGCTGAAAATCAGTTGATCTGCATTTAAATTTCAGATTACAAAAGTGCACTTGGTACTGTGGGTTGTTGTGTGGTAATATCTGGTTTCTAAAAATCCAGGCATTACAAATTTTAGACATCTATCAAACAGCTCAGAGTCATTAGGTACTGCAGATACTTTTAATGAGAGACAGGTTAAATAGTACAAGAAGGTTAACGTAATATGGGATCCTTGGCATAAATGTTTCTTAAAAGTATTGTGCATATCCACTATGGGAAACATCTTTCCTGAATGGTTGTGAGGGTGGGAGGTACCTCTGTAGTCACAGAAGATTGTCACTCCATTGCAGACAGGCGCACGCCTGTGAAAAAACATGATCGTTCTCTTCCTGGAAAGAGGGAAGTTATGAAGTGTTGTTTGGGGCAAAAGGGACCTAGACACCAGGCAGGTACAGCAAGTGAGTAGCTAACACAGCCAACACTAGTGGCAGCTGTCTCTCATTTGTATGCAAATGTCTCAGGGGAGACTCCCAGGCCCTGGTGACCACAAATGGCACCATGAAGACACCTGAGCTTCTGTGGTTAGTGTGGTTAATTGATTTGTAATAAGTTCTACTATATTACTTTCCTGTTTGATTGACAGATAGGTTTGGTTGGAAGAGGATCATTTAGAGAGCCATACCTTTTCACCAGATGAATGAACAAGCTACTTGGGTCTTGTATTTCAAGCAGTTTGATGTTGAATGCATCAGAATTTGGTTGGTTTCTTTGGCTTTGGGTGATCACTGAGCAACATGTTCTGTGGCAACTATGAAGCTGGTTGGTTGCCCAGAGAAGTTGTGGATGCCCCCTCCCTGGAAGTGTTCAAGGTCAGGCTGGATGGGGCTTTGAGCAACCTGATCTAGTGAAAGGTGTCCCTGCCCATGGCAGGGGGGGGTTGGACTAGATGATCCTTAAAGGTCCCTTCTGACACAAACCACTCTATGATTCTGCGATTCTATGATTAGCTCAGTCACACAGTACGGGTCCCCTGATCAACCAGTCCCTCATAGAAAACTCAAGACAAAAAAAAGAAAACAAGTGCCTAGCGAACCGAACAAAATGGGTGTCTGTTCTGTGCTAGTCACCTGAGTGCGGTGGGAGTACACACAGATGGGGGAAAATGTGTTTGCAGAGGGCATGGGGAAACTCAGATAGCAGTAACTGAAAGAGGAAACAGCTGAAATGCATGTGCATACTCTTCTTGCTTCCATTTCAAATGCTTCTTTCTTCACAGGGAAGGGGGAGTTTGTGCAAAGCCCTCCATGCTGAGCTGCTAAATGAATTTTTCCTTATGAAAGCTGGGGGGAGAATGAGGCTGCCACTGACTCCCATCCTCATCTATTGGAGTGTAATTGTGCCCAGGGCCAGGCAGCTGCTGCCTCCTGCCCCTAAATGGAAAGGAAGCAGTGCTTGTATTTTTAAGGAGGATTTTGACTGAAGCAAAATAAAGAAGTCGCAAAACATACAAACAGAGGTAAATGAGAAAGCTCTTGGTTCTCTTCCTCACGTTGGAAGGACAAGGAAAAGCTCAGAGACAGACACCCAGTCGCAGCTCAGTCTTGCTGGGAAAAGGCTTAAAGGGGCAGGAGAAGTTGGGATCAGCTGGAGACAGGAAGGTTAAAAAAATAATAAAGTCAGCAGACCAGGCACTAATTACCTGTTGGGGGAAGGGGAGGGCCTATGTCCCATTTCTTCTCACTTTTAGTCATCCGTGGGGTCTGCCTGTGCCTTTCTTCTGCTCTGAGGTTTGACCAAGTAGTGTCATCAGGATACCACACTTTTCCATATTGACTGGATTAGCAGTCTCCATGAACAAGTATCCATCTCTAAAAGTGCCACATGTCTCAGTAAAGCTCTATTTAAACTACTCTTACAAAACATGTCAGTTTCTGTGCTGTGTCACCTTGTGGCATGTGTCCATGCTATAGAGGCTTTGAAGCACTCCGGGAATGTGCTAGCTGTGCCTGATCCAATGTTTGTTTCACTCTGTGGCTCATCTGTCACTCCTGGTTCATCTGCCTCTCACCCCAGACTGAGGCTCTGCCCCTTCCTGCTCTCTTTAATTCTTCACTAACACAAACAGTGAAGTGTGACCCTGAGGCCATGGCATTCAGCTTCATAACACTGACCCTAAGCCAGGAGTGTCCTGAGCTACCGCAAGCTGTGACAAAATGCCATGGAGATCTTCATGATATGGTATTGTAAGCAGATAATCAAATTGCAGCTTAAACTTGCATCACCTCCCAGTGTGATTGAAGCTGACAAGACTATGACCAAGGCAATGGCCCTGTATTATTGACAGCATGAAAAAGGTCAACGCGAGTATGCTTCTTGCAAGTATTCACAAGGCTTAAGACTTTCCTGTATCCAATGTAACCCATCATTTTTGTGGGTAGCTTCTGCTCCCACAGAGGGGCAGGGGAGCTATTTGCTAGATGCCTGGTGCCACTTTTTGCTGTGGGCTGCCAGTGGTGGGAAATCTCAGCAGTGGTGTGAGAGTGCTGAGGAAGGCATGGGACTACAAGGATCCAAGTGGTCACTGGTGGCCCTCGTGAAGGTTGGCCAGGTACTGGCATGTCTGTCTTGCACACAGGAGTGGAAATCACGGAGAGGTTTCATTTAATGCTCTGTAGCTGTCAGAGTTGCTGGCACTTAGGAGCACTATCTCAGTTTCTCTCTTAGCAGCGGGGAAGGATGTAAGCAGGTCAAAGAGTCTTCATTTAAGAGAATGCATAGGGAAATGATGTCTGCTATGGCTTGGTAAAAAGTAAACCAATAATCAATTTCTGGTAGTATAAAAGTCCAACTGTACAACCTTTTCTTCTCTTATTTATCAGCACTGTTGAATGAGGAATCAAGCTTTTCACTGATGCCATTTAATAAGGTAACACAATGCAAACTCTTTAGTAAAGAGTTTTAAATAAAATATGAACACCTCCTAGCAAAGTGGGCTGCCCTGATAATTACAGAAATTGGCTTATTGGCACATACATTTTTTGCACCAACAGTATGCCATTTATTTTTTCAAATCCAAGAAACACAGGCTGTTTAAAAACAAAGAGCCAAATTCCCCTTTTCAAGGAGCTGGAGACAATTTCTCGCTCATGAATTGGCGGGGCTCATCGAGAGGGCTTTAAACTAGGTTCGAAGGGAGAAGGGGATAAAACCAGGCTCACTAGAGATGAGCCTAGGGGTAGCATGCCAATGCTGGGGGCAAAATTGATAGCCCAGCTCAAGTGCATCTACACCAATGCACGCAGCATGGGCGGCAAACA
>NW_008794445.1:337860-340445 GCF_000699145.1 Aptenodytes forsteri
TTGGACGTGAGGAAAAATTTCTTTACTGAAAGAGTGGTTAAACATTGGAAGAGGCTGCCCAGGGAAGTGGTTGAGTCCCCATCCCTGGAGGTATTTAAAAGACGTGTAGATGAGGCGCTTAGGGACATGGTTTAAGTAGGCCTGGTAGTGTTGGGTCGACGGTTGGACTCGATGATCTTAGAGATCTTTTCCAACCTTAATGATTCTATGATTCTAAGAGGATTTCTCATGTTTCCTTTTATTACATGTCATTCATTCACTTGCCCTGAGCAGGGAAGCTGGAAGTCTGATCACCTCAAAAGTCTAAGAAGGGAGAGGCTTTAGTCCCACAGTGAAGTGGATCCTTCTCCACGCTCCATGATTTGTGCTTCTCCCTTGTCAAAGTGGTGGGTGTAGTGGGTTGAGAAGAGGTTGCCCAGTATCAGCTAAAGCTGTTCTAAGGCAGCTTAAGTTAAAGGTGGTAGTCAGGTATGTGTGGAATGGTCAACCTCATTGAGATCAACACCAGCTTCTGCATCCTCCTCTTTAGCAGCAAAATGTTTGTGGCCCATGACCATACAAGGTTTCCCCACCATTCTGCCTTGGTCCCAGCATACCACAACAATTTTCTACGAGAGTAGAACAAAAAAAAAATTGTTCTTGCAAGTTCTTGCATATTACATGGCAACACTGCAGACCAGTTTGGTAGTGTAAGAAATAGTGAGGTGGATTTGGGGTACCTAAACTATTATGAAAATTACTTGTCCTAAATATTAATATTGCTAGAAATCCCTATGCCCATGAAAAAAATATGTGGAAGTCCTTCTGATAATCTTTGAATACAAGATTATTTCTTACCAGGAATTCTGCGCTGAAAAATAAATAACTATGGAGGTCTACATAGCTGCTTCCCTTTATACTTTGATATCAGACATGTCCTAAGAGGGAGGCTATCTCATTTCTGTCCTGGCAAAACCAACATCTCTTCTCCCTTCACTCTTTCATTTCTGTGACCTTTTGGTTGACCTCTGATTTTCAGGCACAGAGCCTACAAATAGCAAAAGCTTGAAAGAAATAAAAAAAAAGACACTGTTATGCCCTGCATGTAGGACCAGAGCCTGGAGCTTCTCTAGCTTATCTCTCTACAGGTTCCTGGAGGGGCTGCTGGAGTAATACCCTCACTGCCAGGGCTGTGGCTTCCTTCTGTGTTCTGGGCTTTGATAGCTCTAACAGGAATGTGGGGAGACCACCAGCATCCCCTACAGAGGCTAGGGCTACACATGAAGTGGCTTCAAAGTTTTAGGTCTCTTCCCAGCATGTGCTTTCTCCTGATGCATTTGTGACCTCTCCTGCCAGACCAACATCCACATTCTGAATTCTTGGCCTAACTAGGTAATTCCTTACCTTCCTCCTACCACTAGCTTTGTTTGAATGGTCTTCTGCTGCCATCAGTGGATACCTCTGTGACCAGAATGGACTGACTTACCTTGCTTTTTACATTCAGATGCACTTCTGTCTTTCTTTTGCTTTCCTGCTTCTGACTTGTTGAGGAACTACTGGTTACAGGCCAGCTTTATCTATCCTGCTCTTCATCTGGCCTTCAAACACTTAGCATTTGGAAAGAGCTAGATTCTGACCTTTCTCTACAGATCCCAGTTCTGCCTGACTGAGGAAGATGGGAATTAAACAAACAAGCAAAAAAATCAAACTATGAACAGATTCAAGCCAGCTTTGTCTTATCTCATGGCACAAAAAACTCAGTGGGCTTCATATTCTAGCCTTTTTCTAGCTCTGCATGGTTACTTAAATGTAAGAAGAGTTACTTGCTTGAGCAAAATCTTCTGAAAAATTCTGTGCTATTCTCTTCTTTCACAAGACAGGCCTTGTCTTCTTTCACATCCCCACAGTATGAATGCAACACACAGGTCAAAGTATTTCCAGAAGATGCATTTAGACCAGCAGAGCACTGGAAAAACCTTAGGGACAGATTCTGTGTCTTGCTGCAAAAGCATAGTCCAGGAGAAGACAGAATAAAGTAGTGGCGAGTAAGAGTATTCTCCCTGCCTCTAGCATATTTGAAAAGTCGTGGCAGTCAGATAAAGTCCCCGGTGACTGGAAAAAGGGAAACATTGCATCCATTTTTAAAAAGGGTAGGAAGGAGGACCCTGGGAACTACCGACCTGTCAGCCTCACCTCTGTGCCTGGGAAGATCATGGAACAGATCCTCCTGGAAGCTATGCTAAGGCACATGGAGGACAGGGAGGTGATTCGAGACAGCCAGCATGGCTCCACCAAGGGCAAGTCCTGCCTGACTAACCTAGTGGCCTTCTCTGATGGAGTGACTACATCAGTGGACAAGGGAAGAGCTACGGATGTCGTCTATCTGCACCTCTGTAAGGCCTTTGACACGGTCCCCCACAACATCCTTCTCTCTGAACTGGAGAGGTATGGATTTGATGGGTGGACTGTCCGGTGGGTGAGGAATTGGCTGGATGGTCGCATCCAGAGGGTAGTGGTCAATGGCTCAATGTCCAGATGGAGATTGGTGACAAGTGCTGTCCCTCAGGGGTCTATATTGGGACCAGTACTGTTTAATATCTTCATCA
>NW_008794445.1:341137-349090 GCF_000699145.1 Aptenodytes forsteri
GATGCCCCATCCCTGGAAACATTCCAGGTCAGGTTGGACGGGGCTCTGAGCAACCTGATCTAGTTGAAGATGTCCCTGCCCACGGCAGGGGGGTTGGACTAGATGACCTTTAGAGGTCCCTTCCAACCCAAACTATTCTATGATTCTGTGATTCTAGGATATGTAAGTACAGTTCTTCAGCTGGGACCTCCTCAGCTGTATCAGAGAGCCTGAACTGGATAGTTGTCCTGGGGATCCCCTAGGTGAGGAACTTGTTTGTATGGGAACTTGGAGTTCAGTAGGGACTCCAAGGACTGCTGCGTTAGAAACAACAGCAGCAGCTGCCGGCTTTCTCTCTCTTTTGGAAATGGGAACAAGTTGATACAGCTTTAAAGGAAGACACCATCCAAGAACAGGTGTCAAAGAGCTTTAAGATTGCCTATCGAATTCCAGCTGACTAAGATGATGTTCAAACAGTCCACTTCAAAGCCAATTTAACTTCTTTCAAACTTCTTTCACACTATTCCTTGCCCAAATTACTTGGAAGAAAACAGTCAGAAACAGTTTATATTTGTGGGTTTTTTTAATGCAGATATATTTCTTTCTCCAGTCCTTGGAGGATCCTAACTCCTTGTGAGAATTAGTCTGAAAAATTGAAAATTTTCACTTTTATTTTCTTATAAGAGAATCATATGCTCTTACAGCAAAATAATTTTGAAGAAACATGGACTTATTACTGTAGTCCACCAGCCCTAGTATAATATTATCTCACTCATTTAAATCCTTTCCCAAAAACATCAGGGTAAACAAGGGTTCATCAGCTTCAAGTATTTCTTTTAGATCTGCAATAGCAAGTCATTCCTGTGTGCTTACTTCTGACACCAATAATCTAAAGCAATTAATTTCTGTGAACTTCAGCTTTTCTCCAGACTTTATCACCAAAGATTGAGATCAACTGCATGAAGGCACTTAAAGGATGCAGTCAGTCCCTTTTCCTCAAGGACACCATACAGCAACGGCCCAAATAGCAACAGTTACATTGCATACAACTACAAAGGAAAACCTGTACAAAGTTGCATAGCTGGTAAATGGAGCATGGCACAAGCAGCTAGAAATTATTTTTTCTGACAACTAAAGAGTAACCTTACGTATCAGCGCAAGGCCAGTGAAGTCAGTGACTGGCTGAGAAACCAGTCTTAATGCAAACTTGACAAATGTGTGAGTGTTTTTAGCGCTAATACTCTTTATGCATTAGGAAGTTCACCTCCTCAATGCCAGTAAGCCTTAACCAGTATAACTACTGGGTCTTTTATTCCACAGAAACAGTTTTATGCCTGTGTTGTGGGGCAAAGCTAATCTAAAGGCAGACCGTGAGTCTTCTTTGGATGGGGAATCCTTTAAACACATGAAAAAAATTATGGGATTTACAGTCTGCCTAGATCATCCATGCCAGGGACATGACCGGGGAAACAGCTGAGCCATCATTGTACCAAAGGATCCCTCAGCTGCTGGGAAGGACAGCCACAAGAGTTTTGCTGAGTGGGATGAAGACTGAGGAGAGCTCCAAAGCTGATCCAAGCCACAGGAGTGCTTTTCATTTCCATTCCCTGATGACAGAGAAAGAGGGTTTCACAAATATTTTAAAACAGAGGAGTCTAGCAGCTGCTTTAGTGTGTCGGCAAGTCTCCCACCTGGAGGGACAAGCCACACCAATCAAGGGCAACTGCTACACAGCAGTTAGGTGGAGTTTTGTCTCCCTGAGCCACCTCTGTGCTTCAGAAGAAGGGACTGTGAAAAAGAAGGCAGCAGCATCAGTTCTGCATCAGTGCAGGACTCTCCATAAGAGGATAAATATCCATTAAAGGAAATTCAGGAATTTTCTGGAACAGGCAAGAAGATCTGAGCCAAAGAATCTAAATCTACAAATAAAACATCAGAGTAAAGTTAGTTTTTGGCAAGGGAAATGCATCTCCAACCTTAGCTGTGTATTAATTAACCAGGCCTTTTACTTTAGGGAATAAAATATTGCCCTTTGCTGTTTGCAGCATTTTCTGCTAACCCAGTCTCTTTGTATATCCTGAACCTGTTGAGCAACCAAAGCTTTAAATTGACTGCTAATTTTGTGTTGGGTCAAATTAATTTTGAAACCAGATTAATTAAAGCAGAGCAAGCTCTGTTTATCCATTATTCATGAAGCTCATTGGAACAGGAGAGAGTGCATTAGCTTTATTTAGGATATTACTTTGCTTTAATGAACTCTTTTTTTGCCTCTTAATGCTCCTTTTGAGCAGGAGTTCAGCTTTGTGTTGTTGGCTTTTTTTTTTTCTTTGGTGGTCTAGTGCAAACAATGTAATTAGCAGATTTTCTTGCTCCAAAAAAGCTGCAGCTGACAATCTCCAGCGGTGACTGCCTCTCGCCACAATTCTGCAGAGGGAGAGAAGAGCACGTATGCATGCTGAGCAAGGATCTCCCACTCATCCTCTCCTGCTGCCGTTGGAGGCTGCAGAGAGGGGTGGGTAAGCTCACTCAGCATCAGAACCAGAAAATCCACAGACAGTCAGAAGAGGCTGCTGGATAAATAAACTAGAACCACCTAACTGCGAGCGTTTGAGCATCATTGTGGATGATCCAGTGAAGAATTCTTTTCCCCACAGAGCAGTGATTTATAAAAGCCAAGCTAGACATGAAGGGCTGTGAAGTATGGGCTAGAAAGTACTACTGGAGCTATTACAGTGCTCTTTGCACAAATGGTGTATCCTGTCTCGATATGGTTTAGTTCTAGTAGCTCTGACTAAAACGATGTATTGAGACCTGAAATACTACTTGTCTCGGAAACTAATAGCATTTATGAGCAAGTGGAAGACTGGAACTCCTCAGAGTAAAGAGAATAAAAATAGAGCTTTGCTCAAAACTTGCAGTAACATCGTATTTGTAAATAAAATTAGCTAAGCAAACTTAAGTTTAAACAAAGGAAAGGTTGTCTTCACAAAGTAGATTGGACTAAATTAAACAAAATACCAAGATGCCAATTAAACAAGATACAAAGATAGGTCTGTGTACAAAGATAAAAGGATAGCTTGCAAATTTGGAAGGCAAAACATTTAACACTGCTAAAAACCAACTCTTTTTCCTGCAAAACAGCAAACCGATTGACAGATCTCATTGCTACAGGATATTAATGAGAACTGATGAAATTAAAGACAGAAGTGGTTACCTATATGACTTAGGAAAACATCCAGGTACAATAGCGAGAACAGTGTAAGTGATCCAAACTTATATTTCAGGTTGTGAAACGACAACAAAAAATTAGGATGAAGCTTTCATTAAAAAAAAAAAAAATCTATTTTCCTCTTACATAGCTTGCCTGAAGAATATGATATTAGCCACTGCAAAAAAACCCAGGATAATAAATCACACACAGCAATCACTTGATCCTCTTAACTGCAGTATCCGAATATCTCATTATCTCCATGTATTTATCCTCACAATCCACTTATGGATGTGGGCAAATGATTTGTGTTTTAAAAATGAGGAACTGAGTGGAAAGAAACTAAGGCTGTGATTCTCAGAAGTGTTTAGGCACCTAGTTACTGCGGTTTCACACAAAGCTGCAAGAATAAGGAACCCATCTTTGTACCCAAGGTCTATTCCCCTAGTCACTGCTTTGTGCTTTTTTTAAGATTAGGTGGTCCAAATTGACTACTATAGCAATTTTTTTTTTGCATCTATCAACAAGAAAAGTATTTTTCATTTGCTTCTGAAGAGAAGGATGGTTGCTAAGCAAAAGAGTACCCAGCAAGGGGAATGTGAAGTGGTTAGAGAGATCAAGGCAAGAAACCAGAATGATGAAGTGAGAGCTTATGTTCCCTTTATTCATGGCATTTTTATTAGTGCTATATTTTTAGATAGCTAAAGTGCTATTGTAACATGACCACAGAAAGTACCAGGACCGGGAGAAGAGGCAGGAAAGGACAAAAGGCTGTAAAGTACTGAAGAGGGGGGATAAAACTTACACTAAAGCTGCTAGATAGACCATGGATGTTGAAGACTAAACCTCTTTTAATGGGGCTATATATCTGTTTTAGTTATCGTTATGGTCAATGTCATCCAATAAACTTCTATCAAGTAGATCAGTACCAGAGGGTATACTTCCTGTTTATGAGCTGGTAATTACCACTTCTTGAGCTAAATAAACTTTGAACCTGAAGGCTGAAATTTTTATAGGAAATAAATTCCTTCAGCCTTGGCATTTGTTAGCTCAGGATACGGTGAAACCAAGCTAAGTGGGGAACACCACAATACATATACAAAGATAGGCTCACCTGGCTGCTCCAGCAGAGCTCTGCTCGCTCTCACACCATTTCCAGACACTGGCACAAAAAAAAGCTAGATTCAAGTTAGTTTTATTTAGGAAGTGTTTTGGCCTTCCCTCTGCACAAGTTGCAACAATATTTTTCATCTGATAGGACAGGATTTAAGGAGTGCAGCCCTCAGCTCAGCAGGCTGTCCATCTGCCCTCCTTGGAGACAAGAAGGGGTGATGAGGATGATGGTCATTTGACTGCCCAAAGAGGGACTATTTTTAACAAGCTTTAGAGCTAGTTGAAGGGGATTATCTTTGAAATGAGTCAGAGCCACTATATTGGTTCAATACAAGTGGGTCAAAGCCACTGCCTAACAGGTCAACATTTCATCTATCTCATGGCCCATTTTGGTCCAAACCATCTTCTATCACCTAAGAGTGGGGTGAAACCTGGGGTGAAGTGCTGGCTTTTCTGAAGTCAAGAGGAGTTTCACTGCTGATTTTAATGGATGTAAGGGTTAACTGTGTGTTTGGCTGGGAGAATTATGAGCAAGCAGTGATCTGGCTGGCATGGGCAGCATGCAGGACCAGAATAAATAGATTTTTCACAACAGTGAAAAGTAACTGCACTATCTCTATGTAAATCCCAGCACTTTGATTGGCTGATGGCTGCAAATAGCCGATTAGGCTGCACATGTCTGCAGATTAATAAATGGCCATTCCACTGTGGCTAAGCTGCATAGCAATCCTCAGTGTGGCTCACTGAGAACATTCCACCGCTGCTGACTTTAATTGTTATTAGTTTGCATTATATGTTAAATAGGGAAATATTTTAATGTAATAGCTATAAGCACTAAAACTGAGTGAATAATTCATAGCAAATTATTTATTCAATAAATTTAGCCTCTTTTACTCCTCAATTTTTCAGGAACAAGTTTATTATTTTCTCAAAAGAGTGGTTATTATTCAGAATTACTTTCTAATCAGTTTATCAGAATGTTTCTTGCTCTGCAGATCCCCTGGATAGGCTATTTTTTACTAAATCAGTAAGCCACACAGCACCATTGCCTTCCCTGTTTTGATGTGTGGTAGCCTTTAGCAGAAGTTTCCAGGGAGGACTTAGGTTTAACGAAAGGCAACCCGGCTCCTCTTGCCCCCAGTGTCCCTGATGGAAGATATGATGCATGTCCTGCCACAACACTTTTACCTTCTATGAAGGCTGGCCTAGGAAAGTGGTCAATGCTCTGGAGGTTGAGGCAGTTTAGGACTGAGAATTTCTATATTACTGTGATGAAGAATATATATAATTGTCCCATCCCCCCTGCTTTCAGGCAGTGGGTGCAGAGCATAAGAGATGCAGCACAGATCGCTTCAGGATCCAATACCGGTATGAAAAAGCCATTACAAACTATCCACGGATAAATAGCATCTGTCTCACTAAGTGTCAGAGGACCCCAAAACATATGCTGTTGTTATTTTTTAATTTTTTATTTTTTTTTTTAATAGTTCACAGCGAAAGGAAAGCAGATGAGGACAGCCAACAAAAGTTCACAGCAAAAGGAAAGCAGATGAGGACAGCCAACAAACAGGAAGGAACAAACCCCACCCCCACACATAACTGCATCAAGCCGCCCTCTGTGCACCTCTCCTGGCTCTGCACTTTAGAGGTGAGCAGGTTATAGCTCTGCTTTTTACCCTCAGCTGGCTTCCATTGAGCCTATTTGCAGCAATGCTTAGATAATTTTGTTGCAGCCATTTGTGCCTCAGATCTGTACCTCATGCCAGGTGTCTGCCTCACGTATTTACCTGTGTATGTGAGATCTGAGAATAGCAGAGCGAGCCTTGATAATTAATAAGCCTTGCAATCTCACAACGTTTTGCATTGCTCCCTTGTCTTCCCCCAAGTTTCCCAGGGATCGCTCCTATTCCTCTGGGTGAGGTGTGCTCCACCTCAAGGGCTGTGGCTCAGAGCAGCCTCTCTTACTCACAAATCTGCAAGGCAGCACTGTATACCCTCCTCTTTCCAATTACTGGGCAGTCATCAGCATAATGCTGTTCGTCATCGGCACAGGGGGGGTCTACCGTTTACTGAAGACCAAGAGGGAAAGCAAATAGTTTGGGTAAGCTCTGCTGACAGTAGAGTACAGCTTTATTTAGTAGAATTTGTTTCATACAAATGGCATCCCAAGGTACTTATCAAAGTTAAATAATACATAATAGCAGAGGGAGAGAGAAATTAAGAGGCACAGGCATGGGAGCAGAGATGTTTTCAGATGAGATTCAAAAATAGATGGAGAAGCGGTGAGGCAGAAAGAAACAACAGAAAAAAAGACTGTTCCAGATGGTGGGAGATACAAGGGGAAAAAGCTTTCACAACAGCCATGGTTTGAGCATAATTAGGCACAGAGAGATGACCAGTGCCATTTGGAGAGAAAAACAGGAACAGAGGAGAAGGAAGAGGAGTTCCAGGAGAAGGACTGGGAAAAGGTCACAGAAAGCAAATAAAGAAATGAATGGGCAGCTGTAGGAGCTTCCTCTGTAAAATGTCACGATGGTGATTTGGAAAGCCAATGCACCTGAAAAAAGACTGGTGTGTTCAGGATGGCTGGAGGATGTTGACACGGAGAATTCGAGCAGAAAGGAACATCAGGCACTGCCATATCAGAGGAGAATTTCCTCCAAACAGCTGCATCTGTCTAACCTTCTGCAGAGGTTTCAGACCCGAAAGGTCAAATCCAAGGAGGTGTTATATAATCTATTGCCTTCCCCACTCCTTCCTGCCAAAGACTATGTTGTTTTCTCCTTCCTGGGTTACAAACAGCAACTCCATTGCACAATTGCTGCATGTTTTTTGGACAAAACTAATTTCTTTTTATCCAATAACCTATGAGAAGGAGCCAAGGTGTTGCTACAGATACAGTGGATTATGGTAGTCAAAGGAATGAGGTGTTTTCTATCCCCTGTGACTTGAAGTTGTCTCCATTTTGCTGGGTGGAAGAAATATCAAGTCAAGGTACACATCTCTAATACTAATATGGAAAAAGAAAGGAGTGCTGAAGGAGGACACTCTGGTGACCAGGTTGCTTCTGCCTGACAGTGCATGAGACAAGGCTGTACTATGACTAGATTGGGTTGTGAAGCAAGAAATTAAATGCAGATCTCCCATTGTGGCAGCTCTTGGGCTTCTGACCCATGAACTCTCCTGTACCAGATGTACAGTGGTCATGCCGTTGACACAGGGACTGAGGACCTCAGTGAGTTCTCCTTCAGGGCAGCAATATAAGCTTGCCTACTGCTCTATGGGTAGTCTGAACCTCCTGTGGATAGCTCTGCGGACCTTGCTGTATGCTAGAGTCTCTTCAGGGATGCTCATGTTTACACTGGGGTGGAGGGAACATTTTCACTACTGGAGGAACCCTGAGTGTGTGCATATAGAAACATAGAATCATAGACTCATAGAATAGTTTGGGTTGGAAGGGACCTCTAAAGGTCATCTAGTCCAACCTCCCTGCCGTGGGCAGGGACATCTTCAACTAGATCAGGTTGCTCAGAGCCCCATCCAACCTGACCTTGAATGTTTCCAGGGATGGGGCATCCACCACCTCTCTGGGCAACCTGTGCCAGTGTTTCACCACCCTCAGCATAAAAAATTTCTTCCTTATATCTAGTCTA
>NW_008794445.1:350410-384891 GCF_000699145.1 Aptenodytes forsteri
CTTGGCAACTACATCAGCCAATTCCCTCAGGACTCTGGGATGCATCTTATCAGGTCCCATAGACTTACGTATGTTCAAGTTCCTCAGGTGGTCACAAACCTGATTTTCTCTTTACAGTGGGAGGGACTTCGCTCCCCCAGTCCCTCTCTTGAGGTCCATCCACTTGAGAGGTGTGGGAAGAGAGGTTGCCACTGAAGACTGAGGCAAAAAAATTCATTGAGTACCTCAGTTTTCTCCTTGTCCATTGTTACCTGTTTGCCAGTCTTGTTCATCAGGGGGGTATGCTTTCTTTGACCTTCCTTTTCTGGCTGACTTACCTGTAGAAGCCCTTCTTATTATTCTTTGCATCCCTTGCCAAGTTCAGCTCCAGCTGCGCCTTGGCCTTCCTGACCCCATCCCTACGCAACCAGGCAGCGTTCCTATACTCTTCCCAGGATACCTGTCCCTGCTTCCACTGCCTGTGCATTTCCTTCTTGCCCTTCAGTTTTACCAGCAGGTCTAAACTCATCCATGCCAGTCTCTTTCCTTCCTTTCCTGATTTCTTACACCTGGGGATTGAGAGCTCTTGCACTCTATGGAAAGCATCGTTAAAGATCTGCCAGCTCTGTTCTGCTCCCTTGTCCCTGAGGGTAGTTTCCCAGGGGGTCCTATTGACTAACTCCTTGAAGAACTGGAAGTTTGCTTTCCTAAAATTCAGGGTCCTGACTTTACTCTTCACCTGACCCATACCCCTCCGGCCTGCGAACTCCGCCAGTGCATGATCACTACAGCCCATGCTGCCTCCAATGTGGACATCACCAATTAGCTCACTTGCATTGGTGACCAACAGGTCCAGTATCGCATCCCCTCTGGTAGGGCTGTCTATTACCTGGCTTAAGAAGTCATCCTCAATGCATTCCAGGAGTCTCCTGGATTGCCTACAGCTCGCAGTGCTACTTTTCCAGCAGATGTTGGGGTGGTTGAAGTCTCCCAGCAGCACAAGAGCCTGTGAGCGCAATGCCTCCTGTAGCTGGAGTAAGAAGGCTTCATCAATAGGCTCCCCTTGATCAGGCAGCCTGTAGTGGACACCAACCACAAGGTTCCCTTTGTTGCCTCAGTCTCTAATTCTTACCCGTAAGCTTTCAACCTGCTCGTGGTTATTCTTCAGAGACAGCTCTTCACACTATCCATTTCTTGATGTAAAGGGCAACCCCTCCACCCTTCCTTCCTTGCCTGTCCCTTCTGAACGGCCTGTAGCCATCAATAGCCGCACTCCAGTCATGGGATTTGTCCCACCAAGTTTCAGTAATGGCAACTAGGTCATAGCTTTCTAGCAGCATGGTGGCCTTCTAACTCTCCTGTTTGCTGCCCATGCTGCATGCATTGGTGTAGAGGCACTTCAACTGGGCTGTCAGCCATGTCACCTTAGAGAAACATCCCTTAGTTCCTTTGAGGTATTTCACTGGTGTTTCCCTGTTGGCTCCTATTACCTCAGGAGCCCCTGGCTCATCTCCATAAGACTTTAAGTGTGCTGCAGTGTAACCAGCATGTCTCAGAGCAACAGGCTGAGAGCCCTTGCTAGCACCCTGTCCCTCTAACCTTGGCGTGTCATCCCGCAGCTTGTCACAGGCAAGCCTCATATTATCCCCCTCCCCCTTCAAGCCTCGTTAAAAGCTCTGGCAGCTTTAAACTCTGGCAGCTTTTGGCAGACTTTAGGCCCAAGCAAGGAGGATCTATGGTAAGACTGCTGTGTTTTGCTTTATGCTTTTGGGAAATATGGCTTTGTATTGTTCTCTTGCAGGTGACCCTTCTTGCCCCACGTGGAGCAGCGGATAACAATGCAGAACAGAGCATTGCAATCTGAAGAGCTGTCTAGCTCCGGTGTCCCTCAAAAGTCCCTCTGTAATGGTCAAGTCCATAAGCCCTACTGTTGTTTAAGTCAGCTGAGCCAGGCTTGAACCATTGTCTTACAGATGTGGAGGCTGCACTTCTAATAAGACTTTGGTGAAAATAGATCATGAAGAAAAATAAATCACCTGCGAGAGTCCTTGTCCTTGGTGAAAAATTCCTGAATGTATTTGAAGCAGCTTAAGGACTCAGCTGGTGTTTGCTAATGGTCTCACCAGGCCCTGTTTAAAGTAATCTTCAGGGCATGCTCAGTCTATCATTGTTTAATGATGCAGTTTCATTAGCCTGTAAGAAAGCTGTGGGGCCAGTGCCTCATCCTGTCCTGGACTCGCTAGGAACTCACACAGTTCAGTAAGCATTCACCATTTTCAAAACCTCTGCCTTTTCTTGGCATGAGTGCCAAGGGTACAGGAGGAGATTGTGTTGATCTATTATTTGAGAGGTTTGGAGCCACCTAGAAAAATCAACAGCCTTTTTTAAAGTCCAAAGTACTTTCAAATCTGGGTACTTATGATGAGTTTCATAGATTCAGGTATCTGTAAACAGCTCACTTTCAAACAGGTAGTTTTGATCCATTTTTGATGATTTATCCAAACCTGTGGCTCACTTGAGACTTTGCTACTGTGACATTCGACTTCTTCACCTCATCATTATCCCTGAAAAAGTAGTTACTAATGACTATTGACAGTTGTCAGCTTGCCTTTATTTTTAAGTGCCTGAGTGGAAGCTTTCAGTCCCATGAACAAGGTAATAGCATCAGATGATCCCTTGTCATGGTCTGTGTGCATGGTTAGCCTGCAGCTAATGAAAGATAAGTTGAGCTTTGCCTCAATATGTGAAGGCTGAGAGATCGCACATTAACTCGCATTTGCCATAGGGCAAGAATATGCATGAACAATTATCATGACTCAGCTAGTGAGCAGCCCAGGCACCTTTTAAAAATTTAGAAGAGGAGCACAGCGCATTTGGAAAAGGAGGTTGTCAGCTGCCCCAAATGGGTCCCCTTTTCTTGGTTTCAGGCCTTGATCACGTATAACTGGCCTAAATCTTTGTTGTTCACTTACCTATGCCTTACTTGCATCTCTGTGTCAGAATGTTCCCCTGGGTTTTATGGTTATTTCCAGTCTGTTAAGGCCACTCCCTGTGAACGTCTCTGAATTAATTGGAAGCAGTCTTTGGTGTCTTTTTTTAGGATAATCCTTCTCCTAATGACACATAGTGGCTTCTCCAAGGCTCATCAAAGTTTTTCTTGCAAATTTTTATGGTTAAGTATTAAATAACACTGATATCATGAACACTGGAGCTTAGGTAAAACTCTCAGATAGGGAGCTGTCTTAGGTTTTGAGGTTGTGTGGGATTTTCCTGGGGACATTTTGGGTACATAAGGAAAAAGGCAGTGCTGGGGAAAAGGGCTAGGTTTAAAGAACTAAGCCAAGGTTTTGCTGGTGCATGAAGGACAAGCCAAGGGGGAGAAGCCACTTCACGTTCCCCAGGTGGCTGATGGGGAGGATACCATTGAGGGAGTCACTCAAGCTATTCATAAACTCCACATGGGACTGTAGGAAGAAATTCCCGGATGGTCTATCCACCAAAACTGGCAACTTTTGTTGGGCTTCTTATTAACCTATTTAAGCAGCAGAAGCATACCATGAAAGGAAGGTGGCAAAGCAATAATGATGTAGATAGCTTGGATGCAGAAAAGCTAGGTGAAGTAGGGAAAAGAAAGCTAAAAGCCAAAGAAGTTAGTGCATTAGGTAAACTATTATGCATCATTTTTACTTTTACCACACTTGAGGACATGTCAAATGTCTATGAAGTACAGCAGCCACCTTCATCTGAACAATCTGGCAACTTGTCCTTGTCTAGGACAGACAAAGTTTCAAAAGTAGTTTGTTCTTGGACTTGTGCCACCTTACTCTGATTCCTCCTGGGAGGACAAAGCAGGTGACTGACAAGGTTGGTAGGACTTTGATGTTAAATTCTTGCAATTTCCAAACTTTTCCTGCTAATATAGCACTGGTTTTGCTCTCATACTGAGCTGCTAAATCAATCCCTGGGCCTTAACATCGTTAACAATAATTTGTCAGGCTTTTTGAACTTCTTGATGCTATCACTAAGACAAGACTCACAGAATACGGTCTAGTCCTAACTGGTGAGGATGAGGGAAGAACTGTAGATGCTGATACATCAGCAGATCCAGTAAATTGTATGTCTGGGCAAGAACCTCCAGCAAATGAACAGGTCTTATGTTCTGCTGGATTTTATCTGCAGTGCTTTCTTGTCCATGATCTGGAAATTCCTCCTAGCGTAGAAACAAGCACATAAATAGAATGCCACATGCAGTTGTTGTTTAAGCATTCACTTACTGTAGTTAGTGCAGTTGTTACTAATGGACTTTTTTCAGGATGTCCTACTCTACATCCCTGATTCTGTAGCTTGTTACACTGGTTGGATGTGGTGTTATTCCAGTTGCAAGGCCTGAAGTCCATATCCTGTAATTATCACCCAGTATGCTCTACTGGGCCTAGCACTGTAATGTTTGGTATAGGACTGAAGATGTTAAGACTTTGCTCCTCACTAGCTCCTATTGACATCTGCAGTTTCTGTAGTTCTCTCCTTATTTCCCCTGCTCAGTACAATCTTATGAATCCATGTGTACTGAGTCTGGCTGGAATGGAGTTAATTTTCTTCATAGCAGCCTGTATGGTGCTGTGTTTTGGATTTGTGATTAAAACAGTGTTGATAACACACCAATGTTTAGCTATTGCTGCAGTGCTTGCACAACGTCAAGGATTTATCTTTTTCCCACTCTGCCTCCTGCAGTGAGCAGGCTGGGGTGGTTAATAAATTGGGAGGGGACACAGGCAGGACATCTGACCAAAACTGACCAAAGGGATATTCTGTACCAATCACACCATGCTCAGCAATCAAAGCTCAAGGAGAAGAGGAGGAAGGGGGGAATGTTTGTATGGCATTTGTCCTCCAAAGTAACCACTAGCACGCAGAGGCCCTGCTTTCCAGGAAGTGGCTAAACATCTGCCAGCTGCTGGGAAGTAGTGAACAAATTCCTCCTTTGCTTTGTTTGTGTGCACACCTTTGCTTCACCTATTAAACTGTCTTTATCTTCATCCACAAGCCTTCTCACCTCCTTTCTATTTTCTCTCCGTCCCACAGGAGACAGGAGTGAGTGGCTGTATGAGTGCTTAGCTGCTGGCCAGGGTCCACCCACAACACCATGCAAATTCCAGGCCTCCACAGTGACCAGCAAACGTGTTGCTCAAAGGCCACTGTCCGTGGCAGTTGATTGCAGTAAGCTGTCACAAGTGCAAGATGGTAGAGCCATTTCTTGATCTCCCTTTGTATTTTAGCACCTAAGAAGATGTTTCTTTCACATTTATGTGTCCTGCCAGGAACATCAGTCCATGACTGAGGGACACAGGGAGCAGTTCAAGTTTCCAGAATTATCTAAAGGAAGCTTTTCCAGTTTTACTAAACCAAGTCTCCGCTAATAGGTACAACCTGATTTTGGTGGTCCAAACCACAGATCAGCCACTACTCCTAGACATTTGTCATGCTTAACTGACATCGACCATGTTAAGTACTTTTAGCTGCTGCTGCCTAGGTTTCATAGCTGTTTGCTGTGAATGAGTTGATGTAAAATATGTGACAATTCTTGGTTTGGATCTGAAGACAGGAGAGTTTGAAAAATGATTCTACTATGCTGATCTTCTTGATTTATTGTCCCAAGAGCTATTTAGCAGGGTCAAATAATCAGCAAAATTCAAATGCAATGATTTTGCTCTCTCCAAATTGGCAGTCCTCACCTTCAAATTCAAGCTTGGAAATGAATGAATGAAATACCAAACTGAAGGCTTAGGAAAGGAGCTCTTCCCTTTTAATATCAAAGCTGGACTTCAGCAAGTTGATTTCATGCTTCTGTAGCTTTTCAGTTTTGAGCATGTACTAAGGCCATTTCCTTGGAGACCCCAGGAGGTGAGCACATGGGACACTGACTCTCTGTATTTATTACTTTGACTAAACCAAGAAAGCATGTTTGCAAGTATCTGTGAGAAAAACTATACCACAATAGACCCAAGCATAATTGTCCTTGATCTACTGATGTCCCTCAATTGTCCTGGGGCCATTGTGGGGTTTTTTTTCACTATGGGGGTGGATCACCAGTCTTCAATGCTATGTAGAAACACACCTTCCCTGTGACCTGGACAACTCCTCCAGACATTCTCCTTTGAGGTGAGAGTCCAAGAGAAGCTTTTGTCATTCTAGAGGCATTTCAGTCTCCTAAGCACAAAGCGGTGCATGAGGCCTTCCTAGACTATAGGCTTCAAAGCTCTATTCCCAAGAGAGGTTATGAACATTTTCAGAACTGTATCTTGGTGCTCACAGACCTAAAAACTTTCTTTGCTTTCTTTTTTTCCACTACCTTCTTTGTATTTTTTTGGAACTAAGAGTAGAAGAGCTTGTCATTCTTCTGTTCACCTCAGAACAACTTGTGAAGATTAAGACTACCTCCTCTTCTGGTATCTAGCACATCGTATCATCATATGTGTATACCTCCATGAGTCTGCTTCTGGCTGCCTGCCTGCCTTTGATGTGTTTAGCACTGCAAACTGCTGGGTGGGAAAGACTAGTGTCTGTTTCAAACTGCCTGGCACCAACTTTATAGGGCCAGGCTCCAGCTGGCTCTTGCAGTTAACTCCACTCTGTGTTTTGGAACATGAGAGCATCCCACACACACTAATTACATCTAAGACAAATAGCCAGAGGCAGTGCTTTCTTACATGGTCCTTGCAGACCAGACATAATAGGTTATCAGCTGACAGTCTCTCTAGGAATGGTCCAAGAGGGATTTACTTACTACTGTGATGGCATTCATGCCACTTGAACATGGGACTCTTCATTCGCTTCAAATCTCCTTGGGACACGTACCATGCTGTTTGGTGATGGATGGATGAATCTACAAGAGGCTAAAAGAGAAGCCTTTCCCCTGCAACTCTCTTCCTAAAATATGTCAATCTAAATAAGTAATACAGAAGCATCGATACTTTGGGACTTGCTCCAGTACTGTAAATGTTTTGGATGAAGTTTGTCTTCAGTGACTCCTGGCTGGATTATTTCCTATTTTGCTTATTTTCCAGGCCACATCAAGGAATTTCAGCCAATGTAGCTCACTGGGTGTTGTGGGCTTTCTCATAGGAAAGCCAGGGAGCCATTTGGGAAAAGCTTTGGATAATATATCTCAAATGTGTAATTGTGACAGGGCTCCTAGTCAGGCAGGTGCAACTGTGCACAGAACTTCTCCTTGTAGGAAGCCATCCCAAAGAAGACCAAAAATCTTTTAAACTCAAAGAAGCTGGATTTTATTAGGCTACTAATTAAAACAGTTAAGTTGTTAACCCAGTGACTAGGAAAAACAGCCTAGAAATAATGCTTATACACAACTGTCCCCCTGACTACTGTGGTTTTGCAGGCAGGCACTTGCTTCAATGCTTGGTTTCAATCTGCACAATAAGTTCTGGATTTACAGCTGATTCTGCAGTATTTTCTGGTCCCTGGGAAGTGTCTCTTTCCATCATGTCTAAGGCCTGGCTGTGGGTCTTTCCCATGTTCCTCTCAGCTGTCTCACTGTCTCTCCATGAACCCTTTCCTATGATCCTTATTTTCTTTTTCTGCCACACACATTTTCTTTTTCTGTCTAAAGTGTCTCTTCCCTGAGAAGTGTTGTCTCTCCTTCCAGAAGGCTCCAGCTAACTTATATTCCCATTTTTGAGTGGGCATGAAATGCAAGCATCGAACAAACCATACAGAATACTGTCACCATTCTTGGATACATTTTCTTTTTTGGGTTGTTTTTTGGTTTGTGGGTTTTTTGGTTTTTTTTTAACTCTATCCTAGTGGTCTTATTTTGCCAATTAGCTGACAACAATTAAGAAAATCACAAATATTGACAAAGGTCATATTCCAAAGCCATATTCAAGCACCCATTCACCACTTGAGATCGAAGGTATTAACCAGCATGAGCCCATGTAAAGAATGGGGTCTTGTATGTGTCATGGCTGTGTACAGATCTGAGCAGCAGAGTTTTTCCTGCCAAGGAACAGAAAAACCCTCAGTGGAATCCCTGGATCTTTTTTTTTTTCTACTCAAGAGTGTTTTCAATTTCTTTCTTGAGAGAAATCCACAAAGGTTGGACCATTACATAAAACATCTTCCTAGGACAAGAGAAGACTTTTGTAAGGCTCTTACAGATGTCAATTTCTGTCTTTAAATTTGTCCTTCAGCAAAGGCATTTTTTTAGATTACTGTTATTTTAATTCCAACCTTTGTTGTAGGAACCCTCCCCAAAATAATTCTTTGTAGTCCAACGCTTGTGCTCCTACTCTGCTCTCTGGAGACTGTGTTTCCTAGTAACCAGCACCCCTGTACTGGGAGCTCTTGCACATTTTTCACTGTATCTTGAGAAGGGAAAAAAATCAGTTTTATTCAATAAATAGATTCTGACAGCAAAAGTGACCTAGGCATCAAACAAGCAAGCTAGGAAAAAGTGTGCATACAGTTTCTATAAAGCCAAAACAAGGACAATGACATAGGGGTAGTTTGTTGAGAAAAAGCTAAAAGAAATGTCAATTATTTAGAGGTAAATATTTAACACAGTAGTTTTCCAAAAGGACAGGATACCAGGACCCTGGCTTACAACTGGAACCCTGTTACGGTATTAGTAGAAACACATTGTTAAAGGTAATTTTAAAGGAAATAGTGAAATGTACTTCAGAGTCAGAAGAAAACATTTTCGCAAGGTCTGAGAGTTGTTAAGATGGACATTCCAACTGCATTCTTCTTTTCTCCTCTCCACCCCCTAAATATTTCTGGAAGACCAAAAATGCAAATTTCAAAAACAATTTTATAGCTGAGATAAGACACTGGCTGATGGCTTTGCTTTTTCATCTCTTGGGTATTGTGCCTGTTTTGATAAGTAACTAGATGTTCTGCTAAGAAGTATAGATCATCTCCCTATTCCTCCTGGTGGAAACAGAAGGTGTCTGGGTCTAGGTTTTCATGTTGGGACAAGATCTAGGGCAATCACGCAAGAATATTAAACCACTAAATTTATTCTAGCTTAAGAGGCTGAGCAGGTAATTTTGAGGTGTTCCAAATCATTAACTAGGCAATCCATCAGAGAAACCCACTAAAGTGTAGGTTTTAGAAAGAGAGTATCATCTCCATTGTTTGTTTTTATCATATCTGGTGGAACAGGATTGTAGGCACAACTTGAGCTCCTACATACTGTTGTTACTTACATACTCTGATAATAGCAATGTTATAGCTGTTTATAATTCTTTTGACAGTCTACTTTAAATGTCAATAAGCTTTGTTATAAAAGTTATTTTTGAAGACATTTTTTTCCCCTCTAAAATGGAAGTATATCGCTCTACAATAAATGTACGTTTCAGTTCTCCAATTGAATCATTCTCTATTACTGCTTGCACAAAAGTTAAAACTGTGGTCTAAATGTGAGCAGTAAATCTTAAATTCAATTCCCTTAACTTTGGGATTGTTTTCTAGTTATAAGAATGGCCACTTGGGAGGAGGAGAAGTTTAACTTAATCTACCTTTGGATAACACACCACTGCTACATATAATACAGATGGAACACAAAAAAACCTTGAGTGTTTTATGCAGACAAAAAAAAATGGTTTGCAGACAATTCAGTTAATTCTACAACAGGGATTCTCAGTCTGTTTTGTATTATGTTCCTGTTTTGCAGATGGATGATTGCTTCTGTTGCAGTGGGTCCTAATAATTTCCTCCATAGATGGTGTCTCTGTCACAGGAGGTGCTATATGAGACAGACATATATTTTTTTTAAAATGAGCTCTTTGAAGGCAGAGACTGAATTCCAACTAGAAGACATGCCTCTCTGGTCTACTTACTGTCTTATAAGGTTTCAGCAAGGTAAGACCAGACCTGCCTTACAATGTACCTCACACTCATCTTCAACCAAACTGGCATCCCCTGGGCCTTCCATTCCACTTGGCAATATGCGAAGTGCAGGGCTATTGCAAGCTCCTGACATTTCTCCACAATTCCACCTGCTTCCTCCAGGGTTCCCAAATGCTATGCTGTAAGCACCTCACCTAGATTGACTCGCCAGTTTCTTTGTCACAGTGGGTTTAGGCCCATGAAGTGATGAACCACACCAAGTGTCCTTGCTTGCTTTTTATAAAGTTTGTTACAGTGCTTTTGGAAAGCTCATGCACCAAACTGATTCCAGTAGATTTGGAAAAGAGCAATGCTGGAGCTGAAAACAAAGGTTAATGGCAAATGACAACATATTGATTTAAATAGTGTGGCTATGTAGTGCACTTACATGTCTTCAATTTCCAGCAGGTATGAGAAGGGGAGAGGCTATCTCCATTTAGGACAGCATACTCATGAAATTTGCACCAATCTTTGTAATACAAACTCATATCTCATTTGCTAATGTCAGAAAAGACCTGTGCAAACACTGGGCAGCACAAATGGAGATGATGTGTCACAGGACAGAACTAGCAGCCCCCTGTGAGGTGCTGCTGAGAGCATACTGGGAATACTGCCTACTGTTCTGGACATCTTCTTACGAGGTGGATGTAGATAAGTTGCTTCAGAGTCTGTTTCCATGGGGATGCTCTGGAACTTCCTTATTATGGGACTTAATCAAAATAATCTAAACATGAATTATAAAGTAGATTAATTTGATCTGCCTTCAAACTCTCCTCCACTTAAAGAATAACATGCCAAATGCCTGAGGGATATGATAGCCGTCTACAAGCTTATCGTGAATGCTGTTTTTACAACTCCCTGCATAATGGGGCTCTAGCCCATAACTGAAGCTACTACCCAATATAAACAAATAAACAAACAAAAAAATGCTTCCTCTATATTCACAGCTATTAAGTACTAGCAGAGGAGGAATTATCTACCACATTCAAGAAGAGTATGATTAGATGAAATGGGGCTGAATGATTCTCAAAATGTCCTAATATAATGATAAAGAAGAGTTCCCTTAGCAGTGAGCTCGATTACCCCCCCTTCAGAGAAACATGGAAGTAAATGCTGAAGATGGCTCTTGGGAATTCCCAGGAGGTTTTGGAAGTAGCATATATGAACAAATAGGAGACTGTGGAGTACATAAACAGACATTGGCAGCTCTCAAATCTTTAGGGTCCTTCAAAGGATAGTGCTTTCTCTAGAATCACAGATATGGCTACTTATCCTGACAGTGTATCTCTGGGCTGAATAGGGGAAAGTGCAACAGAGGCCAAGCTTCCCATTTTTCCTGGGATTGGATTCACTCAGCTGAAGAGCCATCTATGGAGTCCCAGAAAGCAGAAGCCAGAGAAACTCTTCTGCTTCCCAGGCACAATTCTAGCATACAGCAAAGAATGCTCCAGAACTTCAGCAGGATGTTCAGATGTCTTAGCAGGTAGCAAAATGCTTTCTACTTGAGGCTCAGAACAGAGGGAGAGTTATATCTAGGTGGCCTGAACAGCCTGCTTCCCTCTGCAGCCAGTTCTGCGTGCAAACAGCTGTCATGCTTGAGTACAGTCACTGCCATCTGCTGCTGGGTGCTTATGTCCCATTTGCTGGTCTGGTGATCATTGATCACTGATTAGAAAACTTGGCCTGAGCAGCTACTCAGGGGAGAAGGCCAAAAATATTATGCAGGCAGCCTATGTCTGTCTATGCTTGGGGACAGCACTGTGAGACAAGCTAAGAGGCCAAAGCATGGGATTAGACAGGGCTCCAGGTTATCATGTTATTCCTTTTTTCTGTGTTTCTAGAGGTTGGTGGTTAATGATTGTCACAGCATGGTGTGTTACGGATATGTGGATTGCTGTTGGGTAAAAGGCGAGGGGAGAAGGGGAAGATTGTCTTGGATTTTGGCAACAGAAGCAACATTTTTGGCACCTTGCAATTCACTCCTACTTTTCATGACTCCCTCTGGCCTTCCCCAGTCTACTGGTGGACTTTTGATCCACGCATTGAACACAGAGTCTCTCTTTTCATGCGGCTGAGAAGTACGCTGGCAGATCCACTCGGTCATCTGGAATCATAGTTGCCAACACATGGAGCAATGTACTAAGGTCTGTTAGCACAGAAGAATAAAAGAAGAAGAAGAAAAGGGAAAAGGATGATGTGAGGATGTCAGTCTCCTGCTGTCATGTATTCTTCCACTGCGCAGCTGGAGCACAGGAGCTCAAACAGCTTACTATGAGATGTCTAATCCCCCTTTGTGCATCAAAGGCTGAACACCCCGAAGAGATGGCACCCAGCATCCCAGCCTACTTCTAAAAATACCAACCCTGTAACTTCACTGTGCCTCAGTTTGCCCAGTTGAGAAAGGGGAGGGTGATGTGTCCATGATTAAGTTTAATGTATTCATTTTTTAAGTGCTTGGAGAGCTGCAGAAGAAAGTTCTTTGATTCTGTGAAAACTCTGAATGATAGAATTACAGAGAATGTTATTTGATCTCCTAATCTCCTACTTAACTGTGAAATTTCTCCTTGCAATTCCTACAGCAAGTCCATAGCTACTTGATTATCTGGAGGGTACTTCTTAGAAAGGCTTTTGAGTGCGATTTAAAGTCTGCAGATCATCAGAGACTCCACCATATTTCTTTTATAAATACTTTAGGGGTAAGCAGTTAATTAGTTAAGTGGACAGTGGTTAAGGGTTAATTACCTTCATTTCATAATGCCTTAAAAATGGCTTCTTTCCAGTCTGATTTTTATTTCACCTCAGAAGTACAATTATCATGTGTTAATTCTTAAATTTTCTTCTAAAATATGTGTGGATATCAAAAGAGACTATTGCTAGGTGATTAGAAATAGATCCCTTAAACAGGAAATAGGGGATTTTAATTTGCTAAAGTTCAAACATACATTATTGTACATGCTAAAAATATCCCTGTTGTTTATGCTAGCTACTATACAATACGGTGAAATACTAACTAGAAAGTTGCCCATACACCTACATAAGCCTGCAACACTATAATCAACACATTTCAAGGCACCAAACAGATCAATCATTTTAGTCCTCACCATAAGCAAATTATTCTGCTTCACCAGCTTAGCACACCATGAGAAAACCTATCACAGTCTGACATAACTTGATGTACCCTGGGACATGTTTCTTTCAAAATATGTTCTACACAATTAATAAACAACGTATAAAGTCAACAGTAGAAATCCAACAGTGCATTTCCATTACAGCACAAAACAAGAGGCAAGGGAAAGGCTGTGTGGGAGGTGTAAATACAGTGATAGTGAGTGATGGAGAATTATACAGCACTGGAGAACCGATCTGAACCTGTTAACTCTTTCTTTCAGACTTCATATTTTGGTTCTGTGTGTTTTTTTTCTTCTTAGAGAAGCATCACTGTGTGAGCTGTCACAGGCAGGACGCAGGAACAACCACAAAACTACAGATGAAATGCAAAGAGTAAATTTATTTTCATTACCTCACCAACCGGGGGATCCCCAAAGCAGCACCCGGGCAGAGGCACGCAAGCGGGGACGCAGGCACCGCAGAGCTCGGTCCATGCTAGAGGATCACTAAACCTGCTGGTTTTGCCTGTGTATCAGGGATTCGCGCAGGCGTAGTTTACCACTGTGCTTTGATCTTTCCCACAGCAGGGCAGGAATCTCAAGCATGTTCGATAGGGTGCCTCTAAGTCTATCACAGGCCTATGTTATCTAAACACAGATGTTCTACTTGTCCAACACACAAGGCTAAACAATTAGTATGACATATGTGTTTTTCGACACCCCAGCTGCAAGTCACTTGAGCGTGTTTACAATCATCCTCGACAATCTTCCGTTATTTTCCCACAAGTACTTTTGCAAAGAATGTGTAACAATAGTCCTGATTCTTTTTTATTTGATTGCCACTTTTCTTTTTTACACCAGTACTTTTAATTTTTACTTCTTTGGCTTCTACATTTCAGCATCTTTTCAGTTTTAGTAATGTTTAGCATACACATCTAAATGAACAGCTGGAAACTATTTGCAAGTGGAATATCCTCCTCCATTGTATCAAACCTTGAATCACTGGCTCCCTCAGGAGTAGCTACTGAGCTGAGTTTCATCAGTGGTGTAAATGTGTTATTTGGCTGTGTGACTGCTTACCAGTGACAGCAATAGGTTCTGGTTAAGCCTGCTGTAAAGATCAATGAATCAGGGGCACAGTCAATGGAGAATTTATCTTGAGTCCTGGCAGACCAGCAAGAAATAATTCAAAAAGGACTAACAAAGAGCAGAGGCCTTTTTTTGTTTGAGTCAAACAACGTTTTTCTTTCTAGAAGCTTGAAACAGAGAAGCAATGGATTTGGTTTTGAGAGAAAGAGGAAATACCTGCATAGGGACTTCTCTCCAAGTTTCATGCAGAAATACCAAATTCTGATTTTCAACAATCAGGTTGAAAATAAGATGGTAATTTGGAAGATTGAGGATCGTTATCAACTGGGAACAGTGACCAAGGCTGATGGTAATTTCTTCACTTCCGTCAATTTTTAAGCTCAAATTTTTTTCCTCAGTTCAAGCTGGAATTGCTCAGAGAAGTTCCACATCTCTAATCTGATGTCAGACTTGGTGACTCCTAATGATCTCATATGGATGCGTGATCTATGAACCTGTTCCCTATTGGTATTGGCCTGATATTGCTGCTTCACTGTATAAAAACCCCACATTTTTATCATCCTTCAGGCTAAAAACAAGTTATGGTCACCAAGATTAAAGCAATGATCAGAATAGGGAATGAAATGTATATCATTATTACACATTACTTTAGTAACATTCCCAAACCCATTCCGACAAGTCACCTTTGGCTTCACAATTCATTGTATTCTTTGCAAAGGAGAGGTAGTCTTGGGTGACCCTTCCGACACATGAAGATGAAAAGGAGCCTCTGGCTGGGATCCTTACTGCAAGCCGGGACCAACGGGACTGGATGAAGGTCTAAGAGCAGAAGTGCAAGTAACAGAGTTTACCTTGACTGAGGCTCAGTGGCAGTCTTGCACCTCATCAGTATGGTGCACACCATCCTACTACAGCCATGTGGGAAAGACTCATCTGCTTTTTGCTTGGAGGTAGTCATTGCTATTTGTCTTTCATTTTCTTATAGACGCCACATTGTCCATAAATCCAGTATATGTACTGTGGAAAAAATCATGGATGATACCATTTAGAGATCCCACACAAGAGAAAATGGGTGTGATGTGTAGAGCTAGAGCAATAAGAAAGCAGGAAAAGAAGGAGCAACAGTAGAAGAAAAACATTTAATGCCTAGGAGTCTAAGTTAATAAAAGCACCAACTTGTCTGGGTTTTGGTGCCATTTAATGTCTATATTAAAATTTCCAATGAAACGATAATATTTCCCTTCCATCTCTTCTATGCATGCCACCTCACTAAATCAAGTTTTGTTAAGTAGCAAATATCATTTGAACAAAAGCTCTCAGACACAGAATTTATATAGAGTAAAGATGACTCAATTTCTCAGTAATGGAGATGAAAAAGCACTCCAATGTCTTTAAAAATATGCTAATGATGCTTCCTTCTCTTTCCCCCTGCATAAAAGCATTTAAATCTATAAATCCTGGGGATCTGTAAGGGAAGCAACATAACAAAGTTTCTTGAAAGATTTCCTCATGGCACGCAGGAGAACACAGGAATTCCTCTCTTTTGGGGGGCCTGGGTTCAAATCCACAGGGAATACTTGAAAGAGGTGCTTATCACCTACTTAACCTTTCCTTGTTCACTTCACAGAGATGAGTACCCCAAATGGTAGGACTTCCTGCTTTCTCTGAGAAATTCAGTTCTGGTGTAAGGAGGGAGTTGTGGGCATCTCAATGGACAAGTTGAGCACAAGTCGGTTGTGTTTCCTTGTGGAAAAGGCCAACCCGACACTGGACTGCATTAGCAAGAGTGTAGCCTGCAGGTCAAGGGAGGAGATTTTTCCACTCTGTTCAGCACTTGTGAGGCAACAAAGGAAATTCTGATTAGACACTGGGAAAAAAAAATCCCAGTGGAATGATAGTGGTCAAGCATGGGGACAGTGGCCTAGAAAGGACAGTGGGGTGGCTGAGCAGTTGTGGAACAGCAGACACTGTGCTTAATGACACCCTGCTAGAAGTTCCCCACTTGCTGCCTTGCACCTTGCATGCTTTCACAGCCTATAGCTTGGTGCATTGTCATCTCCCAAGCTATCCCTATGATGTCATCATAGGGATTTGTTCACGCAATTCAAAACTGTGAGCAAAGTGGAAGCTTGCCTGACACTTGCTTTCTAGAGGTCTTTCCTTCGGGAGTGACTGTCTGTTTTGATGTATTGCCTTTTGCTTTTCCTTCCTATTGTCCCTCCAAAAGTCAATGCTATGTTTGGTGATTTTTTTTTTTTAAAACACACCTAAGATGTGCCATCAGATCAATAGCACAAAGGAAGCATGTAGGAATAGTCCCGAGGAGTCTTTATACAACTGAAATCATCTTTATCTGCCCTCACCCCCTAGGAGGCTTTATTTTCCCCTTAGGTTCCTTTCTTTCCTTGCATCTCAAACCTGCATCTTTCAGTGCAAAAGTGGTCAGGAGATCTGACAGAGGCTGTAGCACTCACAGCTACTGAAATGGTAGCTGTGGAAGGGAGGCTGCCCCTGCAGCAGTAGTACTCCAGCAGCCAGCACAGAATGCTTTGGGACCCAGGGGAAGTCTGGCAACCCAATTTGACTGCGCAGCATCAGGCACACCTGCATGACATGTCCTGAAGAGGATACACAACACTCAAGTGAGCTACAGGCTCCCAGTCCCCTACTGTCACCCCTAGAAACTCGTCATCTCAGTCTCTCCTTCTAAAGGGTGCACACTTTACCATGTTCCAGCCATGGAGAGGGAGGGAAAATTCATAGCCAAATCATGGCTGTGTCTGCTCCCTTCGAGGAAATTTGAAATGACTGCACCTCTGAGCCCCATCCCAGTCTGCTCCAGCACTTAACTCCCAGCGTTCCACCTTGATGGGGCAAAACCCAGACAGAGAAGCTGCTGAGCCCTCTTCCTTCTTTCCACCTCTTTGTAGGGAAAAGTCAGAATCGGTGCTTACACACCATTTGCTTGGAGATCAGCTTCCTTGCCCAGTTTGCTAATTTGCATTCCACTTCTTTACTGTGCCACCACAGTGATAGGGATCTTGGCTTCCCCAGGGCTTGCATCCACCTGTATTCTGAGGATGTGCTTAAAACTGACCCAGAGATGAAATAACCATTAGGATGCCATCGACCCCATTTTATGAATTCACTAAATGCTGTGAATAAAGATATAGATTTTATTGTCAGACTGCACAAACAGGGCCCTCCCTGAGATATTGGAATTGATGCTGGCTGAATCTGAAGTGGCTGGAGAAATAAGCAAGCGTGGAAAGCATCTGGCGTTTGTTTCAGAGATATGAGAGGAGACCCCGGTGATAAATCATGTGTTGAAACAAATGAGAGTTAGCAAAAGCCAACAAATCAGCTCTGATTTGTCTTCCAGGGGAGGATATAGATCTTCTGTGATTCTTAAGGGGCCCAGAGGGTCTTTCTCTTGATTTTCTTATCTCCACCCTAATAGCTCCTCATTGCTGCTTGTCCTGCGGGACCTATTTTGTGTAGGACAGATACATATAACGGGAAAGGTGGGGAAGCATTGCATGCAATAAACTTAAAGGAAAGCATGGATAAAAGAGAACCTGTTAAAGTTGAAATCACCGAGAAGAGCAGTGTAAGATATAAAGTCACACACTAAAGTCAACAGTTTAAAATGAAGGAAGTCTTGTGAATGACTGAAAAATACAGGCTGTCTATGACCCACCAGTGTGAGAGGAATAAAGAGCTGTGATCTCAAGATGTATTGAGGCAAGGTTAATACCAAGGACTATATCTTGGCAGAGTGTCCAGTTCTGGTTAGCCATGATGAGGATGGATTAATTTAAATTCGAATAGGCACAGAAACAGATTGCTAAAACACAAGGGGAACACTGAAGCCTTCCCCTGGATAAGACAGGAATCAAGCTTGGCTTATTTAGCTTTTATTTAGGGGTGATAGAGAATGTGATGGCTGCCTAGAAATACATCACGTGGATAAACATTGTAGGAAGGGAGACTACTGTCTGCCTAATCTAAAGGATGTCAATACAAGACCAAAAGGATTTAGAGGATGGTCCCTCGTCAACAGTGTGATAGGGGAAAGGAAAAAACCCTCAACCCTTAACAAAGTTGATACTTGATCATTCAGTCTATAAAAGGGAATTATGGCCTGGTTGCCAGTGATGGATTCAGCCTAGATTAAATAATCCAAGTGGCTCCTGTCTGTCCAACTTCCTCTCTGCTAAGAAAATCCAAGAGAAACAGATGAGACTCCCTCTGCTCCTCATGCAATATCAGCTAGTTCCTACAGCTCCCTCTACAACAGTGCATACCACATGTGCCCACAGGCTTTCTGCAAGACCCCCAAACTTTGGTTTCTTACAAAAGTTTCTTGTTGACTTTCTGATACAAACCCTTCTGGCCTGGAGAGCTGGGGAAAAGTCAAAGATCAAATGAGGTCCCATGGGTCTAATAAAATGCACTGGGATAAGCATTCTTTGTTTCAAGGAGTGTGTATGAGACCTGATCAGGCACCAACTTTAAAATAATGAAAATGAGTAAGAGTATCACGTAAATGCAAAGAACCATGATTAGTAGAGCCAACTCACACATTTGTTTGTGAGTACTCAGTTATCTTCCAAAACTGAAGATATTGCTGAAGGTCAGGAATGTCTGTAAGTTCAGCATAGATATTTCTCATACAACAAGAAAACACCTTAAAGAAATGTGGCTATCCCAATTTAATATGCTTTAAAATTACTTAACGATCAATTCCAAGACCAGAGAGAGTCACACCATACAAACTGAGCTACAAGGCAAACAACTGCAAGTACACAGACTAAGTTAAACCATTTAAGAGGACATTTCTTATACTTTGTCCTTCCCAATACAATAAGCAACAGATACTTGATCAATTCTATAGCCAAGAAGGGTATATCTTTTTAATAGCTATTAGGTTGTTTTCTCCTCTTCTTTATCCCATGTCCATGCAAATGTAAGTCTGCTCCTGTTTGTAATGTAACTCCTGACTTGGACAAGAGAACCACATATAATGTTTCTAACAGAGTAGCCCAACTAGTTGCAATATTTACAGGTTTTCCTCCCTCTGCGTGGAATGATCTGACATTTTGATGAATGGATTAAAAGGTAGCCTGGTTTCACTAGTTCATCTATAATTGCCTCTGGTGAAACTCTGTAAAGTAACACTGTATCACAGCACCTGGAAAATCACAACCAAATTTCTATGTCTTCAGTGAGAGCCAACCTAGAGAAACCACTTTCTCTAGCTGGGACAGAAATGGTTTTCTAATGGACTGATTTCCATTAGGACCTTGATTTCCATTGCTATGCTTACTGCTTGCATAACCAGTAGCACTTGACATAGAAGAGTAATGGGGTGTTCACACTGTATAAACATGCCAGAAAAGCATGGTCCCTTGCCACAAAGAATGTGCAAAGTACGATAAGAAACAACAGGATTTTCACTTTTGAGGCACAGTTAACTTTCTCTTTTCCCTACTCATTTGTCAAAAAATAAGTACGGACCATCTGAATTCCAGAAGGAGAGCTTTGCATGCACACTAATCATGAAAGGATAAAAATTGTGTTTTCCAAAAATCACCTATGAGCTTTAGGAACACTATCTAGTCTGTTTCCCCAAAACATCTGCAAAATCTTGAGAGGCCCAAGAGCCGTAAGTGTCCTGTCCCCTTTTACTACAGTTCAGTTGATGTGGATACTCTGGTGAAAAAAAAGCATGACCACAAATCATTATCCTCAAAGGAACTAAGTGGGTCTTTTTTTCTTTAGTGAGGTCTCTCTTGTGACCCTCTCTAGATAAACATGGCACTCTCTGGACTTTACTTCTTTAGTTCTAACTGCTCTTTCCCACATTAAAGACTGAAACTAGGCATCATGACTGGGTACTTCTAAAGAGAGGAATGTTTTAAGTGCACACGACATTGTAAGAACTCTGAGAAGGAAACCATCTTTTGCAGGGATTACTTAGGGTTGATAGCAGGAGGGTGAAGTGCTGTGATGGGGAAGACTAGCTTCTGCAATGTCGATTCAGATGGATGCTCACAACACTTCTGCCATAGTAAATGAATGTGCTTTGCATAGAGCACAGTCAAAGGGTTAACTAAATGGCTTTCAGCAGAGTAAGAAAAACTGAATTTTACAATGGCTGAGAATTTGTGGTCTACATTCCTCAGCATGGGGAGGGAAGACAGGAAGGAGCAGTACTAAGGAAGAGAGAGACCTTGAGAGCTGGGACTCCTGCTGCCACCATCACCAGTGACTGCTCAGTTTGCTGGACCAGAAGGTCTGCCTCTGCCCATCATTGTTGACCCTCCCAAGAATGGCACACACTGCCCTTGGGGAACCTCTGGGAGAGATCAGTAGGACCGGAGAAGCTTTTGTCCAATTTTAGTCAGGTGTGAAAGCAATAGCAGCCTTCAGACCTGTTACATTCCATTAAATTTTGTGAGAATGGGCAACTGGGCAGAGGAAAGAGCAACGGTTACCAGAAAGCTAATAATATCATCATCCATTGCAGGAGTCCAAGCTACATGCACAAGGAAGAAACGTAAGGAATGTCCTAGCTCTGCTGAAATCTGCTACTGAGCCTGACATATGAGACAGCAGAGAATCCAAGTAGAATCCCACAGGCTTGTAAGAAATTTGGCATCATTCATTCTGGTACTGATAGAAGTAGTTGGTTTTGTCTTTGTCAAGGCAGATATCCTTTCAGCCCCAGGAGCCGGGCTTCTCAGAAGCATCGTTCACTCCCGTGGTACTTGCATTACAATGGATAACACAGTTTTCAATGATTCTGTATGATCTTTACCTATACAGTGCCAGGCAGGCGAAACCAATAAGGCACACAGTCCTTTTCTTGGCACAAAATATTTCTCAAGGAGGTGGTAAATCTCTAAAAATCTACACACTTCTGCAAGTGAATCTTTTCTTCCTCTTCCCACTAGGACTTTCCTTTTCATCAAATACAGACCCCAGATACCTTCATTAGTCAGAGAGCTCCAATTTATTATGTTTGGTTTTTACTTTAAAAAAAAGTATCCCTCTCTGACCAAGCATGAAACAAAACCAAAGAAAAAAAATGCAAGGAGCAAATTCATAAGAAGTAGCAATTAAATTAGCTTGTAAAGCCCCAGAAATGCCCAAAGCTTGTAGCATCCTCCAGAAAATATATGATCACTAACTCTCTTTTGTGTCATGCTTAAGCTGCATGTCTTCATGCCAGCTCAGGCTCTTCTCACCTCCAGTATGGTGTGGAAAAGCAAATGTACACACAAGCAAGCTGTGCAAACCTTGTCAGCATACGCATCAGTGCTCACAACCCTCACAGGCACAAGGTGTCCTTTGTATCCTGTGCAACCTGCTTTCCAAAACCTCATCATTTATCCTGTAAATCTGTCAATGATGCTTGCTCCAGAACATGCTCCCATCTGTATTCCCTCCTCTGTTAAACATACACTTTTGAATGTGTTCCTCTTATTCTAGAATGACAGTTCGGTTGAACAGAAAATTGAAAATTACTTACAGATATTTTCCAGGTTTAAAAATAGCATACAGGCACCTACTCATGTCCAACGATGAATTTTTGTGGCCTGATAATACTGACCTGGAGTCACTGGTGTAGCACAGAATAGTTATGAAATTTTTGGCAGTAGTGAAAAGTTTACCAATTTTAGCCCAAGGGATTTCTAATGAAAAATTCATACCTAAGTGTATTTCTTCTTATTTTCTGTCTTTGAGTTCTTCTAAAAGGCATGTTTTGTGCTTGCCGTTGGAATCCCATATAATGTCTATCCATCAGAGGTGGTCATTACCCTTGCCTGTTCGCTACCTTTTCCCATTAGGTTCATTTTCTTGTACCATGTATGACTGGATTTTTCACTATATTTATGCATTAGTATAGCAGTCATCTTCAGGCTATTGGATTTCAACATTTGAATAATATTATTAATTTATAAGTCTTAACTAAAAACAATTGCTTTGTGTGCTGTCCTGGATGCTTGCTTACAATCCCAGATGTTTTAAATATGAAATATATGTTTGATGGAAAGTCTAAATTTCCTTAAATTTTCAAATGTACAGACTGGGTGCTGGTCATGCTGACTTTGGCTTAGGGACCAGAGACCAGTCCAGTCTGATCTCTCTTTCATAAGAAAATGGGAAGACTTTAAAGCAATTTAGACACAACGTTGAAATTTTTAGGACCTTTGAGGAATGGTACATTGACTAAGGGTGTCATGGGAAGGCTGGGAATCTAGGTTTCAATGACTGTCTGAATGCAGCACAGAGGCGGGTAGGAGACTGGTGTGTAATAGTATTTCTATCAGAAAAGCCGTGAAGGAGAGGGAAATGGGAGTTTTCCCAAGAATGACGGACTTCTGTTGTCCTTTGGGGAGCAGGAGCTGGGATTGGGAATTGACAGTGCAAAACTTGCCTGTTCTGTGGGAAGTACTTAGGGAGGGACAGAACTGTTTATAATGTTAAATTAAATTGTTCTCCAAAACCTTGCTCTGTCAGAAGTCTGTGTGGTGCTCAAAGATTTCCTTTTCTACTGTAAGACATGGCCTGTTTTCTGCTCATCTGAAGGCTCTCTGAAACAGATGGTAAGTCCCAGTGTGCCATGTAAAATTAGACAGGAAAACTGTCTCTGGAAACGAATGTACAGAGAAGGGAGAAAGGTCTTTGTTAATGCTGTTGTCCTTCTTTTTATTATAAATCTGCATAGGCTTCTGGGGGAGGAGACGGAATTACACTGTTCTGCATTTCTGACGAGGTGGAGGGCTAAGGAGCCGTTTGACTCTGGGATGCAATAATGCTAAAAAGGATGTACCTTTCTGGAGTGGTACTTGGCTGTGAACCAAGAGCAGCTCTACTGACACATAAAGCACAGCGTTTGCTGGACACTGCTGCTAGGGCTGGGCATTTCTGAGGTTTCACTTACATACAGTCTGGCATGCATGCAGAGTTACTGAGTGTGCACAGGTTGGGAATATCACCTGGCGAGCACAGCCAGGGCTACAGGACAGGCCAGTATAGACACAGTATACACAATACATCTTCATGCAAGGACAAAATCCATGATCTTGTACTTCCCTTTTAACCTCTGCACATAACTAGGCTTTACTCCCTCAAAACCAGCAGAGCTTTATACTCCACGCCACACAGCTCTTTGCTGTCCTTCACAGCCTGACAATGATGCTTTGACTGGATAAAATAATCTTTGCTGGCCATACAGCTGTTTTGCTGCCTGGGTCGGTCAGTATTTGTGCCTAGGCCTTTTGACATGTTCTAGCCAGGATGAAATGACCCTCTGTAGAGATGTGGATTTTTCCTCCTGTAAGGGCTATCCTTTTAGAGCAAACGGGAAAGACACATACAGCATAATATCTGCAGTGTTTTAAAGAAGCTGCAAGAGAGGGAAATTAGCATCAAGCCTGAATGTGGGATTATAAACAACATATGGAGAATAAATCTCCATTAAGCAAGGTTGAGGAGGAGGGGGAAGCTACAGGGGCAGCTAAGTCCAATAGCAGGAAAGATATAGTTCTAAATGCTCTCCAGGACAAGCTCATATAGGCCAATTAGCTACCTCACGAGCTGGCTAAAATGCAAAAGCTGGCACTTTTCTGTTGAGCATAATCATAGGAATGTATTTTCCTGCCTCATCTCATGAGTTAATACTGCAAGTCTGATTTTACCTCGGGCTATGTTCTCCTACTCTCGGCCTTAAACCTAGTTGAGGGATAAGGGTGCCTAAATAATCTCCACGTGCCAGGCACGATTCTCCACTGAAAATGGAATGGTAAATTCAGAAACCAGCCAGTGACACGGGATCCTTAGGATATGGGTGGGAGAGGCAGTAAAGGTATCAAATCATGCCAGATATGTCTTGTTGCTTCTATTATCTTGAGCCTTTTCGGCCAGTGGCAAGACGGTGTAAGAAGGAATTCAGGTAGCCACCATAAACTCATTACAGAGGGTAAAATAGACCTGCTAGCACAGAGAAACACCTTCTCTCCTGCATATCGCTGCTGCATAGAGAAAAGCAATTAGCACAGGGAATTTGTCTTAATGCAGTTTTGCGTTTTAGTGTCCAATTTTGCCCAGGGAGGAGGTACCTGGGGATTTCCAATACATCTGTTCTAACAGGGAGGGCAGAGGGAAATGACTTTAATTAAAGTAACAGGAGTACACTTTGAACCTTTATAATCTGATCAAACTGGAACAGAAGGAGGGAAGCGGGGGGAGCCACAATGGAAAGGATTTATAAAATATAAATCATAAAGCAGAGAGAGAGAACATAACAAATGGCAGGCCAGGTGCATCTTTCCTAAGTGGTGCTGAATTTAGCCCAAATCCCTCATGCTTTTTTTCCCCTTGGCCATCCAAACAGATGTCTGTAGCTTTCAGATAAATTATAAAACATGGAGGGAAGAATTCTGCTCAGTGCTGCTGCCTTGCAAAAAAGTCCCAGCTGCGGATTTTTACTGTGTTTACTTTTACTGCTCAGGAACTAGAGGGAAAGAAGATGGTGAGCAGCTGGGATTTGTAGGGGACAGTGGGCTCTTCCTTCAACACATTTGCTCTCCTCTTGCTTTCCCATTAACCTCCCAGTGAGCTATCAGTTTTGCTTGCCCTCATGTTTTCTCTATAGGTAGCAGGGAAAAAATAAACGTTTTTTTTCTTATGAGTGTCTCCATTTTCCTGCTTCCCATGTTTACCACCCTAGAATGAGAGTTATACCACAACTCACTAAAATGCTTGCAGACAGACTGAATTTCATGCAACATCTGTGGCTGATGTCTTCTCTAGGCTGCCCCTAGACAATTTCTTGCTCAGCACTTTCGTTTAAGCCCCTTAAACCTCTCTTCAGTGGGGCCTGCCTTTTCCAATGACTAGGCATGGAAATTTATTTAGAAGCTGGGATTCCAAGGGCCATAATCACATAGCCTACCAATACCATTAGGCATCTAAATCCCTTTGTAAAGCTGAACTTCAGTGAGTCTCTTTATTTCCTCTCTGTCCCTACTTCCTCTTGCAAGTGCTAACTTCACAGTTAATGGCTGAAGGGACAAAGCCTTCAGGTCAAAGGGGAGTACATGATGATACAGCGTCACCAAGACAGGGAACATAAGGTTTACTGTCTGCAGGATGAGTGCCTCCTGCACTGGGGCTTTGCAGAGCACCCAAGCACCTTTAACTGACTGCGGGGAAGGGGAGGGGGAAGAAAGGCCATCACATTCTGCAAGTGTAGTTCAGCTCAGGCATGAACTTAAAGGTGTTTTGCGCCCAGGTGTAAACTACTACAGCTTCACTGATATACACAGTTTCCTAACCCAGATAACAGCTCTGCCTAAAAGCAAAACTTTCCTGCACCCCATCCCTCTTCACATCATTGCAACTGCCTTGCAAGCTATGCAATGACATGTTGGTCTCTTGCAACCTTAGAATAGGAGAGACAATATCTACACCTTCCACTTGCTACAGACTTAGCAGGAGTTTTCTTTTTAGGATTTGAGGAGCCACATGTCATGGCAACGCATGCTGGAGCCCTTCCTGCTTGTATTTCTGAAAGGTCTTGTTTCAATCCTTGGTAACCAAAATGGCATCTCTTACACATGCACTCCACAGACTTCATATTTTTGAATTCTGATCTACAAGAAGATATAACAAATCTTTCTCTCAGCCTGGTATCTGTGTCTGGCAGGCCATCTGGCAAGCAGGTTGCAAGAAGAAAGAATCTTTTCTATATTACTACTTTCCCTAATTTTTCAAATTAGGCTTCTTCCCTCCCCCCACCTTGTCAAGAGTGCAAAACAGATGAAAAACTAATCTTGAGCTCTTCACAATGTTCATCTTAAATGAGCTCTGGTCTATCCATTTCTGCAGTGAAGAATTTATTAAACAGAATGTAAAGGGGAGAACATAATAATGAAGCTTTAATTGTCAAACTCTTTTCCTTGTTGCTCTCCTGCACCCCAATTAAAACCAACATACACAGCTTCTATTAGAAATGTTAATTATTTTGTAGATAATCAGATGCAATTAGTTGTAAAAGCACCTGACCTCGCTTAATAATGGCAAGTGGGGGCAGTGGGAGGGGGCGGGGAGAAAAAAGAAGCCTTTTTAAAATGTTGAGAGATGCAAAAAGCAACAACAGGAAGAAAATAAACCCACAAATTAGCAGTTTTGCTAATGGTAGTAGTATAGAAAGTAATAAGGCTGCAGAAGAGACGGCGCTCTAGAAAAACGATGCATGTCCTAAGTTTCAACAGTTTACGTAGCAAACTAAAATGAGGCTGCATTTTGGTCTGGTTTCCTATTAGAAGTTTACAACGCCATGCTTTGTGTGAGTATCCTCTCCTCTTCCACTCCCCAGTAAATTTTGAATACAGTGCTGAATTTTAACACAGTCTGATGGAGGTGCCAACCAGTTTCATTGAAATAGGTTGCTCTGTAGCCAAGGGCATCTCCCTTGGAGTCTGAGGCAGAGACCCTTTTGTGTCCTGTGATCCAAAACCCCAGGCAACCCACATGGAGACAAGTCTTCATCAGACACCTGGCAAAAAGCTTCAGGCAGACTTTGTGCCTCCTTAAACACCAAAGTCAGCAGCCAAGGAAAGATATCCATATAGACATGATGCTTTACTTGCACCAGAGCTCCCAGACCAACTCATTCTCTTTGCACACAGTAGCTATCAGTGAGGAATATCAGTCCTCCTCCCTCTGCTCTGTGAAGAGCAGTGTGACCAGGAGGTGTCGGTGGGGCATCAAAGGGCATGCTCCCCCACGTGGGTGTTGTACTACTGTGGTGCTGCTGCCAGGGCGGGGGGCATGGGAGAAGGCTCACGTGGCTTTCTCTGGTGGCCTTCTCTCCCTCCCTGGTGAGAGGCACATCCTCTGTGCTGCTCCCCAGGCATGCTCCAGCCCTGCAACTCTGCTTTTATTGCAGTAACTCCCCTTCCACACCTTCTCCCTTCCATACTTGGATGTAGCTTTATAAGGACAGCTCTACAGCTGTCCCTCTTGAGCTTCCCACCCTTCAAAGGAAGACCAAAGAGGCTAGAAATTTTTACAGTATCTGGTAACAGGCTATCTCCCAGGGGGGATTGAATTATCAGTGCTGTCTCTTATAGTGAGTCAACAAGCTACTCTGTGTATATTTTAGATAATGCCCTTATGGCCTTTTAAAATAACATGCTCTCAGATCTCTCTCAGCATCACCTACAGCACAAATTCTTTTTCTCCAATTTTCTGTAAGCTGCCATAATTAGATGGATTAGGGGAGTAAACAATCTATCATTTACCTTCTTGAATGTAGTAGATGAAACTCTGCTATACAGCACCACATCCCATTAAAAGACTGCCTCACTGAACACAAGCTATTTCACAGTGATGGAGGTCTTAATAACCGTGCCTAAAGGAAAGTTATTATTGGAAAGAAATATCAGGCATATAAGCCATGGCAAATGCATGGACGATGTTAGGGCTGGAAACTCACATCATCAGGTTGTGATCCAGACCAGCAGGCAGCAGAGCAAATATGCTACTGGACTGCTGTGCATAATCTTAGACTTCAGCATGTGTACCCCGTGTACACCCCCAAGTTGCGTCCTGCAGACATGCAGAAAAGAATTGAATTTCATTTCTGCGTGTAGTGCCTTTTGCCATGTGCCCTTTCTTATTTATTATTTTTAACCACTGCATGCCACACTACCAGTGTCTCTCTGCAGTACACAGCATTGCCTTGCAGTCCTTTTGGTTCCGTGTGCACCGATGTTTTTGCCAACCCTACCTCCTGCTTTCATTTCTTTGTGCATTTTTTCTTTTTTTTTTTTACTTTCTAACATCAATGTGAAGCTTAGTTCAATAGCACAGCCATGCAAAATTATCTAACCACTTCTCTGATGTGGTTGACAGACAAGGCATTCTTTAGAGAGGTGATTTGAGCTGATTGAGTTATACCAAAAGAGGTTGCAAAGATAGCCCTAAACAAATACACAAATTTTCTCTGTTGTTATTCATAGGATCCTCCTATTCAAGTACTTGATATTTTTACTACCCTATTCACAGAAATACCAAATGTTTTCTGAATGTTAGTGTGGAAGATTACCTTTTGGCTCCAACAGCCACCCAGCAAAACATTTTGTTACTTCTTGCTTGCCAATACTGATCTGTGGAACTTAAACTTTGAAGAAATGTATTGCTTTTGACAAAACTTCCTTCTGGAAAAACTTCAATCCAGGATTAAAGCTGTATTCATCAGGTGGGTAGACTATCCAAACACAGAGCAGCTGAATAATCCCATTAGTTGGGCATTCATCTGGGATGTAACATAGCTTCAAAATTCTGGTGAACCAAGCTGGGCAGGGGCCTGAACTCTTCTACAAGAAGTGGAGGCTTTGGGTAACCTAGGATGTGAATCCCTCTTTCTTCACTTAACCCCTTGTTTCTTGCTGAGATAGAAAAAAAAGATTTTTTAAACAGAGGGTAGAAATTCTCTCTCACTTTCTAAAGATGACCTGCCTTAAAATCCAGAGGATGAAATACTTTCTCTTTTCTTTCAGCCATTTTAAAAGCCTCTTTCCCACTCACTGAGCAGATGCAGGGGGAGTCAGAAGACCACTCAGCTTTATACAGTCTTCTCCCCCATTGCAAATGGTAGGTGCAGAGCCTCGAGTTCCCTATTTTTGTGCTAAGTTCTGTAGAAAAACAGTGAGAGTCTCTGTCCCAAAGCGTTCAACATATTTGGTGAATACTCTGAATCAGCTGTCATGGCCACCGAGTTGCAAATATCACAAAACCTGAGACCCAGCCTTAAACAGGTAAAATGGAGCTGGGTGTTGCTCCAGACCATTTGACAGGGAGACTGAAACATAACACTGCCCTCAGCATGTTTCTTGCTCAGTACTGCTGACCATGGTCAGCCACGTTGCACACATTCCTTTGTGATGAACCATTTAGACACATATATGTTGGTGCTGTTCATCTACTATTAACGAATAACAAGTACAGCTCTAGAAGAAGGCCTACTTTTTGCAAAAAATGCATCACTTCATTTATCAGGTGAGTCATTTATCCATGTGAGCTATAAGCTTTTAAAAAATGTATCTGTACGGTAGATCGAGACATCCTAAAAATGCAGTATGATCCAGCAACACCTACAGAGGTCTCAGTGTTAGCACAAAGCAACGAGTGACTGAAATATATATTGTCTCCTAGTAGTTACAAAAAAATGCCAGAACTTGTAATGAAGTATTTCTAGAAAAATGAGACTTTCCAGAGGGCACCCAAAATTCTGGGCAGCATGAGGTTACAGCCTTCCTAGAAATGGCATCTCTGTCTATGTCAGTGTGGCCTCTGGATCCACGTTTCTTCTGATTCAGGAGTATGCCCTGAGTTTTCTGTGTCTGGTCAGACAAAGAAGCCAAACCACAGCAAAATTCACAAATGCTGTGGCCCTAGATGAGGTAGGGAAAGTTAACATTTAGACATGATGTGCACAAACATGCATGCCTGCTGTTTGAGAAGTGGAGTGTGTCATGTTCATTGCGTCCTGCACAGCATGTGGGTATAAGTGTGGAAAGTTCTTCATCTGAGAGGGAAGAAATGGAGGGAAAGGTGGAGCTGAGAAGGAAGGCTAGGAACACTTTTCTCTGCGCTACTAATTTCAGCACTGCTGCAGCTAATTTGTGTTTAGACATGAGCAGCTGTCGTCCCTGTGCCTTTTACATCTTCATAGAAGTCAATCACGAGCTGGCATATCTTCCCACTCTCCCCAGGTCTGGCTACTGCTTGAAAACATTGTTTCAGCCTAAGAATTGCATTTCCTGGTGTTCATGATTTTAATGCGAATGCTCAACAGTAATTTCATATCCTTTCTCTTGGACAGTTTTTCTTTGGCTCATCTAGTTTTGAATGTTGTTGGGTTTTATAGGGATGCTTTCAGTCAATATTTCAAATGAATAAAATGTTTCCTTTAAAATCCAGGCATATCTGAGGTTCATCAGGCCAAAATAAATATACAATGACTTGTGAATTGCTGACATGATGGACAAAGAAGCAATTTTAAGCCACATGGATCCCATACCAGAGTGAGCCCATACCCTACCTGAGGTAGAGATAACACTAGTAGAAGGAAAGAAAAGTGACTTGGCAGCACATCAGATATGGTTAAATCTCAGTGGGAGGAGAGCTTGCAGAGCATCCATGATATTTAGTTTGAGGCTGGAGGGGATATGAGGCTCCCGGAGTCTTTGCAAGCTAGGTTTTACAGAGAGCAGCATGCAGCAGGGGAGGAAGCCTGCGAGTGGAGTGCAGCACACCAAAGCAGCAACTAGGTGCCAGGGTCTCTGAAGATGCTGCAGCAGAAGGAACTGATAAGAGTTGGAGCACTGGCCCTGTGGATCAAGCAGAGCCTGCCGTGCTCAGGAAGGTGAGAAAGGGAAGCTGGAGAACTCCTCCAACATCAAGCTCCTCCTCACCCCATCTCTTCCTCTAGATCACCCTTTATTTTTAGCTGCCGTAACTCATCTGCCATTACTTAACTACCACTTCTTATCCCAAAGGACCAGGCATTCAGTTTGACTCCAGAGTCCCTTTTCCCGAAACATATTGGCAATGCTTTCAGTTCACAAAACGGTTTCTTGTACTCCTCGGCATGAAGCCTGCCAACATTACTTTATAATAAACAGCATCCATCTTCCTTGGGAGGGCTGGGATACAAAAAGAGGATTTAGCCTTCTGTTGTCTTTTTTATTTACCTGAGTTTTTTTCCAAAGCACTTTTAAGATACAGAGTAGTCACAGGGTTACTGTGCTAGCCAACTCAGTTGCCTGTAAATAATATCTCTCCTGGAGCTTTTAGCGCTTGTTTCATGAAGGAGAGAGGTGCAGGCCAGAACATTTATCCTTTTTTCTTGGAAGGTACCCTAGTGTCTCAAGCTTCAGGCAAGTCTGCTACAAGGAAAAGTGACCTGAGGCTGGAGGACTGAAGGACATATCCCAGAGCACTGCCTCCAGCCTGCTGATACAATACCAATACAAAGTATAAATGCAAGGCAAGACCTTGTGTCTCAGGTGGCAATTCATGCCATTTGAGATTAACCCTATAAATCACAGGGGCTTTGTATTGATGCCATTGCCATGGGACTTAGGCGTTTGTTTTGGTTTTAAAACCTAGGTCCTAAAGGGACCCTGCAGGGAAATCTTTATCCCATGCAGGACAGTTCCTTCTGAAGAGTTTGTTATAAACCAGGTAAAGTTCCTTCTCCATACCTGTTCCTAAATTAAGAAAAGAGCAAATGGATGGGAAAGATTAAAGAGCACTTGTAATATTTCCTTCTAAGCTGTGCACTTGTCTTACGCCACTCAATGAATCTCTCTTGGGGTTTCAGTGTTTCCATTTTTATTATATTCTGGCTGTAAATGATATTAAAAAGTAAATCTTAAAGATGTACTCAGTGTGAAACACAGCCATGAATCACTGTTCCCCCTACAGGCTGGCTCTCCATCTGCAGTCGTGCCAATTCCTGTCGTTTCACACAGGCACAGTCCCACTTCCCACCATCTGCACACAAAACCAGCCTGCTTGTCAAAAGCAAGGGTAATTATTGGGTTAGATGCAGATTGAACATCTACTGCTTGGATAGCAGAACATATATTGCTTTCCCAGCCCTTCTGGGAAAATCAGGTGTCTAGAATAAAAGCAGACAGGATGGTCAGGCTGTCCAATGCAACCCAGCTGGATCACAGTTGTTGGCTCAGGGAGCACAAGAGAGCACCCTTCTGGCCTCTGGCAAAAAAACAATGTCTGGAGATTCCCTTAAAGTGCTGAACACATCAAAGGGAGGGTTTCCAGAGAGCAGGCATCTTGGCCTTACCTCTCTAGAGTCATCTTACACAGAGGAGCTTCTTTAGGATGTGAATCCACCAATTTTAGAGCAACATGACACCTATCATGATGTATGAAGTGTCTATAATGTCACCTGAATCAAGGCTAATGTGTTTACCCAAATCCTGGAGCCTCATGTGGGAGTTAAACCTAGATTCAGGCTCCAGTCTGACCACAGCACTCAACAACTGAGAAGACTGTTTGCAAGTGTCCTAGTCCCAGTTCATAGTAGGAAACCTCTTCCCTGACAGAAAGTTGGAAGTAGTGGTGCAGCCGCTTCAGGGAACTGCTAAGGAAAGAGAGGAGTGTATCCCTTGACCAGCCACAGAGACACTTCAGGTTTGGGTGCGTGGCAGTTGTTTTGTGCTTTTGGTTGAAAGCACTACTGGGTTGAAGCAGCACAGAAGGGTCCCCTGGAAATCCAGTACTGTTTTCTGTGCTAGCTCTGCATAGTAAAGCTGTTTTGAAAAACCTCTGATGTTCTTCAATCCCTTCTAGTATAATGAACTTTAAAAGGCAGAGGAACCCCTTCCCTCCCCAGAAGCCCTCAGGGTCCCATCCTCACAAATCCTGTTTTCTTTCCTACCTCAGGGCACAGATTGACAGCCAAGCTATTCCAACAATTATCCTGAGAAATACTGGGACTTGTCTTAATGGAAGTGCTTGCAGGACTCTGTACTATCATTTGCAAACATGTTGTGGGTGTATGTAAGTGTGCGAGGGGAGGGGAGCAGGGCAGGGGTGTCTGTTCTCTGTGAGCCTGGAGTTCACAGTTTTGTAGACAGTCCTGGAGAGGCTCTGATGTTTGCCCTGCTTCTCCTCTTGGAGAGCAAAGTGATGGCTAGAAGTGTTCCTCTAAAATAAGGGGCAGGAAGACAATGCAGGAGGAAGGGAAACACTGTTATTCCCTTGGGTCGTGTGTGTGTGTGTGTGTGTCTTTATGTGTCTGTGTGTCTGTGTGTGTTGCTTCACCCCCTCCCATCTCATTTCTTAAAAAACAGGCAGGAATTTGGGAGAGGTAGGAGGATGTGGCTTGTCTTTCTACCCCTCCCCTTTCTGCACTGTAAATTCTTAAACAGGCCCAAGAGAGTAAATTGCTTTTTCAAGTTTTATCATCAAGAAGGCAGCCCAGCAGAGTTACAGTTCAGTGCTCAAAGATTGCCTTCATGTTTAGCAAGAAGCTTTCAGGCCAGAAAATAAATAAATATATCTACTGGGAGGGGTGACTCCCCCCTCCTGATGGTACAGAATTTACATTTTGTGGATGTAACTTGCCTTCCTGATGCACTTCTAAGTTTCTAGTCTAGTCAAGTAAATTGCCTTCTGTATTCAGGGTTATAATAAGACCTACCCCAATCAGGACACAGGACAGACGTGCTGGACCATGGAGACAGCTCCACTTAGTGCAAACTATTCCACAAGGCATTATCCAAAAATGACCATTTGGGCTTTTCAGATATGCACCATGTTGTTGAAAAAATAATTTTTTAAGCCTGCTTTGTGCCATAAAGTTTCTCACTTCAGTAGCATCAGATGCTGTTTCACAAGTCCTGATTTTCAATTAATAGCAAAAGTGAAAGATGGGGAAGACTGAAAAGAAGACAATATGTCCATATACATGTACATGTGCTAGTTTCTGACAGAGAAAATTAGAGAAAAGGAATGCCGATAGACAATGTTAGAAAAAAGCAGGGAAAAGAACCATTTCCTTGAAAAATAAAATTGGACATTTGCAACATTAGTTTTTGTCTATTCCACTCAAATTCACTAGGTTTTTAATGACATTGTCCTTTCAGAAGAACTGACCCTCTTTTCAGAAAGCTGAAGGAAGCCAGGATGGATCTTATCTGGTGTTGGTTTCAAAGGCAAGCCTTGGGAAGAATTTTAGCCTCCCTGTGACAAAGCCCCATTTAGGGGGTACAGCATGGCAATTTCTGGTTCCTCCTTCTCTATTAAATCGGTTTGCCTCCCCACTGAAAGAGTAGAAAAGAACTTAAGAAGTCCACAGCAAAGCATAGCTCATCAGCTCTTCAAAAGAAGAGCTTTCTTTTCAAAAAAGAAACGTTGATATTTTTTGGACAGCAGGTGTGCTTGTATTACCACCCACTCTTCTTTTCCCACAGCCTTTTGTGGAACCAGGTGCTCAACACCCTGATGAGACGGCAGTGCTAGGGGAAGGCATGGTGGGGTCAGCTTACCACTCTGACACCTCTGGCTATGCAGTTTATGGCTGAATCCTCTTACTTCCAGCAGCCCATCCCTTGGAGGCAACTAATGGACTACAATGGGATCTGATTTGCAATAATGTCCCCAGGTAGTTAAGATTAATAAAGTTCTCCCCATCTGCCCCTAAAGCCGCACGTTTGGAATTACACTCCAACAGCTAAGCTTAGAGTCCTCCAAGCTGCTGGTTTAGGCTGCCAGCGTATTCAGGTTGACATTACTATGTCAGTTTTAATTTTCACAGAATCTTAGAATCATTTAGGTTGGAAAAGA
>NW_008794445.1:385029-386325 GCF_000699145.1 Aptenodytes forsteri
ACTCCTTCAGAGTTTTTTCCTAATAGCCAATCTAAACCTCCCCTGGCACAACTTGAGGCTGTTTCCCCTCGTCCTATCACTTGTTACTTGGGAAAGAGACCAACACCCACCTCGCTACAACCTCCTTTCAGGTAGTTGTAGAGAGCGATGAGGTCTCCCCTCAGCCTCCTTTTCTCCAGGCTAAACAACCCCAGTTCCCTCAGCCGCTCCTCAGAAGACTTGTTCTCCAGACCCTTCACCAGCTTCCTTGCCCTTCTCTGGACACGCTCCAGCACCTCAATGTCTTTCTTGCAGTGAGGGGCCCAAACCTGAACACAGTATTCGAGGTGCGGCCTCACCAGTGCCGAGTACAGGGGGACAATCACTTCCCTACTCCTGCTGGCCACACTGTTTCTGATACAGGCCAGGATGCCATTGGCCTTCTTGGCCACCTGGGCACACTGCCGGCTCATGTTCAGCCAGCTGTCGACCAACACCCCCAGGTCCTTTTCCGCCAGGCAGCTTTCCAGCCACTCTTCCCCAAGCCTGTAGCGCTGCATGGGGTTGTTGTGGCCAAAGTGCAGGACCCGGCACTTGGCCTTGTTGAATCTCAACAAGGTGTTTATGCCAGTCTTACAGGGAAAAATATTTCTGGAGTTCTTTGATTCCAGCAACCAGGAGCATAAGCACAAATCCATCATCTCTAATCCAAGCTCATCAAATTAAAAGCAATCACCCCTTTCACTATGGGTGAAGCCCATTTTTCCCATGCCTTAGTCCAGCCTTAGTCATATCATAGATCCATCAGAAGACCTGTCATTTTTGTCACTGACTACTTACACCAGTGCACTAATATTGCTATATAAGTGCTTAAAATAATAATTAGAACTCAATGAATAATGGATAAGCTGAATAATTTATTCAGATATATTGCAAAACTTGAACAACTTATTTGATGAATATATTTAATAACTCACTCTGTCCTATAACTTTGTGAATAATATTTTTTAAACTAGATGAGTAATTTGTTTTTAAAAAATTGTAACATTTGTCAAATAAATTATCCATTGAATATTATTCAACCAACTCTAGTAATACTGAGTTACCAGCAAGTGCATTCTTAAATGGCCACTGGAGGCCCAAATAAGCATGTCTGAGCTTTCTGGGAAGACTTTTTGCTTATCTCTAATAAAGTACTTATTGTGATGAAATATGATCTTTCTACCTCAAGAACTGATTTTTTTTTTTTTTTTTGTGGAGGGCTTGGCGTTTTAGCGTTGGATAGGCCCAGAGCAAAACCCCTACTGTCATAGAAGA
>NW_008794445.1:386352-389035 GCF_000699145.1 Aptenodytes forsteri
AACTCTTTTTTTTTTTTTTTTTTGTGGAGTAAAAAAGGAGACAAACAGTAGCAGAAGGGAATAAAGATGTCCACCCTTTATTCCTGAAACTATAGGAACATGCCCATTTTCAGATGGGATGAAAGCTACCACACATGAAATAGTACAGAAGGACAGAAGTTTAATTATGCCCGTGTTCCCGTTCCCTCATCTCCAGCGTAAAACAAGGACAGAGAAAGCACTGAATTCTGAGCTCAGCTTTGTGACCCTCACTGTAGAAGTGATCCTGCAACAGGGTTTTGTACCAGGGGCTAGCAGGTTTGCAGTGTGTAATTGCAGGGTTAGTATCAATTGAAATTGAGAGAGCTTTCCTCAGTTGGGATCTGAAGAGGGAGAACCCCAAGACAGAAGTTTCACCTAAGCAACCCTTCCACCGAAGGGTACATCCACAGCAAGTGTAAATGGACCCACATTAAGACCAAGAAAGCAGCACCTGTTCCTGCTCCCTAACAATCACCAAAGGTCACAGGTGAGAGATTTTCTTCTCTATTGATCTAGCACATTTTTCCCCCACCCTGGATGCCTTTGTTCAGCTCTGACAGATGCTCAGATCCAGGACTGAGCTTCCCCAAGGAGCCATGCAGTGTACTTGGTAGCAATCCAGCTTTTGATATTGAAGATAATATTTATTGCTCAGGGAGACAGAGCTCATATTTTTTCAACTCCTACCTGGACTGACCTAGTTGGGTTTAGCCTTGAAGAAGAAGAATGTAGCAAAGTGCCCTTAAAGATTAAAATTGATTTTACTTTTTACAGCTTTGCTGTAAAGTCTTGGGCTGAAGTACAATTTGCAGTTACAATTATAGTATATTAAACACACGGTTCTTACTTGTAGCCTTCACTATTCTGGCTCAGATACCTCTGGACGTGCGACCTTAGCATTTTATTCAAGTGTTCTCTCCATAATAATCTCATTAAAAATTGTATCATGCAAAGATGAAGCTCACATTCCTTCTTTCCTCAATTACCTGCAAAGTCTTTTGTACATATAAACTCAAGGGGCCAAGTACACAGCCTCCCCTAGGACTGTCGGGCACTGCCATGTGAAATGACAGTATTCACAGGTTATTCTTGTTCTTCTGAACCTGCTTTTCAGCATCCTCCAAGATAGGTTTTATTTACTTTGGTCACCCACTTGTGACCACTAGTATAAGACTTTGACCTTAGGAGCAGCTATCTGAAGGAAAGCACAGGGTGGCTTATATAATCTTTAAGAGCTGTGTGAAGCTAAGTCTCAAAGCACCTGGGTCAGTACTGCATGTGAGGATGTAAGGCTAGAGGGCTGGAGCACTCTTGAGCTTTGCCTGCATTTTCTTACCTACAGAGCAAGTTGCCATGTTTCAGCCTATAAGTAAATATTGTCAGCCGAGGAGTTCGGGTTCCAGTATGAGCCCAAGCCTTGAGTTAGATGGAGCCTTAACAGTCAGTAGGTCAGTTGTCTGAACTGAAGATCATATTTTATTTAACACACTCGGTATAAGCACTGGAAACCTCTTTATATATCCCCACATATAGAAGGATCATCTCTGCAGCAGTTGGGGTTGCACATGCATTCAGCCTAGCTGGTACTGAGTAATTGAGAAGGACTTGGAGGAGGAACAGGTTCTGTATATTTCATACAGAAAGACAAAGTACAAAGATGAAAGAGGCATATGATGTGTTAATAGCAATGCCTGTGCTGGATTTATAGATATTTCCAGAGGGCTGAACAAGCAATTACAGATGGGAGAATGTGGAGAAGCCGTGACTCATGTTTTGGGAAAGGTTGACAAGCTTGTAGCCAAGTCCTTCCAGCACAGAGGGAATGTCCACACACAATACTTGAACCACAGACCCTGGAGCCCTTCTCTCCTGCTGCAGGATACCAAGTCAATCTCATTGGCTTACGCTGCTGCAGTTGTAACCAGCGGCAGGAGAATGGCTTTCCCTGGCATGCTTTCCTCTATCTATAAAACGATGGGTTTAAAGCACGGATTCCAGTAAGACCTACCTTGTCAGAGTCACTGCTTTAGGACAGACAGACCCTGGCCCCCTCATCTCTAATTTTTGTAAGCTTACCACTCCAGCTCCCTTGCCTTAAGCCATTGCAAATACTTTTGCAGATATCACTCATATTTCCAAGTACTTTAAAGGCTTAGTTCAGCTGCAACTGCCTTTCTTATTTGTGTGTATGCCCTGTATATCCCACCTGCTACTTGAGCACAAGAGGCTATATTGGGTTTGCGTGGCAAGGTTTTGGGAGCAGGGGGGGCTATAGAGGTAGCTTCTGTGAGAAGCTGCCAGAAGCTTCCCCCATGTCTGATAGAGCCAATGCCAGCCGGCTCCAAGATGGACCCGCCACTGGCCAAGGCCGAGCCAATCAGTGATGGTGATAGCACCTCTGAGATAACATATTTAAGAATCAGGGGAAAAAAACACTGCACAACTGCAGCCAGAGAGAGGAGTGAGAATATGTGAGAGAAACAACCCTGCAGACACCAAGGTCAGTGAAGAAGGAGGGGGAAGAGGTGCTCCAGGCACCAGAGCAGAGATTCCCCTGCAGCCCATGGTGATGACCATGGTGAGGCAGGCTGTCCCCCCTGCAGCCCATGGAGGTCCATGGTGGAGCAGATATCCACCTGCAGCCCGTGGAGGACCCCACACC
>NW_008794445.1:389065-411175 GCF_000699145.1 Aptenodytes forsteri
GGCAGGACTTGTGACCCCGTGGGGGACCCACGTTGGAGCAGTCTCTTCCTGAAGGACTGCATCCCATGGAAAGCACCCACGCTGGAGCAGTTCATGAAGAACTGTAGCCCATGGGAAGGACGCACGTTGGAGAAGTTCATGGAGGACTGACTCCCATGGGAGGGACTCCACACTGGAGCAGGGGAATAATATGAGGAGTCCTCCCCCTGAGGAGGAAGGAGCAGCAGAGACAACTGATGATGAACTGACCGCAACCCCCATTCCCCATCCCCCTGCACCACTGGTGGGGGAGGAGGTAGAGAATTTGGGAGTAAAGTTAAACCCAGGAAGAAGGGAGGGGTGGGGGGAAGGTGTTTTAAGATTTAGGTTTTATTTCTCATTATCCTACTCTGATATGATTGGTAATAAATTAAATTAATTTCCCCAAGTTGAGTCTGTTTCGCCCATGACGGTAATTGCTGAGTGATCTCCCTGTCCTTATCTCGACCCACGAGCCTTTGGTTATATTTTCTCTCCCCTGTCCAGTTGAGGAGGGGAGTGATAGAGTGGCTTTGGTGGGTACCTGGCATCTAGCCAGGGTCAACCCACCACAGAGGCATGTAGCAAATTCATCCCAGGAATAGGAAAAACACCCAGACTTCCTCTGTTTGTGTGCATGTGTGTGTTTGCACTTGTGTGTGCGTGCATGTGCAGGGGCACATTTCTCTGTGGAAACTTTAATTGTACTCTCAGTCCCCTATAAACAAGTATAGCCAATGGATTTTTTACTAGACTCTTTCACTGAATATTTAGTATTAGAAGAGTCCACTTCAAGCTGTGCACTTGCAAAACCATGCAATGAACCATACAGGCATCTGCTATCTTGCCTCAATTTATACTGCAATGGGAGCTCTGTAATGCAAAGTAATATTGAGCTAGCTAGTGTAATGTGGGCCTTAACCTCTAATTGGCAACCTGGAATGCTTTCAGCTCAGCTTGGCTGGACTTTCAGGGATTCAGCCTATGAACTAAACCACTGCAACGTATCAGCTCCTCCTACAATGTTGCTTGAATGTTATTTCACCATGTAATTCCTCACAAGCTAACTCCCAGGTAGACAGTCCAATTTGCTGCATATATAGACATGTTTGGGAACTTACTAAGTCATTTAAGTTGTCTGCTTTTATGATATAAGATCATGGCACCTAGGCATATGCAATGTTTTTGTCTCAAGCAGTTCTGCAATAATTAATATTAATTATGTTGTAACGATTGTATTACTGGACTTTTTCATCAGTTCAGTGAACACCTGATATGCACCAAGGTTATAAAGATTGCGTCATAAGGTGTAGTACTTGTTTGCTTCCTACAGTACAAAATCACATTGTCAGTAAATGGCCAGGACTTCTCCATGCTTCCTGTGTTTAACAAATCTACATTATGCTTTTTCACCATTGTGTCTTCTCTAGGTTGAAGAGTCCTAGTATATTTTGTATAGCTCATAGGGAAAGCTATTTGATGCCTTTGATTATTTTGCTGAATTTGTAGCACCTTCTCTGATTCCGCTATGTTCTTTCTGAGACCAAGAGACCAGACTGCACTCAGTCTCTAAAGTGCAGGTGCACAATGGGTTTTCTAGTGGCATAAAGATATTTCCTGTTGTTGATTGCTATCCCATCCTCAAAATTTCTAATATCTTGATTGCTTTTGGCTACTGCTGTACCCTGAACTGACATTTTTGCAGTGCTATCTATTATTACCTGAAGATCTCATTCCTGATGATAATAGACAGCTCAGAACCCATCATTATATGTGTAAAATTAGGATTTTTTCCCAGTATGCATTGCTTCAAATGCTGTTACTTTACGCCCAGTTGCTTGCCATAGTGAGAGGCTTTTACAGTGTTTCATGCTCATGTCTTTTGTTACTTAGAGTAATATAGCATTAGCAAACATCTCACAATTAATTCTCTTTTTCTAGATCATTTATGCACTCATGAACAGCATGAGTCTGAACACAGATCTGTGTGAAGCTCCACTGACAACTACCTTCCCTACAAAAAATTATTTATTCTTACCCTCACTTTCTGGTCTTATGACTAGTTACATGCCCACATGAGGACATTTGCACTTATCCCATGATAGGTTAGGATTTTTGTCACTGAGGACCTTGTAGAATGCCTTTCAGAAGTGTACGTGGACTATAGCCACCAGATATTAACTACCTCCACATATCAACATGGAAAGATGAACACCTAAAAGAAAAGTTCTGTGTTGGAAACTTCCCCAAGTTCTTCATGTTTAGTGCAGTCAGGCAGATTTAAGTTTTTTCTGCTACAATTTTGTTGTCTTTGAAGCCTCCTGCTCCTTGATCTTTCCTTGGCCTTACAGATGCTCTAGAGGTCTCCTAGCCCCTAAGATGTAGCAACATGATTTATAATTAGTGTCTCTGCTTTTTTGCAAGTTGAAGCACAATTCACTTCTTTGGGCTCCCTTACTGAATTTCAGCATTCTCAGCCTATTGTTCTTTTGGGGTTTGGGGTTTTTTTTGTTTTTAGTAGGACACAGCTTTGTGTTTTTTGAAGAACGCCTTCTTATTTCCAAGAAAGCTCCCTTACACTTCGGTTAAGCTAGGCCTTTTATCTTTTGGACTTCCTCAAACGTTTATTGATAGGTAGTACACATTTGCTCTGATCATCCAGCATGGTACCTTTGAACAGCCTCAGTGCTGTCCAAAAAAAGATTTTTGTACTTTAACCACTCATTGTAGCTTCTTTTTAACAAGACCCCTTCATTTTTGTGTAGTTCGGCTTTTTTAAAATTCATCACTACAGTAGTGGGCCTCTTGGCTCTTGCAGGAGGAACAGGGATGTTGGACTTAAATACAGCACTGCCACTGTTCCCAACAGCTCTATGACAGTCACCAAGTTCTGCGCATTGGTCAGGACTTCTCTTCTCATTTCCCTGTCTAGTACTTCCATAAAACAGAAATTGGCAGTGTCTGAAAGTTCAGCCCACACATCACACCCCACAGTAAAGTTTAGCCAGTATATGAGGGCAATTATAGTCTTCTTTTATTGTTCATTCCTGCCTTCCTTGACCTCCTTCAGTGTGTCAATCTCTATCACCATCTTCATCAGGCAGTATGTAATGCAGCCTTTTTGCTGTATTTTTCCTACATGGGACTGGAGTTTGATTCATAGGGTTTCTATTACTTGTTGAGAAGGTTTGCTTGATTGTTAATCTGATTTGACTCAAAGCTTCTTTTAGGCTATAGTACCATCCCTTCATCTACAGAGCCCATTTTGTCTCTCCAGTATAATTTTTCAAATTGGTATTACATTGTCCATCTGCTTCTCCTTCCACCAAATTTCCAATATGTCTTTTATGTCTTTATATTAATTTAAATCTAAAAATTCTTTTCTCCCTAGACTTCTAGTATAAAGGTAGATGTATTCATTAAATTTCTTTTAGCTTTCTTCTATCATCTGTGCCATTGTGCATTTATTTGTAACTTGGTAATTTCTAGTTTTTGTCCTGTGCTTCACCTGAGCACGCAGAGTTCTTGTAATGTGAGGATGTGTCCTCCAAACCCCCATGCTCCTTGGCACCCTCATGTGAGCACCCTCCTGTGCAGTGTCGGCAGCTGGAACTCCCCTGGGCAGGCTCCCTCCCTTCCAGAGTCTCTCTAGTGTTGACGGTTTTGAACTCTTATATGTATATAATTTTCCCAACAGCATTACCTCTTCACATCTGCCTGGCCCAGCATGCATTACCAGGGCTATTTGGGGAAAGCTGCCAAGGAGATTCTGCTATTTTGTCTTCAAAACCTCTCCCCCTACATCACTGGCACTCACAGGGGTGGTGGCCACCAGCTCCTTCCCAGTGTTTCCCAGAAGCCTAGCAAAAATATTGTGAGACCTGCTGCTTCTCAGCCTGCAGGCAAACCAGCAAACAACCTTCGCTGAAACCACAAGCACAGATAGCTGTATGTTTCATAAGCAATAACCACAACACAGCTGCCCACTCCAGTCTCTCATATGCAGGCAGTTGCTTGTAATCGCACCCTCCTCACAAAACTCCTCAAAAACACACCTGCTTCCCCTTCAGGATAGGGTTTTGAGACCCAAACAGGCACAAAGAGCATAGTAGCAATCACAGACAAATAATTAATAGAGCATGAAAATGGAGAAGCAACAGTGACAGCCATCATGGTCTCACAGTTGGCCACAAGTCTGTGAGATGGCAGGCTCCCTCGTGGACTACAGAAGCTGTTGTTACACCATACAGACACAATATCACTGCAGCATGTTTAAAGAAACAGAAAGGTAGAGGCACATCCTGGCTTGCACTAAATCCTTTTTCAGTTGTCTTTTGAGAGCTGACCAAAATAGGCAGGCAGCGATTTAAAATTGGTACTACTATGTCTCTCCTCACACCCTTGGAGGAAGGTGTATGGTGGGGCTGTGAGGACAACCTGGGCCCTCGCACTGCAGCTGGCTTCAGGTGCCCTGCTGAGCTGTTCCAACTGGCACAACTTCAAGACTTGCGTAAATCATGGTAGAGACCAATTTTCCACCCCTTTCCTTCTTTGCCTCCTCTCCCAAGACAATAAGCATAAGTGCATTCCCTTTTCAGTTATTTTCTCTGACTGAGAGGGGAAAAAAATGCCACATTTGGGAATATAAAATCTGGAAAGTATGAGAAAAAAGAGATAGGAAGCATAGAATTATCCTGTTTTGGCCAAAACCTTTCTTTAGGGGGTAGAATGGTTGTATTGAAAAGGGTTCTGAATTGCTCTGAATTGGGGAGTTTTTCTTTGGTTTTACAGTTAAGTCCTTGTTGGCAGAAAGACCTCAACTGTGGCAGTAAAAATCCTACATTTGTGAGTTTTCAGAAACTAGTAGGAGTCTCTCTTTCATCTCAAAAGGAGTGTCTCTTCTTTGATTTTACTGTCTGCATTACAGCGTAGTTTCTCCCTTCTTTATCATCTGCTTCTATCTGCAACAGGGAGGCAGGGATACAGCACATCATTAAGAACAAGTAAACACCATTAAAACAATTCCACCTCATTGTCACTGCATTGTTTTGAATTGAATTATTGACTCCTGAATAATACCAGGGTTAGGGAGAAGCAGGCAGAAACTAGCTTTGAACCTCACTGGGTAAACAGCCAGCTTACAGCATCAAAAGAAATGGGTTTATTCTAACTACATGCTCTAGGAGGAAAAAGTTAAGAGCTTTTCTCAACTGTAGCCCACACTCAAATGCCCCTATTTTGGTTCCCTCTACAGCAAACAAACCTGAACTGAATCATAGAATCATAGACTGGTTTGGGTTGAAAGGGACCTTAAAAGATCTTCTAGTCCAACCCCCCTGCCATGGGCAAGGACATCTGTCACTAGATCAGGTTGCTCAAAGCCCCATCCAGCCTGACTTTGAACACTTCCAGGGAGGGGGCATCCACAAGTTTGCTGAGATGGGGTGGTATGAAATTCAGTTTTAGATGCAGAAGTCCAAGTCTGCTTGTTGGGTATAGAGCTTAAAATAAGGCCTAACCTCCTTTGGCCAGTAGCCTGCACATAATTGTCAGCAGAGGGGAAAACAAAGGCAGCTGCTGGTTATAATGAAGATTATTTGAAAGAGGCGTACTAAATATTTCCCTTTATATCAGAGGAGTAATAAGAGGCAGTAACAGGCCATTTCAGGAGTCAGGATGGGCTAGGGCTGAGATCTGATTCCCACCCCAGCACTAGCCCAGAGCTCTAACTCAGGGAAGATGCTGTTGAGTAGCCAAGTTTTCTCAAGCACCATGAAGGAGCATGCCATCTCAGGACTAAGTACCTTGTTTAAGGAAGCGGCTCCACAGCATCTGTAGGAACACAGTGGGACTGGAAACCTTTGTTCCTTGTTCTGTGACAGATAAAGGATCTTACAAAAATTCAGAGCACAGCTGATTTGTGATTTTTTGAGACCTTGAAATGGCTTCCTTACAAAGTAACAGTGAGATGGGACACTTTCAGTAGTGCTGGGAAGACTGCTGTTGAGAGTGGGAGGGAAACATTAGTTTAGTCAGGTTGATCCTGTGGCTTTAGGGGGTAAGGGAAAATATTTCCTCCCAGCTCTGCTTTTTGACCAAGGAGAAGATTCTGCAGTGTTTCCCTGAAATATTCTCCAGCCTGCGGTGCACTCTCTCCTGGGTGAGAGGGAAGATGGGGTCTCTGTCAGACGCTGCTACCAGGTTGTCCCAGGAAAGGGAATACAGGGAAGACTGTGAAGAAACTAATCTCCTTTATTTAAAAGAAAAAACAAAAAAACAAAAAGTAAGGAAATTGTAAATTTACAGGCAACGTGCCCCCTTGTGAATCTTCCAAAGACCAAAGCTGGTGTATGAGGTCTGTTCACACAGCTCATCTGTCCTTGGGCTCAGGATGTAACCAGGCTTGTTCAAATAACCATTCCTCTCCCTCTCCTTTTGAATCAGCATATTTTCAGTTTGGCATATAGAGGCTTTCTTTCTTGTACCAGAAGCAACATGACATTTTTTTTAAATCTGTCTTTGGCATTTTCCAGCACAGAGAAGATGGGGTCTCAGTTTCTCGAGAGATGATGTGCTCCTGCTGCTTATTCCCGGCTTAATCCTCCAAGTGTGACATCAGTCATCTCCATGAAACTTACTGAGACTTCTCAGGCACAGGATTATCAGTGATACGGGCTCCAATGGGGAATGCACAGCAGGACCAGATGCATGCTAGAGAAAGAGAGAGAGGAGCCTGTTTTCATGCAAACATGACTCATAATAAAGTGTTTTCTGAAAGAGAAAAAGTGGAAGCAGCAAATATGCAAAATACAGAAAATGTACCTGATTTCATAAAAAAGGAATTGTCAGTGATCCTGGCAATTACAGCTCCATTAATTTAAATTCTATCCTTGGGGTGAAAATGAAGCAAATATGAGAGGCAGGAGGAGGAAAGAGAATCACTAAACAGCTGGAGATAAAATTTTAGTAATAAACATAACAATGGGTCCTCAGCCCAGCTGGATTCTTCAGGCATCACTAAAGTACAAATAATAAAAGAATAAATCGTCACAAACAGATATAAAAGGTTTTAAAAGAATTAAAGTAGTAGTGCCTACTGGAAATTCAGTTGGTATACTGCATTTTGGTTTTCCATCAAGTATTTGATATTGCATCTCCCATGAACGTACTTGAATAATTAATTCAGATTGGCTTCAGTAGGAGTACTGCCACAGGGTCTACAAACTGGTGGAAAGAACATTAGCAAATGGTAATGATAAATGGCAGTGTTTTAATTTGGGGGAGGTAGCTACTGGGGTGCCACAGGGATTGGTGTTATGTCCTATCTCATTTATCACCCTCATTAATTGGTCTGGAAGAAAAATAAACAGCTCATTAATGAAATTCACATTCAATGCTGAATCAGGGGGGAGTTTCAAATCCTAGTAGGGATGAATAAAAAGGAAAAACAAAAACATTCAGAGAATACTGAGGTGCAAGGGCAGAGAATTATTCTTTTAAAAAAAAAAAAGTAGTAATGCAACTACAAGATCTTGCTTGGAATATTTTTGGGAAAAATATTGAGAAAGAATAACTGTTCTGGATCTTAAGGCCAGAAGATGCTATATTGTCCATTTAATTTCATTCCCTTCGCAATACAGGCCAAAAAAATTGATTCCTCCAAGAAGCCAGGTATTCTAAGTCGTGTGAGCACGTATCTCTCGGAAATGCATCCAGTCTTAATTACAGATCTCAGGTGGTGAATGCTAACTATTTGTTAACAGTTTGCAAGAAAACCTGAAAAAGCAAATTGACCCAGCAGAATTCGTTTATTGACTATAACTATAGCACTGTGTAATCAGTCATTAGGCAAAATATTATATTACCCATGTTGGGGGAACTGTCTGCTTCTGGTGGTTTCAGCACTGTGAAGATGGAGGACTCCGAACCCAACTTCAAACATTGCCTGTGCTGCTTCTGAGACAGCAGAATACCATTTTACCTCAGCTTTCATACATTTTCTTCTATCTCCTCCCTTATGAATGTTCAAACCTTAGCAAACCTGAAGGATCTTTTCATATTTTTCCTTCTTCTTTCTCTCATTTTTCTCTTCTCTTTGTTTTTTGCCTATGACTTCTGGTTGTGATTCTCTTTTTCTGATGTGATCTGCAATTAGTGGCAGAGATTTCACTTCTTGGACAGACCAGTTACTTGATAGATTGCAATGCTTGCAGAAGCCAAAGACATCTGTTGTTCTCTCATCCCTAATAAAAAACTGCTTGCTAAATAGTGGTAGAAGTATAATAATGCATTTTTGCATGTTCTTTTTGATAGCTCTTCCTATAATACCAAACACATTTTGATGCTAAACTGGGCACATGCTTGGGTTTTCAGCAATTTGGCTTGGTAATTGAGTGCTTTGACTTAAGTATGAATCACAGACTTATTTCTTATTAGAATAAGCAGTAAATAAGTAAATCAGAAAGGATTTCATAATGTGGCGTACAGCTCTAAAAAAAGTCAAAACAATTTTGGTTTTCTGTGAAGAGACTTGGCATCATTGACTGTTTGGGGCTCTGATGGTGCTGCCACAGAAAGTTTGACCCTCCCAGAAATAGGCAGCATGTGCTTGTTGAAGGGTATAGTATCAGTTATTAGGGGAAATCATAGTATAACATCTCCAGAGGGACTTTCCACCGGTTTGACAGCCTTCCAGCACTGAAACCTACTTTCCCTTGGCTCTTAGAAGTGTTGCAATGAAAGGTGGTAGGACAGGTGGGCAACCTAGTTTAAGATGCTCTGCAGCAGAGCACCTTCTCTACACAGCTGCAAATGCAGCTGGCATCTCCTGTGCTGTTCTGAGCACCATGTCACTGGAAAGATATTGAAGAGCTGGAGGGAGTTCAGAGAAGAAGCACAATTATTATTAGGTAGCAGGAATGCTTGATTGATATGGAAAGATTAAAAGAGCAAGCTATGTACATCTTGGCAAAGCAACAACTAAGAGGAGATATGATAATCACCTCCAAATAAATTCAAGGAAAATCCCAAGAGGAAGAGACTTTGTGCAGGCTTAGTACAATGGGGCATTGCATAATAGGATGAACTTCAGAGAAGGAAAACTTATGAAGTTCGAATGTTAAGAAAAACTTCTTCCTTTCTAGTAAGATGTGGAAGAAGATCCCTGGGGAAGCATCGTTCCAGGACTGCTTAAACTATACTGGTCCCACTACAAGAAAACTGTTAAGGAACCATTCCACACTGATCAAAAGAGGGAACAGATTCCTGAGGTCAGATGGCCTCTCTCTAAAGCCAGAGATCACGGGCTGCTCTGTATTTGCCGCGTTCTCCCTAAATAGCTTGCTGCTGTCTTTTGTGAGAGAGGCATCATCTTGTCTTTAAAGCTGTTGTGGTGTGTGTCATTCAATGAGATTACCACCGGTACTGTATGCACCAACCTGATAATTGTTTCAGGGGGAGGCTCTTTTCTAAGAGAAGTACTGTCTGCAGGATGTATTCAGCAGGTTTTCTTTATTACAGAGTTGAGACACATGGACGTGTAATAAGGAACAAAGGAAACAGAGGTGGCATTGCCTGGTGTGTTACAGTAAAACTATTGAATTACTTGCCAAAGGGGGACCTTGAGTAAAATATTGCAGAGAGGAATTTTGAAAAGCATCTGCTGGTGTCACAGCCATTATCAGTGCTGAATTAGTAGCCATGCAGAGTACAGTGCTGCTTACCAAATGTGCCGATTCACCAGCAGGGGCCAGGAAGGATGGGTTTTTTTCATTTATGCAGAACACTGCAGACCTGGCTGCATACAGGACTGTAAGGTTTCACCCATAATGTCAGGTGCCGACCTCTGCAGAAGGAGAAGAGCTTGAAGAGCAGGAAATGGCTTTTCAATAAAATAATCTAAGATACGTTAAACAAGACATTACTCACTTGGTCATATGTCCGTTTCCTTAGATGTAGTAGCAATAACAGGGAACGCTTTAAGCTGCTCTGCAGTAACTCTCCTAATTATACTTTTACCCCATGATACATGTGAGGTAATTGACTTAGGGGTGGCCTTACAGGGGAATGGAGGCGTCTGTAGCCAACTCTGCTAGATCCTGGCACAGCTGAACTGGGCAGCCTGAGCAGCCTGGTTCCCCTCTGTGCCTGATCTCTCTCAGATTACCTCACATTTATTCAGGGATGAGTGCAGAAGTAACCGGTTACCTCACTGTCACTTATTCAAGTGTCCATAACCCAACTAAACGCCATATGTTCCTGGAGGAGCCAGACATTTCCATTATCTTTTTATTCCTTTATTCACCTGAATATTGACTCCCTGTTTGTATTCCTTCACCTTCCTTGGGCCTGTAGAATAGCTGTAGTGTTAGCAATTGTTTATGGGAGAGCTGCTGATGCATGTGACAAGAAATAGTGCTAATGGTGATGTCTGTTAGCCTGCAAAATAACTCCCCCAAGTAAACTGGTGAAAGTCTCATCACCTGGATGTTTTAAAACCAGCCTGGACAAAGCACTGTAAAATATACTGCAGGGAACAATCTTGGAGTGGCAGCAAGATTAAGTAATGGATTGCTCTCTGGTTCAGCCTAGCAAAAAGCTGTGTGAGAGTGTTCAGGGTACTCCAGGGATGTGCTGGTTTGGCACGTCCTTTCAGGGGTCTCTGCTGGCAGTGCTCCTGTGCAAACACTAGGTTAGATTTGTCTTTGGGGAGATAGAGAGGGAGAGGGAAGGGGGAAAGAGCAAGTGTGAGAGCATGGTATGTTGCATATATGGCCCTGACCGCTGTCTTTAGGACATTCCCCTTCACTGCCCCTGTGCTAGTTATCACTCTCACATTGCAAACCTTTCCACTTATTAAAACCGTTCTTGGCTCTGATCAGCCTCACATCCACCCAACAGTTCTGACAATCCTGTGCTTTTCCTTTTTTTTTCAGCTTCACTTCCCCATATGTTGTTGCTGGAGTCACTGGTAAACCAATGGTGGGCTACTGAGAAAAGGCTGGCGTGCTCAACCCCAGAAAACCACCATGGTGGTTTTGTACAGATTTGGCCAAAAATACATACAATGAGGAGATTAACAGTTCATAGACTTATGCCACAGTGAGAAGAGCTTACTTTAAACTAAGGAGCAGAGAACATAAGAGTCATGGCGATTAGTCTCTGCTAACCTGACAGGGAATGACAGACTGTAATATAACACTCCCTGTTATATTACACACCTTTAAATCAGGTTAAGGTTAGCTGGACTGGAGCAATCATCATAAACCATGTTTGGTTAGGCAATGTCCTGCACTAAAATAGCATTCTGAGCCAAAAGGGGGGCTTTCATTTCATTTCTACACCTACTTTTGAATAGCTGGTACTTGAGCTTGGAGTAGTTTTCCCTTCCAATTTTGCCTGAATGATCTTTTTTGAAAACGTCTAGAGCAATGCAGCTTCTGCTGCTGTCTTTGCAACTTTATTCTACTTATTATAATGTTATATTCTGTATAACAACTTCTCTCCTGGGCACTTTCTTAGAAATCAGACCCTTTTTCTTTTTCCTGACACCCTGCTCACCCACCCAAGTCCTTGTTAAGGGACATTCCAGTCCCCTTCTGTACATTCAACAGCCCTGCCTCAATAGGTCCAAGCAAGGTGGTTATTCCCCTCTACTCAACTCTCTTGAGGCTGCATCTGGAGTACTATGTCCAGTTTTGGGCCAGAAAGATACAGACAAACTGGAGAGAGTCCAGTAGAGGGCCACCTAGATGGTCAGGGGGTTGCACAAGGAGAGGCTGAAGGAGCTGGGTTTTTCAGCCTGGAGAAGGTAAGGCTGAAAGAATCTAACTCATCTCTACTACTACTACTAAAGGGGATGTATAGCAAAAGGGCAAGAGGCAAAGGTCACAATTTGCAACCAGAGAAATTTCAAATTATTATAAGGAAAATTTTTCACCATACGTGTGGTGAAAGCACTGCAAGAGTGCCCCAAAGGGGCTGTGCAATCTGGGAGATTTTCAAAGCTCGGATAGATAACATCCTGAGCAACCTCATCTAATTTGGTAGTTGGCCCCACTTGAAGCAGGGAGTTGGACAAGGTGACCCAGAAGTGTCCCTTCTGATCTAAATTAATCTATTATTTTATGATTTTGCATTTTAAGATGTGGCTAGCTATTCTGGTGTTCAGGTAAAAGCTCAAAAACTCTTCTGAAAATGTGGGTCAGGCTCAGCAGCCAGTGTCACTTGGGAAATTCTGGCTTGCAGTCTCTTCTGTGCCTCAGGTCTTCACTTGTTCCACCATACACAAAGCTCAGTGCTGTTGTGCTCCTCAGATACTTAGAAGGTAGGAATTAAATACAAATGCTTTCCGTAGAAGTGAAATTCTAGGCAGGAATCCCACACACATACAGTCTTAAGAAAAGTTAAAACAGAATTTATTATTTCATTGTTTGGCTTGCTGACTTTCTGCCTGTCAAAATTACTCTTGTTGATTCCACTGCCTCCCTGAAGACAGAAAACAAAGTTGACAAACGCCTGCCAGGCAGGCAGGTCTAGAGCTGTCATTTGCATTTTCTCAGTCAAAAATTAGAATTTGTTGTCAAACTTGAAATTTCTCATGGCAAAATTTCAGTTATGCAAAAACTGGTTTTAGGCAGGACATTCCTTAGCTAGCTCCTAATAAGAATATATCCTTTTTCCTTTTTTCCATCTCATCCACTTAGCCCTAAAATGATTATAGCTCTTGTCATAAACTTACCAGACAATGTAACATAATAGATCTCCTGTCACAGCCAGGGCATCTAGGTTTTCCCTTAATAGTATTATTTAATAATAATGGTTAAAGTGTGCAATTAAAGGTGAGTGGAAGCTACTGCTTATTTTAGCTGTGGCCAGAGTTTGCTCCATGACTTAAGGAAAGCTATTTAGAATTATCATTTGCAAAATGAGAATACCCTTTTCTATCCAGAAGGAGCAGCAACATCTTAGCCTGGAAGGTCTGAGTCAGGTGCAGTATGCAGCCCTGGCTGCTTCTGCCCTCCTCCTTCTCCTGCCCTCATTTGATGGGAAGGCGTCACTCAGCCAGGAAAGATAATGCAGATAGGAAGGTAAGGTCAGCTGATGAGAATTTGTTTTGCTGATATTGCTGCTGCCACCCACCAGCTTGTTGCCTGAGGGTCTTGCCCTTTGCTCTGCAGGGTCACTTGAATCCTGCTGAAAAAAATGCTGCTTCTCTCTTAGACCTCATGAAACGCAGCTGCTGTTTCCCTACATCCTGGACTCTGCTGCTTCATGGCCTGATGTTGGTATAGCTGATAATCACTTTCCTGCCTGTTGGAAAATTGCTGAGGCAATGGTCTCCCTCCTACCACCAGGCTCCGGCAGAAGCGGTATTAATGACAATCTTCCCCTGCTATGAGACAGCTTTCGCTGGCCAAATCTGACTCAGTTTCCAGGAATCCGCCTCAGCGATGACCTCCTTTAGACCTCAAGAAAGCTGGTGATGCTCAGCCATGGTCTTTGGAGAGGGCCCTGAAAACTCAACCTTGCTTCTCATCTTACTAGAGTAAAGCATGGAAATGCTCCCCGTGTTAGAGGGAGGTGGTTGGGGAGGTAGGGGTGGGTGTGCTCCCCTTCCAAAGCTGTTCTGCAGAAACTTTGTGGTGTTTGTACTTCCCTCCCCGAATCTGCTTCCTATGGGAGCAACGAATTAGCCACAGGAAGGGAGTGGGTCCTGGCTCAGCCTGCTTAGACCCACAGACAGAGTAAATGGCTTTACATGGAAGATGGGCATAGCTGGCTGAATCACAGAGTTGTCTGATATTTCAGAGACAAACCTGAGACTCTAATTGAAATGCATTTGATGGCTGGAGTTCAGCCCCTATTAGGCAAGAATCCACGTTGTAAAGTGAACCAGCTTTGCACCTGTTTTGTCCCAGCTGGCATCTCCTGTCTGAGAAAGGCCCACTGCTGTGGTAAAAGGTATTAGAATAATAATAATAAATCCTATCCATAGAAGGCTTTGATCAAAGAGCTTTCTCCTTTCCTTTCTTTACCTTGTTTTCTTTTCTCTCTCTTTCTTTCCCTGTCCCCTCTATTGTCTGATTATTCTAGACAACTGTGTCTGACGGCCTAAGGGAGTTGATTGTGGTCGCAAAAGCATTCGTGAGGCTGGCGGGTAGGAGCACACGAGTCTCACATACCCTGGTGTTGGCTCGCAGCAAAGGCAGCATCTAAGCTGATTAAGTACAGTCTAGCTTTGGTCTGTGTGTCCTCAGTCCCTTCCGACTGCTGACTTTGTTTCGTCTTCTGGGGTCACTTTAAGACATTCACCTGCTCCTGACAGTGCTCTCTCCCTGCGCCAACCACCCTCTCCCACCCCTCCAGAAGCCCCTGCGTAGGACTTGGAAGATTCACATTCAAGGCCCTGCTTGACCATACATTTTTTGTCTTCTATTGTTTGGGGTTTTTTTGGCCACTGCCATCTGTGTGTCAGCTCGCCATCTGTACAGTGGGGGAGTAATTCTGCTTGCTCCATCTTTCTGCAGGTGCCTCTTAGGACAAGGTGCTACCTCCAGCTCTGAGCTGTGCTCACCTGGCTCAGCACAGAAGTGGCTCACACCCCGCACCTCGCAGCAGGCTCCCATCTCCCTGTGCCTCTCCACGGAGACATGTCCAGAGTGACTGGTCATCATGTTGACACAAACAACCCCAGCTCCTGATGGGCTTTATGGCACATACGGAATAGTTGATGTACAACACAGGATGGCTTTTTTTTTTCCTTAGTGCAGAAGTGTCTTCCCCACCCCGTCTCCAAACTGTTCATCTTGCCCTCCTCCATAAGCCTGCTCTGTGATCAAGGGAGCTTTGTGTCACATTTTACTGATGCCCAGTTGAGGCACCCAGACTGGGATCACTGAAGAGAAAAACCTCCATTTGTTCTAAAGGCATCCCTCCAAATCTCGTCACAAGCAATCAGACAAGCTTGGCAGCAAGAGCCCTTCCTTTTGTGTTATAAACAGAATGAAATAATATACCATCTAAGCTCCTAACCATGCTTAAATCTGTTTATTCTGATGTTTCCCTCAGGGCATGTCATCAACAAAAGATCTGTTAGTCAGAATATTTTTCTCTCTCTGACTATCTTCCTGTCTGTCTATTTTTAATTATATCAGAATTAGGTGATTGCTGCTGTAGATTAGGTTTACCTGAAGAACATCCACTATGATGACTGTATTTTCATACCTTAGCATAAGCCTTTTGGCTTAGTACAACATTAAAGTCTTGAAATCCAGTTCTCTGAAGACAAGATATCCCAAAAAGTAATGATGTGTCTGCAACAGCAGCTCATCTGCACCTAGACACCCTCTATATTTGAAGGTAATGTATTAACAAAAGCTATAAGATGACATCTTATGTATAACAAATGCATCTGGAATAGAAAACAGTCAATGTGTTCAAACTGTTCTGGTTAATATTGTAGAGTGAATTCATTTTTTGTCTGATGTTTGAGTGATTCCACATCACAACCCAAAGACTAAATTATTGACAGTTAAGAAAATAATAATCTGGATTTCTGGACTATTATAAACAAAAAACAAACAAACAAACAAAAAGAACTAGCCCTGGTTTGTCTGTGAAGTTTATAAAGTCTGTGTCAGACGTAGAACAAACCTCGAAAAGCATTAAGATTCACAACAGACAAAGAGCTGAACTTGAACTGTTCGGGGCCAGCAGGACTAATGCAGTTTTGGGGTATAACTGTAAAGGAATAGTGAATCATGCATTGAAAAGACTTAAACTCCTGTGCGCAGGTTAGTAAGCTAGGAGGCTTGAAGTAGAAGTATGTTTTGCATGTGGAAGCCCCTCTCCCTGGGGAGAAATACAGAGCTCACACCCACTCTAGGTGAGGCAGGCAGCCTCACGGTCCTTGCTGAGTCCTTGAGGCACCAAGGAGCAGGGTGCCCTGCACTGCAGCAAATCCTTGCCTGCTCGCATGACAGCAGCTTTCAAGTCAGCTCTGTCCCACACCAACAGGAGCTCAGAAGAAACCAGAGCCCAGCCTGGAGCAGCTAATAGGTGACATGTGAGTATCCGCAGGACTTCAGAGTCCAGAGGGTTGTTTGGTGTGTTTGTTTTGTTCTGTTTTGTTTTAAAAAAAGAAATTATAGCATGCTTTTTACTATAAAAATACTAAAATTAAAAGTTCTGGCATGGTTGATGACCCACTATGAGCATTGCTGACAGAAGAACACTGAATCATGTTCTACCACCCATTTATTAGAAAGGTACCACAAAACTGGACAGGACGGAGAGAAGAGTCACAAAATGTAATTCAAAGACTGGGGGTAAAGAAAGAACAAAAGAGCCTGCTGCATTTCAGGGAAAGACTTAAGGATCTCAATCTGTTTTAGTTAATCAAAAGTAAAATGGAGAAGTGGTGTGGCTACAGGGTATAATTACCCACATGGGGAGAAAATACTGGCTACAAAAGTGATCTTTAATCTAGCAGAGAGAGACATAACAAGAACTAATTACCGGAAGGTGAAGCCCAGCAAATCCAATGTAGTAATGGGGCACAACTTCTTAGGAGCACAGATGATTAATCACTGGAACAAAATACCCAGGGAAATGGTGGGTTCTCCATCTCTGTAGTCAGGTTGAATGCCTCTCTGTAAGACCTGCTTTCAACATGATATGCCAGACTCCATAAGGACACTCCCAGTGAAAACCTATGGCCTGTGTTGCACCAGACCAGTTTTGGACTCTTCTTTCATCTCACATCCACTTTCCCTCAGCATCTCTTCTGCACAAAGACCCTCAACCCCACACCAATAACGCCACTTTCTCACCTTAACTTTGCCACTTTTTCTGCTGTTTCTTCCATGGCCAGTGCTGGGAAGAAGGCTTGGATGCCCAGCCTTTTGCTGCTCCTGATCTCCATCCTCTCCTTGGCCTGGACATCTGCCCTTATTTTCCCCACACCATACTGTGACAGCTCTCCACTTTGCTCCTTACAGCCTGCTCTGTTTCTTTGCATGCATCCCTACAAAATCTGTCTGTGCTACCAAACAGCAGAAGGAACCAGGGCAAGGAGCTCCAGGACAAAATCTGTCACTGTCTGCTCCCACTTGCAGGCCACCCATGCTTCCCTCATGAGACTGTCCTTCCTGCAGTGGTAGCTACCCTCTGAGGGACACACAGATCCAGAAAGGGCTTCCCAGACAGAGTTCCCCTTGTCCTACCACACACCTTACAGCATTTGGCCTTGGGGAAGTATCTGCTCTGCCTCTGTTCTGCCTCCCCCTTCCCACCCCAGCAGTCTGACCCAAGGCAAGGGAGTCAGTCTCGCCACTGCTCCCACTCTCTATTACCAAAGTAGTTCTTCCCATTTTATATCCAACCCACACACACTTCTCTGGTAATATATTCACTGCCACAGTTAGAGCATTTGTAACCTGCAGAGTCTGTGCCAGCCTGGAGACAGAAGGTTTCACTGAATTGATACAGCTTTGTAATAAAATGACCCGCCTGCTGGCATTTCAGGGCCAAACATGCTTTGAGGGTGGCTCCATTGGTGAAGCCCATTTGTCAAGAATGGTGCAAAGCTCCAGAGTCCCACCAGAATCCTCACTAAGTCTTGGCAACCAACTCACGTTAATTTCTAAAAATGCTTTTTTTCATCTTCAGCTTGCAAGGCAACTTTATCTCTTCCTTCCAGGAGCGGGACCTGGCTAACACATTTATCAGCATCGGCATGGATTATTAAAAGCAACCATATCTGGACCTCAGTTTAAGGTTGCCACTCAATTCCAGCTGGTACAAAATGTTGTCTTCTGTATGGTTGAAGCCACAGCAGGCAAGCAGAGCTTCTGCTGTAGTCCCTTCCCTAGCCTGAAGATAGGGTCTGACATCAATTCAAAGTCTCATTTTTCAAAGAAGCTGAAGGACCAAATTTCAATCTGTGACCCCTGTTGACAGCTGGGCTCCTCTGAGTCAATGCCTCTGAGAACTGACAACAAAACAGCTCTGATCAAAGGGAAGTCTCTGTGGAAATTATTCAAGTTGGGAGCAAGTGCACTCCCAAGCCTGGGGGTCTCTAAGGGATGTCACTAGGCTTTCCTTGGAGACAACTTTACTGCCATCACTGACACTAACAATACAAAAACCTTTATTCTCCCCACCTCATGCCCTGATTCCCTCATTCCCTCCAAGGAGAACAGCCATCCATGCAGAGTGCTGACACCAAAAAAGGAAACTGCCAGAGGGCCCATGAACTCTATGTGGGATTTAGTGACTTTTTTTAACATGAAAAAGTGCTTGGAGGCTGCAGTAATGTATGTGATATAAAACTCTACAAAAAAGCAGGAGAACTTGACCTTGAGTTTCTAGGTCAGCTGTCAAAGAAATAACCCTAATTTCTAGCACTCTGGAAATGGGTGCTGAATAAAGGAATTGCACAGATGAGAAGTGCAGCTTGTAGATGCAGATGAAGTCTAGTCCACCCAACTCCAACTTAATTCTAACATCAAATACATTTTCAGAGCTCACTCCAAAAGCACTGTCACTATACCTGCATCATTTCCATTGGCCCAGGAAGAGCTATGTAAGATGTTGTAACCGAAGAGTTTAGGTGCAAGCCTGGTATTCTCTTGTGGCTTTCCTAACATCAAGATGTAAGCCTGATCTTAGACCTTTTTTTTTCCCCTCTAGTGATGGGAGGGGTAGCAGGAGCCATGAAGGAGCAATAATTTCGTACATTAAATATACATGCATGTATGTATATATTTGTAAAGAGAGAGAAAAAGAGAGTTAAGAAACTGCAAAATCCATGAGCCAATTACAACTGACTTTTTTCCCTTCCATCTTTTTCCATTTATAGTACAAAATGGGCCTTAAGCTCCAATTCCAAAATACTCATTGCAGTAATTCCCTCTAGCAGAGAATCATTATTTACTGCTTGCATTCTCACTTCAAATAGGAAATATCAAGCTGCAAACATAGAAGGAATGGGGTTAAAGAAAGGTACTCCCATTTTGCTCAGAATGGCATTCCTAGAAGTGTTTATTGCCATGTAAAAGCTGTGAATTGCAGTTGAAATTTTCACTGAATTTTCAGTGAAAAAAACCTATTATTTCTGGAGCCTTTGTAGGTGATATTTATCTCTTGACCCCAGTGTTATGGCATGGAGTAAGGCCACAAAACTAAACACTCTATCACACAATCACTGAGTGTTGGTGGAGAGCAAGGGGAGGCTGCAGTGGTGAAAAACTGAGAGATACCAAAAAAGAACCATCTTGGTAACAAGTGTGACCTCACTTGTGATGTCAGCAGCCAAATATTGGTGATAATCTACTGAAAGTTACTAGAAGTCAAGCATTAGAAGGTATAAAATTACATGAGGATCATGCTTGCAGCTGCATTCAGGATAACACACTAATGTTTTCGCCAGGCTAACAACGCTAGTCAATTAACAAAAGTTCCAGGCCAGACTAGTAACTGAAAAAAGAGATGCTAATCCAGTCTCTGAAGTGCTGCAATGCACGAAGCATGGGCTCACTCCATATGTTCTCTCCCCCCTTGCAGAGTAAACGTCAGTGTTGCTTTTGCATGTTTAATGACAGTTTTCTACAACCCACTGAGCCTAGGAAATATTAGAGGAGCTATGAGTGATTAAATTCAACTGTAGTGAGGCCAACTCATCTCACCATTCTTCAAAGTTGGTGGAAAATGTACACCAGTAAGAGGTGTGGGTAGTAAGTTCCCCAGCACTAAACAAATCTGCCACCCTGCTTAAAGTTTGCGTCAAAGAGGCAGTCCCGCATGTGTTCGTGCCTGGGCCCCCGCCAGTCCACCATCCCAGGCCTTAATGCTTGTTGGTGGCCTCTGCACTACACCCAGCCTCACCCTGATCTCTCTACAATGGGATTAATTAATTTATAGAGCAAATAAATAACAGGAGGCTATGAATCATGAGGCTATTATTCCTTCCAGGGTTCCTGTTCTAATTCAGAGCAGAAACCTTCTAATGATGCCATCAGCTGCAAGAAAGGAAGCTTGAGTCATCATAGCCCCTGGATAAAATGATATGTGTGCAATACACAATTGCCTCTTTGTTTAGATAAGCTGGCTTTGTCACCCGTGAGCCCTCTGACTGCCTAATAAGGAGGAATCAGTTTGATACTTGCCCCCACTGCAAGCTGAGAGCCAACACGCTGTAATGCACCCACTCTTTTCCTTCCACTTAAGTGCTGAGAGATGGATCACAAATGGCCATTTGCAAATCATGAAAAATGTGCCTTATTTGTGCCCAGCACACTCCTATAATGCACCTACTACATCTTCACAGACCCCTGCCCATCTCCCTCCCTCCCTTCCTAGGATTTGTTATGTGAGTCAGGGATGGAATAGCTCGTGATGCTCAGCTTTGCCGTGTGGCTCTGATGTACCTACAGGCCAGAACCAGGAGAGGTCATAGCAGCTGCAGCACTGAACTTTTGGGCTGGGATCCTCAGACTGGCATCCAGAGCCTGTGCTAAGGGCCCATGAATGCTATGGCTCGTGGGAAGAGGGGGTCAGTATGTCAGGGCAGCCTGAATATTGCACCGAGCAATGTAGTGAGCATGTGGCTGAGCAGGGCTTAGCTCTTGCGGTTTCCTGTCTTTTGAGAGAGTAGGAGTGCCCTCCTCAGCACTACAGGGAGATGTTCCCATTCCATCTTTCCAAGGATGGAAAGTGAAATGTTTGCCCCTATCCAGTGGTGGGTTTGGGGCATTCTCTTCCTAGCGGAAAACCCAAGTTTGCTTCCCTGCCCAGTAAAGTCAGATTCATACCTATCTCTCGCAACACTCATTTGAGTTACTTAACAACCTGCCCATCGTTTAGGCTTTCCCAGCCCTTATCCAACATGGGCCATGAGGCAGAGGGGAATGGTCGATCATGAGGTTGGACAGCAAAAGAGTAAGAGGGACTGTTGCTCTCTACTCCACTGATCAGAGCATTTGCCTGGGCAGGAGAATATCTGGGTTTGGCATTTTACCCTAAACAGTTGTTGAAATGTTAAGTAATGGTTCCCCGAGGCAGAGCTTATTAGCTTGGTCACATTAATATGACTCAAATGCCTTCAAACTGGAGCTTGCATCTCAATGCACTGCTGCATTGTGGAGATACCCAGATGGCAAAGGGCTGGCTCTGATGTCTCTAGGCAAGTCCACCATTGTTAAGGGAAGTGCCATACAACAGCAGAGGATAGAGCATGTATGGAAACTATACATGCTTTTCCTTTGCTCAGATTCCCTGAGTGAGTGGCAGTGCTCTGATAGACCCTCTGATACATGCTTCTAGAGCTCTTCTAAAAAATATGTACTAATGTCATTCATAAGCTCTTCAGCTGTGCTCTGCTAAGCAAATCCTTGCTTACTACCTACCTTTCAATGTCTGTTGCTAACATATTTTCTCTTGCCTTCACTTCCTTTTGCAGATGCCTGCCAGAGTTGCTCAGAGACTGGAAGGCAATGCCCAGCAGAAAGAGTTTCCCAGCCTTTTTCCTGCAGTAGGTGGCTTCCCTATCACCTTTAATAGCCGTTGGGATTGGACCCCTTTGTTGCTGTTTAAACCAGGCTTGCCAAAAGCTCACTTTCCCAGCTTCAGCGTAGGAATTGCAAATGTTCATCTTTTGATCAACTGCCAAATGCTTCCTCAGGAACAAGGAGAGGGATGGCTGCTTAGTGAAGCCAGGCTGCATCCTGAACTACAGCTTTCCAGCTCACGCATTTTAGATTGCACGCTTGTTCAGAGTGCAGCAAACAGACACCATAAATTGCAGAAGGCTATGAAGTCCAATCACAAAAAAAGATCAGAATAAAATTCAGGAGTATTTTTCTTCCCTGCCCTGTGTATGTTTCCTACAGATCACAGCAGTAGGAGAGAAGTGTGTATGCCCTAAGAAGAGTGCTTCTTTTGCTGGGAGTCTGGGTCCTTTAAACCTGTTTTAAGTTGTTAAAGCATTTAAAATGTAGCCAGGTCACTATGTATTGAGATTAGTTACAGGGTGTCGTGGTTTAACCTCAGTCGGCAACTGAGCACCACGCAGCCGCTCGCTCACTCCCCCCC
>NW_008794445.1:411366-431402 GCF_000699145.1 Aptenodytes forsteri
TTATGTACTGAGCATGACGTCACATGGTATGGAATGTCCCTTTGGCCAGTTTGTCTGTGCCCCCTCCCAGCTTCTTGTACACCTCCAGCCTTCTCAGTCGGTAGAGCATGGGAAGCTGAAAAGTCCTTGGCTAGTGTAAGCATTACCTAGCAACAACTAAAACATCGGTGCGTTATCAACTTTGTTCTCATCCTAAATCCAAAACACAGCACTGCACCAGCTACTAGGAAGGAAATTAACTCTATCCCTGCCGAAACCAGGACACAGGGTATGTCGGTAATGAAAAAAATAAGCATGTAACCCTATTTTATAGAGACCTACTCTCCACTCAAGGCTGTATGCATTGTGGTCATTCTGCTGGAGCCAAAGGAACTGCTCAGAGCATGCAAAGTTAAGCATCTGTGTAAGTCTTTCCAAGATCAGGGTTGTAAGGCTAAATTAGGGAAAAAAAAAAGGAGAAAGAGCTTTTACAGTGCTTGGTTAGTATGGGATTTTCAAACATTCATATCTCAGTTAAATAAAAATCAATTTCCTTCACAACAAGGCTGGGCATTGTGACTTAGGCATAGCTATTTCCATGGCAAATCACAGTTTTCAACTGTCAGCCATTTTGCCCATAGAAGTTGTTGAAAAGGGTCACAAGATACAATGGGAGAAATATATTCTTCTTCTCATTCTTACTTGAAAATGGTCTGAATACTTTATATGTAAACTTCTCTAAATTATTCACCAAGCATGGCAAATTTTAGCCTAGAAGGTGGATGTTTCACAAGCTACAACTATTGGAAAATACAGTTTTATAATAAAAACCATTTTGCCATCTTAAATATAGAGCTAATTGTCACTTACTTTAATACCTGGCAATATGGTTTTATAAATATGTAAATAACATATCATTTTGCATCTAGTACCTTGATTCTAGGCTTTTAAGACTTCTAGGAAGAAAAAAGTAACCAAATATGAAGCAACATGATAAAAATTCAGGGCTTTTTTCCATTCACTTTTGAAGCACAAGAAGCATAAAGGTATTAGTGTTTGCAGGTGTTGGAAGAACTGATAAGGCATTGGCTTACTTGGTTTTACAGTGGGATCATTCTGCTATAATCCTGCAAGAATTTTAAAGTGATAAATGTAAAGGAGTTTCTCATGCCTTTTCCTATGCTAAACAAGACACCCCACCATCACAAACCATATTCTTCAACTTGGACACAGGTCTCCGCTGTGTTGCAAAAGCTTCTTTGGAAGATCAACTCCAACAGCAAAGCAAAAAGCCAGTGCCTTCAACTCCAGAAGGAAAGCTACCATTCCACCTCTCAGAAAGAAGCCCCCTCACCACAGAAAGCAAATATTCATCCTCACACCGAACTCCATCTGGTTAGTGCTCAAACTGAATTAAATCTTTTTTTGTTTTTTTTAATGCTGCAGTGTTCCAGCTAAATTATTTTCTTTAGTTACAAGACTTAATTAACACCTGCTGAAGTCAGTGGAAAACCTCCTACCAGTTGAATGGGAAGTGGTCAGTCTTACAGAGAATGCTTGGAGTGATAGGATAAATAGTGCAAAACGGCAGCAATATGTGGACAGATATGTTGGTTACACGTCATAGACACAGTTAATTACAGTAGGATTTGGGTCACTGTGGTATCCTGAGGTTCTATTTGTATGTCTGTATACATGTAGCTGAACATGCCTTTTAGCCCTCTGGTCATGATAGCTCCCCTATTTCAAGTTGCTGTTGTGCCTGCTACTTGCTATGAACCCATACAGCATTCGGTAGGAATTCTTTTTTAATTTTTAATGGAAGGTACAGTGTGATTCCTTGTGGCAGCAGATCTGCTCCACAGGAAGTCTTGGTCCTTTGGAAACATAAGATGGCCACTTTCCAGAACCACACACAAACTCCAGCTTCTGCCAGATGCAATTTCTCAGCCAGGATCAAAGCAGCTATGGAAAAACAACAGAAATGGCAACAAGCTTAACAGTCCTTTCTAATGACTGGTCAGTACACAGTACCAGAGGATATAATTCTAAATCTGCTCCTGGGAAACACAACTTACCTTCATTTGCTTTGTATGTCAGGAGAGAAATGCTACCTTCTTTGTTGAGATATGTAACTCCACCTGAAGCGCCAAAGATTTTCTCTGTTGATTTTTGATTCCCTGTTCTCTCAGCATAAATGTCTTCTGTAATGTCAAAGAAGGATGTAATTCTTGGCCATTTGCACAGCATATGCTCTGGCCTGAATTGCAATTTCATGCAGATATGTGTGAAATACAGAAGCTGACACAGAAGAGTGGCAGTCTGCCTAGTTCTCTGTCCTACCTCTGACAGCCATGTATGCACAGTTCTATCTAAAGAGACAGCCCCAGTCCCACCCTCACCTCAGAACCATTACATCTTTCTTCCAACGCTGCCTCAAAGCTTTCACGGGCACTGCGGATCTCACACCCTGTCTGTGTGAGAGCTGAATCCCACACATGTTATGCAAACCGTGGCCACCCAGAATCACTGCTAGGTGACAGGATGGCAGGGAAAATACCTTTTCAGAACAGAGGTTCACAACCAAAAGAAAAAGTGTCACACTGTACCACCTTAGGCAGATACGGTGGTAGCAGCCGTAAGAGTACAGCTGCCAGTAGCATTTTCTTCCTCCCCGCTAGACCTTGTACTGCTTTGGAGTGGCTAAGGTGATACTACTGGTGCCTCTGTTGCCATCTGGGGACATGAGGACTTTAGGATGTGGCAGACTTTGCAAGGATGCAAAGTGACATTCAAGTCAGGTCTAGCCCTAAGGTAGAGAAGCAGAAAGTCAATTCAGGCAAATATTATTGAGTGATTTTAATACATTTGTTGTTTGGGTTTTTTTTTCCTTTCTTGTCGGTGTAATTGATCCTTTGGAAATTAAAAAAGAAAGATTCAGCAAATTCATTTTGGGTTATAATGAATAACGGCTTTTGGGATGATTGCAAAGTGCCTGAATTAGGACAAAATATAAATTTGTAGATGTACACAGAGAAAAAGGATAAGGAGAAAAAGTAACATTTATGATTTATGAAAAATTCTTCATTTTACTGCTAATCATAATGGACTCCTGCTGCTTATAACCTTATTGTATTCAAAGGGGTATATTCATTTCTTGCATAGTTATGTGCACATAGCTCCTATTGAAGCTAATAAGTGTTATGTGCTTGCTGTGACAGGCAAAGAGGTGCCACACAATTAAATCATTTAGTATAGCTGCATTGTAAATAATAAAAACAGACTAGAATGTTATAATAATAGATAACATTGCTCATTTTTAATTTTAAAAAGTATGTATAGCATTGGCCTTTTGGCCTTGTGCTTGAGGGAAGACAGAAATGGTCACAGGCATTGGAGGCAGTGGGAGGATAGGTTTCTGTGCATGGTCAAGCTCTCTACAGGCCTCCAGCAAGTCTTGCTATGTGCTCTAAGGAGACTGCTTAATCACTTTCCAGTAAAGCTTCCCATGGGTGCCTGCAGGGCTGGGAAAGGCTACCCACTTCACCAAGCCTGAAGCAGTGGAAGAACTAGATGTTGGTGGGACCAGACACCACAATAAACATATCATAGATAGCAACTTTGAAGAAACAGCAGAGATGTCTGCATTGACCAGGAAGAAATTAATATCTCCTTTTCAAGGGTATTAAGGAACCTGCAAGTAATTGTCTTGCGTATCTTGGTTTGGTATATTTTAGATGTGATCCATTGGTCAGGGTCTGACATCAGAATTCAAACCAGTGGCAAGATATTCAGCCAGTGCAGTTATTTTGTGTGTTCCCTTCCAGGAAAAGTGTGTCAAGATATACCTCAGACAGTAACCAGAGCTACAGGTAAACTGGAAGATGATCATATTTATATATAAATAGTGCCATTTTGGCCATATCATTTCAATTTTGTATGGCAGGCTGAGATGAACTTTCAATATTAAAAGGCAAAATGGTGCAGCTTAGCTATTAGACTAGAGTCAAAAGTTCTTTTGATAATGATGAACCAAAACATTTCCATCATGCTGACTGAGATAATTTCACACAAAGTGATGTAGATGAAATTGATACATCCTAAAAAAATACTTTGATTTTGGTAAATTATTATTTTTTAAAAGACAACCGAAATAATGTTCTCGAGTCCTGAGCAGTATTTTCCAAACTTTTGCATTTCCCTAAAGGAAACAGTATAAAAAGAAAATAATGAAAAGTTCACAAACCTGGATAAGGTTTGCACTTATATGCAAACTTATATATATGTATATATATATATAGTGTATATATATAGTATATGCACTTAGGTATCATAGATAGTGAAGAAACAATTCATCATAGTACAGTTCAATATGTATAGAAGTGTTTGAAGGACCACTATCTCAGGCTGCTGCATTTCACACAGTCCCAGGATGCCCTGACATGAGTAGTCTTGAATACAGCAGTCACAGGACACCCTAGGAAAGCAAGGGTAATGCAGAAACCAGAAAAAAGCAGGTTCCAAAGCTGAATTCTTCAGAAAAATTGTGATGTTTTGAGTTTAGACAGTCAGCAGCCTGATTTGGAACAAAAGGAACCTCGTGGATTGATGGAAGTTGCAGCAGAACTACCCTTCCCCCTACTTCACCTTAGAAATCAGCATCATCGTCTTCTCATGTGATACACAGCATTTAATGGAGGAGCTGCTACCAGTAATTAAAGCTGCCAAATTTTCAACACTTACACAGCACGCACAAGCCCATGAATGTTATAATCTGGAAATAAGGACAAATATCCAAATCCCTATTTAGTTAACAGAATAAGTAGTACTTATTCTCAGATGTGCCAGACCACCCAAGGCTCCAGTTTAATTCCTTTCAGAGGCTGTGGATGAACATCCTCCTTCAGATCCAGCTGTGCTGCTGGATGTTACCACTGCAGCTGTTCATCTGTTGTGTCCCCTGTCCTCCTGTTCCCGCCCCTTCCCTCCCCTAGTGTTAAGCACCCTTTTGAACCAGCCCACACAGCGGTTTGTGTCAGCATTCCTTCGTTTGTGCCAAGTAAAATCACCCAGGTTAGTTTAATCCGTTTAAATAGGAGGTGGCAGTAGTGACTGTAGCCCTGAGTGGCACCAGTCTTTGGTCAGCAAGGCAAGGATGAATGGCCAGCAGGCAGCAGCCTGGGAGCTGATGAAGAGAACTAAAAAACTCAGGTGCAGAACAAAGGCAAAAAGCCAGTTCAGACCTAATTCATCCTTCCATGGTGCTGGGGAAAAAAAAATGCAGGACACTGCACTGGTCACTCCCGCAGGTCTGACCTGCTGATCTCATGCCATCTCCTGTATATCTGGTTTTTCAGCTTCTCCCATGATCTGAAGTGTCTCACCTGCCATGAATGGAAATACACTATTCATGTATGACTACCATCCATCCACAGTACCTGGAGTACATCCTTTATTCCTCTGCCTGGAAATGCTGTACCAGTGACCTTTGAGATCCTTGTTTATTTGATTTTTTTCAGGGATTCAGACAAACATTGCTAGTCAAATATCATTGCTTAGCACAATCAGTCCAGAAAGAAGTGTCGTTGTTGCTTCCAAGATACACACTTAGCAGCTGTGATGCAACCAGGGAGAATCTAGCTCCTCATGAGTGGTGTGTTCCCGTCCAGGAAATCCCAGTCAGAAATGTGGCAGCATTACCTGGATGGCACACATAATCCAGAAAGCTTGACTGGTCCCAAAAGCACTGGTTGTCCTGTGTTTGGGGATGCAACATTTGCACCTGTAACACATGTTCTCTTTCAGTCAGTGACTCTGAACAGCAAATCCTGTAGCCTTTCTCATTTAGGAGGTGATTCAGGCTGACTTTCTCCTCTGTTCCTTTTGCCCAACCCCAGCTGTTTGAAGATGCTGCCATGCAGTCAGTGTTTGCTAATAATACTAACGTGTCAAAATGGTAACATGTCAAAATAGTAGCATCCGTGCGAGAGACAACCCAGTCTCCTCATCCCTGTCTTTGAGGAGCTGTGCCCAGTGAGGCATGAAGCATACTGGCAACTTTCTCATCAAGAGAAGCTCAGCTGCAGAGAGGTTGGGAATTCCCATCCAAATCAGCAGACCAGGCTGGAGAGCTGGGGCGTGGGAGGGAGTGCAGTCCGTGAGAAACCGAATCAAGAAAGTATTGACTAAATTCACCTTGCCCTCAGTGAGGACAGTTCATAATCCTCCCGGAGTCCCAATGGGAACATAAAAGCTTAAATAATGAATCTCAACGTCTCCTTTGTGAGGTACAGTAATGTGACAACTCTTTCTCCTCCTCAGCTTCTCCTCTGCAGCTGTTTGATTCCCAAGGAATGGCAGTGAACTTACAGATTCTTCCCTCGTACACAGAGGGGGAGGGAGCATCCACCAAGGAGTTATTCTTACATTTTCAGTCACCTCCTGTCCTGCCCCAGCCAATTATGCAGTTGTGATAGAGACTGTTAAAAAGTGACTGTATTCTGCCCCAGAGCTAGCTGCATGCAGAGAGGTGAGCGAAATCTGGGCTTCTCTCAGTTTCAGTGTCCTCTGGATTAAAAATTAAAGAGGAGATATTTGTGTTAACCTTTCTCATAACCTGGGGAAGAATTTAAACAATTTGAAACCTCAGACAGCTTCAGAGAGAGATTCTGCAATTGTGCTACCAGGCACAGTTACGCCTCGTAACCCTGAGGAAGCCAGGGCAAAGGCTTATAGTAACAGGTAGCACTTTTATGTATAGAGACGCTGATTCTTATTTCCACTACCCTTCCAATGGAGTGGGACCTTAAGGTGAAAGTAAATATTATTTTTGCACAATTTTTCCTTGCTGTTACATCAGGGATAGACTTATAGGGAGGAGGGTTAATAGGGCTATAGCTCTGCTTACAGCATGTACTGGATGCCATGTATACTCTTAGCCACAGGTTGGGGGGCGGCTGCTTCTCTTTCCCCGTTTCCTTAGATTGTGGTCACATCCCACTCAACTCTACGCTGCCAAAATTTGTAAAAAGACCTTTCTGTAAATGAGGACAAAAGGCCATATACATTTTTTCAGATCAGTCCCTCTTTTGTTTTGTTTTGCAATAGGTAGTGAAAAAAATTATTTCTATAGTCACAGTTGTGTTACAGAGTTCATCTGGGAAACTTTCTAGAGAGGGATTAGAGAGCAGAAATTATCTTCTTGTGGGTGATAGAACCTGCATGTTCCAGGGTGCCTCGAAGGCTTCTATCCCATTATACGAAATAATGAGTGGTTCTTTAAGAAACTCCAATAAATTATGTCCTCAAATGTTACAATGTTACTAATTTTCTTTGTACAAGAAGAAAAAAACATTAAGCAGAGGTATGAAGGACACCTACAGTATCCCTCCTTTATGACTCAGGTCTGCCCATCTTCATAACCTTTTCTTCCGGACTCACCGTTTGAAGTCTTTTTTGCTCTTTCCTTTCCAGAAAATATTCACACTCTGAATGGCCTAATTTGCTAGGACAAATTAATCTAATTCACTGTAATTAGGAACATGGTAAACTTCTACTCATGTACGAAAGATGAAAGGTAACAACTAGCAAGTGATTATTTCTATTAGTAGGTTTCTGTATAGCATTTCAGACAAAACATTCCTGCTCTTAATAGCTTGAATGTCTCAAAAGAAATCCATGGTAACTTGATCAACAGTGTTTGAATGTTTTCACAGGCTGGATGTTTTTCAAGAAATAATGATATTTGAATCATCTTTCTTAATGAAGAAGATAGCATCAATACAATGTGCCAGTTCTGTTGCTTAGTCACTCAAAGTTGGCACTGGCTTCACATTAAGGTTGTTCACTTGGTGACTGTAGGGTGCTAAGGCCCTGATCCAAGAAAGTAATGAAGCACGTGTGCCTAAACATAAGCCTAAAGGTAATTCTTCAGACCATCTCGTGCTCAGTGCCACGCTCCTCCTCCAAGTATCTTGCAGAAACAGGATGGGAAAGCCAGGAGGGAAGGAAGATGGGTGTTATTTGCAAACACTTTTGACAAACAGATCCCAGTGTGGAAGAGCTGACATTATGCAGCACCTGGAGCGATGGTCTCCTGGGCAGATCCAGGGTATGCGAATCACTCACATCGGTCTCAATTGCCTTGAGGATCAGGAGGCACAAAGCCATTGTACTGAACCGCACTACAGTGGACTGCTGTAACTGGCACCTCTAAGCATGATAAGCCCACTGGAGCAGGGACCCTGTTACTAGTTCTGCTTTTCTTCCTGTGAGATATCTATGACAATCAACCTAAAATTACTCAGTTAAAATGTTCCCTGCATCCACTGCGAGGTGTGAAGTGGGAACTACAGACAGATGTAGAGCCTAGGAATTATCTAAGCCCAAGTTCACCCTTCGCCAGGGTCTGGCGGGTTGTTCAGGCACCAGTACAGCATGCCCCAGGCCTATGTAGCTGATCTGTGGGCAGAGAGGGGATTTGTCTCCCTCCAGCTTCTCAGGATCAACAACCAACAGAATCTGATTTGCCCTGTCTGCAAGCCTTCTGGCGTGAGAAAATAAGAAACTTTGGCTGAAGCAATGGGATCTAGCCACAGAAACCACAGACCTCAAGTTTCCCAGATTGGGGAAAATCTGTGATAAATGCTGGGAGCTTACGGCTCTGCAGAGACCCAGTAAAGCAGGAGTATGTCTGTGCAACATCAGTCTGCACAAGAGGGAGGATGCAAATAGTTTGGATTCAGTGAGCTAGGCACACATCAGTTTGTGGGGACAGTCTTGAAGGAAGAAATTGTTGCATTTTATTTCAAGTTAATTGTGTGCATATTTCTCATCAGTATCCCATGGTCAGACTAGAATATTGGAAACCTCTCCTTTTTTTTTTTTTTCTCAGCTGCATTCCAATTCTTTGCAGAGGCAAAATCACTCATGAATCTTAAACAGCATTTGCACAGAATCAGCTCAACTAATGAAAAAACAGAGAAGATTGCCATAATCTCTTGAATCTAAGGAGTAATATAGAGCACTGATTCCATCAGGATGAGGAAGAAAGAAAGTCTTGAGAAAGATGGCCAGGTGCATTATTAATTTTTTGCAATATATTTCTTTAAAAAATGTGGGGGAGGGAGCGGTGACAGTATTTTAACAATACCATTATTTTACATCATCCTTCTCCTCATTACTTATGAACAGGCTGATGCTGAGATTTAGCCCAGGAAACAGCTTTAAGAATCTATATATTCTTGGCTACAGTTCACGCCCTCAGACTGTGCCAGAACTCCAACTGAATGTTAAATATCTAATCTACCCATGCATTTTTAATGCACACGTTACCATCATATTGAAATGACACTGAGAGATAATGGCAACTCTTTTTTTTTTAACAAATAAAAGGCGGTACCCAGAAACTATACTGAAACAGTAGGTGTAGCCAAAACTGACATACACTGCAAAAACATATGATTTCTTCCCAGAGACGATGTGCCATGCACAGTATAGTAAAGAGTATGGAATTAGATGTGACCGCACTTGTGGATAAGGTTTGCTGGTCTGGGAGCCCTTCATTAGGAAGATTTAGGCAGATCTGAGCTTTATTCTAGTGCTGCCCCTTTGTGTGCCCTCAGCTAAGCCACTTTAGGTGTGTTTGTCACTCAAGGCAAGATGAGTGATGGCTCTTCTGCCAACACTCCACAGACTTGCTGTGGAGGTGGAAGCCACACCAGCCTGTCAGCTCTCCCACACCGACCTGGGTCAGAGGAGGAACTCCGGTACAGGCACAGCACCCCATCTGTGAGGGTTTTCTGGACCCAGGGCTTGTTCTAGGGTTTCTGCACAGTACTGCCCTGGGACATGTCAAGGCACTAGCTTGGCCAGAGGTCTCTAACCAAGCACTGCTTTGGGTGGACATTCCTTTACAGATTATGAGGACAGTCAGAGAAATTAAATGGGAGGAACATGTCTCCTCTTTCCTGCCATGGCTTCTCTTGTCTAGTTAAGCACTGATGGCTTCAAGGCTAGGACTCTTCCTTAGTGTTTGTACAGATACACCACAAGGGAGCTTCAATTTCAGTGGCAGCTGCTAAGCACCACTGCAGTACATGATAATTAATATGAATTAATTGTGTATACCAAAGAAACCAGCTGACTGCCAGGCCCTAAGTATCTACTTCTGAAAAGATGATTAGCCATTTATTTTTCTTTCTGCTTATAAATACATACATAAGTGTATATACATATTTCTTTTCTACAGAAAAACTGCAGTGATTGACCATTTGAAAAATAAGGTAAATAAGGCTTGAGATCTGGAGAGAATGAGAGGAATGTTCCTAAACCATGACATTTTCAGGATTTTAAAATGGTGTCTTCCATTTTTTTAATTATTTCTGGAACAAACATACTATGTTTTCATTACTGCTCAAGTCTCTGGTCCATCAAGCTTTTCTCTTGAAAACAGAAAAAGGCTCAGTGCAAGGGGAAGAACTGGAGATCAGCTGCTATATAAGCAATTTCAAAAAAAAAGAGAGCGAGATAATCTATATCCCTGGAACAGATTCCCCCAAACCTAGTCCCCTCCTTCCTGGCTTCCTAAAACATACAGCTTACAGTATTCTTTCATTTGTATTGCCTTCTGCAATATTCTGCTTTGGGTTTGCGGCTCGTAATCTAAAACGTGCTTGCTCCAGTAGTCAGGACCAAGTTCTGAGGAGTGATGCTTCCTCACTGGCAGAAGGTCTTTTTCCGATAAAAGAGGATGAAACCCTAGCTAGACAAAGCAGTTAGAACTCTTCTAACTTCTAGCAGCAGTTCACTAATGACCTAAAGTGGGATCCCTGTTCAATAATCCTGCAACAAACAGAAATATTTATGCCTCTAATGCAAATACTGCTTCTGGGTTTTGCTCACCCGTTCTGTTGCTGAGAGACCTGAAAAATATGGGTACTCTGTTAGATCCCAAAGGCAAACAGTATCACATTTATTTTCCTGAGGGAAATTAAGTTCTCAGCTCATGTCTTTACCCCAAGGTGTCCAAACACCATCATCTTCATTCCCTATTTCAGGTGCTGAAAAGCAGGCAAGGTGACTTATGCTCCTGATGTTTTAGTTGCTTTTTTTCTCAGGAACATGATATGTATTTTGTCCTTGTTTCCTCTGGCAAACCTGGTACGGTGGAAACTGTGACAGGAGGAAGTACTTCAGTTGCCTAAAGAATAAGCACCTAGTTCTCAACACCAGCTAAAGTTAGCTGAAATGAATCCCACTTGTAGTCACTGCTACTTTCTGGGTAGCTCAAAGCTATCTGTTATAAGCTGCTCATGCTGTGCCAGCAGTCTTGCTTCAATCAATGCAACACCTCGCACAGTGAGATATGACCCAGCTAGAGGCAGAACTGATTTCCCTTTCTTTAAATCAATGAATTCTGCCATTGATTTTCCTTAGGACCAAAATATTTCTATATCTTTAGCATAATGATATAAGAATGGCCTTGCTCATTAAAAGCAAAGGTCTGTGCAGCCCAACAGATTAAAAAAAAAGGATGTTAGAAGCAAGGCTGGGATAGAGTGATTATCCCCATCCCCGTATGTGTTTCCAGGAGCTAGAAACTATGTTATTTCCTGAGCTTCTAGCTGTGTCTACATAATTCAAAAAATATAGCCTTTTTTTGGTCTAATGCCAACAGCTTTATTTAATTGTTGTTGTTGTTTTAATTTCATTACATTTGGGCTTTCAAAATTTCCTGTGGCAATAAGTTCCACAGTGCCATTGAATACTTACATTGCTTCTTTTAAACTTGCTGTCTAATAAATTGTTCCCTCCCTCCACTGAACCTTGTCATCTTCTTCATGAAGTTTCTAGTTCTATATTTTCCACACCTACCTTATACTTTTTTTATTCTGCCAGGAGACCAGAACTGCAGATAGTATTCAAGATGTGAGCACAGCATAGGTTTGCATGGTAACAAAAAGTATGTCTTTTGTCATGGTCTCTATTTCTTTCCTAATAATTTCTAATATTCCATTTGTCTTTTTGACCACTGCTAGCTTTGAGCTGATGTTTTTGAAGAATTATATGTAATGATTCCTAAATCTGTCTTCAGTGGTAACAGCTCATTTAGAGTCCATCACTGTGAATGTATAGTTAAGGTTGTTTTCCTCCGTGTGCATTACTTTGCATTTATTGACACTGAATTTCATCTGCCATTTTATTACCCAATCACTCAGTTTCTCCAGCTCCTTCTGCAAGCCTTCACAAACAGTTTTAGCTTTGACTGCTGTAAATAATGTGATGTTAGCAGCTGGCTATGCCAATTCACTATTCACCTCTTTTCCAAAGAGAGTATTTAGAGGCATGATGTGCCTGTGGGACCACACCAACCTCCCTCTTCTGGGAAACTGCCTCTACCTTCTAAGCCCTTAAAGCACCAGGGTGCCCTGACAGTCCCCAAACTGCCCTGTATTTCTGGGGTACCCAGGCCATGTAGCTTTCCCCTGCTCTTTCTAGAGACCCATGCTCATCCACACCTTCTTCCCATACTAAAACTCCCTTTGTCCATTCCCAGAGCCAGGCCTCCTACTCCCAGCCCAGCGGGGGAGGCAAGGAGCATAATTTTAGTTTGCTTCCTGCCCAGGACCCCCGAAGAAGCTCTTCCCGCCCCTGGCACGGGTACAGCCCTCCCGCGCCCGCCGAGCCCCCGGTGCCCTTGGTCGGCGCGGCATGGCGCGGACCAGCCCATTAGCAGAGCAGTGGCCCGGCCGTGCGCACGGCTCCCTCTGGCGGCGGCCGACCGGCATGGCTGCCCGGCGGGATCTTCAGCCGGGTCGGCGTGGGCACCACCACGGCGTCTCGGCGTTACTGACGCACGGAGCGAGCAGGAAACAGACTACTGGGGAGGAAGGAGTCAGGGAGGCTGCCAGGCCTGCGGCTGAGAGGTGGCTGCGAAATAAACCTCCAGGAGTGCAAGGGCAGTGCAGGAAGCACTCCAGAACTTGAAGTTTGAAGCTTTTGGAGAGGTGTTTGTTAGTGCTACAGTCCCCAATCCCTGCTAGCAGTGCCAGTCATTCCCTGCTGCACTCGCTGCCATAGTCCTTCCCAAGCCATGGGACTGTCACAGCACTTTAGAATTTATGTAGGTCCCAGCAACAGTGGCAGATGAATGCTTTTACAGGAAAAAAAAAAAAAATCCTGTTTGCTGTTCTGTTCATATCTTCCCCAAATGGAGGTGGAAGAAGAAAATAAAACTGAAGCTCTTGAAGAGGAGTAGCTAATGAACAGGGAGCCCAGGACCCTGCCAGAGTAGTACTTTTCATCTGGGAATTTATCTGCTGTAACTCAGAGCTCAGTGCTTTTGTTAGCATGCTGCTAACTGCTGGCAGACCAGCCATCTGTGCTGTACAGTGCAGACTGAGAAAAACTGAGAAAGAAGTAGCTTTCTAGTTAATTCTTCACTTGCTCAGGGAGAGGGCACTGAGAATGGAGGGTTCATCTCCCTAGCTCTGGGCAGCACTGTGTGTTGATGCAAAAGCCAGTGCTGTAAAAGATAACTCCTTCACCAGGCTCACTCACCAGAACAGGACTAAGTAACCTTTTTAGGACTCTGTGCTAGCTCAGATAGTTCCATGGGTCTTAGAAGCAGCATCTCAGTACAAAAAAGTTCAGCACAATCTTACCCGAGGCAACCAGCATGTTTGAAACTAGCCTGTACGTCTCTGCATCACATGGTGCTGACGTGCCCTGATGCACCTAGAAGGAAGTTCAGATACAAATGCTCAAACTACAGCAATGGTGTAGCTCATCTTAGTGCAGCCCATTCCACCAAGGGCAGCATGAAGATATAACAAGATTTTTGTAACATTTTTTTTTTCATAAGATGACTGCATTAATTGGGCACCTCTCATCTTACACTCAGAAGTGTCTCCTTGTTCTATACTTTTACAGCACCGAGCACAAGGAGGTTCTTAGGTGCCAAAGGAGAGGTGATCTGTAAACTCAGTCTAGTGCCTTGAGAAGTCCAAGTGGAAGCTAAATTTAGGAGAATTAAACAAACACAGACTCCAAGCTCAGTGAATAATATGACTACAGTCCCCACATTAGTAGAAAATCGCATCAATTTGGAGCATGTTTCCAAGCCCACAGCTTCCAACCTTTATTTGTGACTGCAGGCTATTGGTCTGAAGGCTACATGTTTGGATTCTGCATAGAGAGGATCCACTGCAAGGTTGAATGCAGCCATGATGTGAAGGAGGGCTTGTGAAGACACAGAGCTATTCCCTTTTCCTCTGACCTAGCGCATGTGCTGTTTGGCCTGGGTGAAACTTCAAGTGCCAAATGAGGCATTAAATCATCCTCAGTCAGAAAGCTTTTTAACAGTTGTAACTGTAAGCCAAAAAGCAAAACCTTACCTGATCAATATTCCAGGCCAGTCAACACACAAATCAGGTACATCGCACAAATTGCAAATGGCTTCACTCCTTTTGTCTGTGTTCCTCCAAATGCTCCCACTGCACTGTATTAATGTGAGCCAAACCCTAATGCTTTTCTCAGCCGTGAACTAAGTCTACTTGAGCAATGCAGAAAGTGCACTTGAAGTCCAGTACTTGAGCTGTGGTCCAGGGATCCTCAGCCAGCACCCCAGGCAGGAATCTTGGCTGCATGGACATAAAAAGTACACAGATCATTTCTTGGTCATGTTTTGTCATGCAGAAAGTCGCTAAGCAAATGCTTGTTGTCATCCTCTTTCTCTCTTTCTCTCTCAGGAAGCAAATAAGAATACTCTCAAGCTGCACTCGGCAGAGCTTCCTCATCACAGACACAAGCCTGTGCAAACTCTCTCTCTCTCTCTCTCTCTCTCTCTCTCTCTCTCTCTCTCTCTCTCTCTCTCTCTCTCTCTCTCTCTCTCTCTCTCTCTCTCTCTCTCTCTCTCTCTCTCTCTCTCTCTCTCTCTCTCTCTCTCTCTCTCTCTCTCTCTCTCTCTCTCTCTCTCTCTCTCTCTCTCTCTCTCTCTCTCTCTCTCTCTCTCTCTCTGTGTCTTTAAAACTCTCTGTGTCTTTAAAACACTCTCTATGTATTTGGTCTTCTAAAAGGTCACCAGGAAGATGTGTCAACAATTCACTGTGGAGACAAAAGGGGGAGGAGAAGCTGACCATTAGCACTAAAGAACAACTGCAAACTGGGCAGGCACGAGTCAGGTTAAGCAACCAGCTGGGACACGAGGTTTAAGACGCTGTTTGCACATCTTTCTCCCTGCTCCAGCTGCAAATAGAAGAGATGTGCAAGCTGGATTAATCTTTATCATAAAAAAAGTGGAGCCTGGCAGGGTCCACAGACGAAGGACCCTTATGCTGTCTTTGGACTGAAGTATCCTGGATTTGATTAGCTCAGTTACACCTGGTGAAAAGTTCTTAACAGAAAGATTTTTGTGGAAGGCAGAGACTGTCTTTTTTGAGGGTGATGCAGGAAATAAAAAGATTATGCTGCAGCTCTCCTTGATTCTTTGTATGCCCATTATCCAGGCTGATATTAACTGTGAGAGTCACCCGTGGATGTTTCACATGAACAGCTACGCTATTTCCACATCCAAAGAGGACGTCTGCATGGTGCTGCACGGTCCCAAGTGGGACATTGTCTCTGCTGGACATTGGTTTGAGCATGTCTGCACTCACATGGTCTCTCACCACATCCTTTTCTCTATTGCATCCTCCCTGTATGCTCTCTACCCTATTTCAAATGCATTCAGTGCCAGCTGTCTTACTGCTTTTTGTGAATTGTGTTATGCCATCTGTATCGTTATTACCTTGCATTATCAAGAGAAAACAGTCCTTGACTATGTATGACTCTGTGTTTATGTGTGTGTGTGCAATTTTTTTACTGCTGTGTAGCTGTGATGTATTAAGGTGGAGCCAAGTGAATGTTTAGCCATTGAGCTTGTTATGCCTGAGGTGGATTTTTATTGGAATGTGATACTTCTATTATGAACCATAAGACTCAAGTCCAAAATGTGCAACTTCAGAACTCTTGAATCCAAAACACAGTCTCAGAAAATTAATATTTCAGATGTATTTGGTAGTTCTAACACTTGGATATTAATGAAAAAGCACAGACATGCTGCAAGCTTGATCCAGCCACCATTTGAATCAAAGGAACTTTTTATTTGACTCTTATGGGAGCCAAGCTGGGCCCTGAACACACAATGTTCCAACTTTTTTTAAATGTTTAAGTGAAACTACAGATCTTCAGGTATAAGCAGGAGGATGCTTGAATGCGGCATTCAAATTCCTTGGCAGTAGAGTTTTGTTTATTTAGTACAATTTCCAGATAACCAATGCCAGAATATGAAATGAGATCTAGATGTATTTCCTGTGTCACTATTGTTAGTCAAGTGACAGATTACATGTATTGTTAACTGAGCACTGATTTAAAGGTGACAGATTTGGAGATGTAAAAATAATGTGAGTTTGCACTCCATATTCTTCATAGTTCCTCAAAGGAGTAAAAGAAAATTATTATTTAAAATAGGAAGTGATGGGTAATTATAAATTGATTCTTAACCTCATCTCACCTCTACCATTAGTGTACTAGCATGTAAACAAAATTTAGAAAAGTATTTACAAAAAATAACCACCAAAGCTGACAGTGACTGTCTTGTGTATTCACCTAGTCATGTCAACAGTATAGGGATGGCAATTAGTATGTGGTGTCTGCAGGGAAGTTCCTGTGGATAAAGCACATACAAGGCTGTACCTGCCTTTGCAGAGCCAGAGGAACAAATCTACGTGATGCCCAGGACAGATTAATGCACAGGCATGTGCCTGGGGCTCCAGTTCTGCTTTGATGTCAACAACATCTCTGTTTTCATTATTGAGAAATGCTTTTAGCCCTCCTGGCCATGAAGGAAAGCTGGAAATGGCAACCTACATGTCACGGATAGAGCAACATCTGCTTGAATCTGCTGTCAGCGTCCAGCAGAGGGAAGGGCTGTACCTAAAGAGAAATTATAGGGACTTTTTTTTTTTCCTAAATAAATAAAGAAGACAGAAAAGATTTTTCATTTTTAAAAATGCTGTTTTCATGAATTTCATAAAAAGAGCACTGACAATCTGAAAATGTTTTCTTTTTCAAAACTTACTCCCATAATAATACAACTAAATGGAACATTACAGCCAATTAGTTTTATTTTTGGCAACCTAAACTGTGAATAAGCTTCAGTATTCAGTCGAAAAGAAACTCACTGCCCTGTTACATTACCACTAGTGTAGGCAGGGGTGGGGGGGGAGAGAGAGACCCTGCACCAGTTGCCCCTAACAGCCTTCACCCGTCCTTGACCAGATTTCTCTTTGGCTGTGCAAGGGGACTTCTCAGTGCCTTGCTTTGGCCATGCACAGCTCAGCTGCTCTGCACTCTGTTGAGGTGGTGGGGTAAATTTTCATTTTCTCCTCAGGGTAGGCCGTGGAAACATTTACTGGATCAGAAAATAGCACTACTTTGTAGCCCTTTTTCAGTGCCTTGCCAGCAGTGGCTGACAGCTCATCACCAAAGGAGACTGAATGAGCCAGGAACAAACCACAGAGAGGAGTGATCTACCTAGCAGCTCCTAAATAGAAGTATTAGCCTCAAAACCCCTCTCTTGCCTTCTGGGCTGAAAAATGCCCTTTAGTCCCTCTCAGAGGTTGTCTGAACCAGGCAATCCTCATTACCTCCTCCTCCTCCTCTTCTCGAATCAGCAGAGTGCCATGGGGTGTGCCACAGCCACCGTGGTTTTAGTACCTACTGGGAGTTGGAGGACACAGACAACGGACCAAAATGAGCAGAGGGAAGGGGGTTGGGGGCTACGGCTGAGGAAGAAAGAGTTCATGCAAATGAGTCACTTTTCAGGTAATTCATCAGTCCTGCCTGGGAGACAGATCCTCCCACCTTCTGCAGGAGTCCCATCATCTACAAAAGCTTTTAGTGTCCTAATGCATCTGTATCTTAGCAGAAGCAACCTCAAGTCTGGCATTGCCTTAGCTTTCCAGTACTTGACTCTGCAGCCTCAGCTAATAATGTTCTTTAGACGGACTTTCCGGTATGTGATTTTATGGATAAAAAGCAGACAGTGCACTTGAAGAGAGGCCAGGTTGGCACACAACTACAGAAAAGTTGCTTTCTACTACAAACTGCAAGGGGGGGAAAAAAAAAAAAAACAACTATATAGTCCAAACGATTTTCATAGCCTGTGGCAGTGGCACATGAGAAAATACAGAAATAGGTTTAAAATGTCTGTGGTTGTAAAAACATGGGATGGCTTCTTGCAGGAAATTTATTTGAAATGCATGAAAGTGGCTATGTTAGGTGTCACTCAGGGGAACCAAACTAGGGGTTTTCTGCCCCAAAGGCATAGGCAGCTTTAGCAGCTGGAGCTAAACTTTGGCTCAAGTGTGTGTCATTTGTGGGCCAGGCCACAGAAGGACCTGTTGTCAGCTGCACGTCAGAAGTGTCCATTTCCCTGAAGTCTGAGTTCTTGTGCCACTGCATGAGTGGAAATACCATGACTCAGAGAGCAAGTTAAGAAGGAAAAACACCTAAACCATACTTTTGCCCTGGAATCAGACAATTTATTCCAGTATGCAAATCAACCCCCCAGCAGACCCCCACGCACCCGTGTAGCTTTGGAGATGTCCTGCCCTTATCCAAACCCTAACGGTGACTTGCTGCTCCCCTCCAAAGATCCTGTAATTCCCTGAGCCACAAGAGCCTCTCTCTTCCCCTGCCTCTGCCACTTCAGCACTTGGCCTTTCTCTGGAGGGATGCAGCAAGGAAGCTCCTAATGGGCCCCGTGGGACATCACAGGGAAGTCCAGGAGTGAGGAAGAACATCAGGCACATAATTCATGACCTGCCTCAGGCACAAGGGGGAAAACAACAACAGCAGCAGCAACAACAACGAAGTTCTTCTCTCTAGAGTGGATTAATAGGAGCTCCCACTGGAGCCCATTAAACAAAACAAAATGCTGAAAGCCTAGAAATATTGTGCACTTCATCATTTTCTCAGGGTCCCCAGGGAGAGGATGGGGAAAGTTGCGGTGCTACCAAAGTGGAGGGAAGGAGTCTGGGAGACGGCTGGCTCAGGAGGGGAGAGCACTGCCAGGCGAGAGGGGCTCATGTCTACTCAGTAAGTGGATGAACATCACCTTTGTGTGCCTGCAGGTGATATTTTTCCTTCTGTACTCTGTACACAGATATCTTGTGCTCTCCCAAGATTTTGCAGGGCCTCAGTGGACTGTTTGCTTGTTTTGCCATTCTGCCATCTGGCCAGCCTGACACCACTGTCCCTGGCAGAGGTTGAAATTTTGATGTATTGTCTAAATTTGGAAGTGACATTTTCCCCAGGTTTTGTAAGCAGAACTAATGAATTACTACAGTGCAATCTCTTACTCTCTCTTCATGGAGTTTGACCTGAATTTTAGCACTGACGAAGATGATGTGTTGACAGCACAGGTTGCAAGGATAATATCTCCCAGTCTGCTCTGCTGATGTATCTTGCTCCTGCCCAGTATCTTCTGCTATCAAGACTTTTTTGTCTACTGCTGTCACTCCTCTGACAACAAAGATGACATTCTCCTCTTGGGACTCCCTTTGTATGGCTCTGAGGACACATCTTCATGCCCTCCTGCCATTCCTGTTCAGGACCTACAGAGAAATTCGATAATACAAACCATCCCAGCTCCCAGCTCATCCTAAAATAATACTTCAGGTCTCATCAGGCAAGAGGCTGTTTGGCCCAGTAGGGCCTGGACCAGGATCAGTTCACTCCCTACACTTTGTGGGATAAGTAGGGTTTGGGGTATTCGACAGGAAAAAGCATGAATGATTGTCACTTTTCCCATTATTAATTTCTTTAAAACTGCATGTCTAGGTGCTGGGAAGTCTAAAGTTTAAAGAAGACAGGACAACTCCCAGCTTCTCTTGTGGTTTCTAGAATAAGTCACCTGAAAAATGGGGCTTTAGTGACCAGCCTTTAACTGATTTTAATTTACTGGCTTTCTTTATAGATATTGTATGCTCTCTACAGCTTCCTGAGGAGGGGAC
>NW_008794445.1:431584-444002 GCF_000699145.1 Aptenodytes forsteri
TCTATTCTATTCTATTCTATTCTATTCTATTCTATTCTATTCTATTCTATTCTATTCTATTCTATTCTATTCTATTCTATTCTATTCTATTCTATTCTATTCTATTCTATTCTATTCTATTCTATTCTATTCTATTCTATTCTATTCTATTCTATTCTATTTCTGTAATTCTTTCCCACCCTGCAAAGCTGCAGAAGCCCATATATGCAAAAAATCAAGGTTGTTCTTGGCTTGTAAATCATGTGGTTTACTGTGTCAAGTAACTGCAGGAGAACCTTTGCATGGAAATCAGGTGGATAAGAGTATCACTTCGCAATCTGTGAGATCTTTTCACCATGGGGATGACTTGACTTAAGGTGAAAGACAAGGATGTAAGAAAATTTTTACTTCCCCACCTGGGCTGTTGCAGTCCCGGTGTGCTGTCCCACAGGACACGCTGCCCTCTCGTGCTTGGCTTTGAGAGGCAGAAAAGGTTCAAGCAAGTGACCACCTAATACTGGTTCTGTCAGTCTGAACATTGAATTAATTACTGGTAACTAAAGCACTGTTTCACAATACTGTTTGCAAAGCCTGTCACATGAAAGGTGTTGACTGGTTAAAATCTATGCAGGGTGCCAGAACCAGTTGGGAACTTTATGACACAGTAATGCTTTTTTCTTGTGAAAATCAAAGCAATTTTAGAGAGAGGTAAGGTTGGCAAACTTGTACACAGTGAAATTTGTGACCATCCCAGACAGATAAAAGCCCTGTTATGCATGCAGTATAGAATTTCTTTATTCCCACATCTATATCTATCTATGCAATAACTGCTTTCCAGGGTACAAATTATCTATGCAATAACTGCTTTCCAGGGTACCTCACAGACTGGACTGCTGGATTTGAGAAAAATAGCTATAGAAATAGAGGAAAATCCTTTGAAAAAAGTGGGTTTAAAATATAATATGATTAGGTAGTTAATGGTGCCTCCTGTTAATCAGGACAGACAGCAGACTTAGGAAAAGCATACATAATATAACTTTTCTTGAATGTTTTTTGGCAAACAAACAGCTTATTTTCCAGTTGCATCTAGGAGACCAGGAAACTGGGTCAGCAGCAAACACATGCATTTGCTCTGCATACATAGAGCGCTACACCACCAGGCTGGTGTTGTTTGGATTCATTATTCATTTAAAAAAAAAAATTATGAAAATTTTTCAAATGCATTAGTTTTTAAAAGGTAGTTTTTCCATGTTTGAGATTACTTCATTTAAAAATAAATTAATTGTGGTGAAAAAATAATTGAAAGTTCAACAGCAAGACAAAACATTTTATTATGATTAAAATGAAATGTTTTTATTGAGCTAAGGCTAATGAACTGAAAAAAAACTTTTTTGTTTTTGAGTCCTTGAGAGTTCGACTTTTTGTTCTGATTTGGTGTAGGAGCATCTCTTGAAATCTCAAAATACTCCCAGCATGAGAAGGCTACTTCCCATGAAACTGTACCCAGGAGATGAATGACTCTAGACCAGTCTTCTCAGGAATGAGACAATAGCTGGCAGCTCCACCCCATTAGTATAGCATAAGCGTTTCCCATGCAGCCAAGACACTGACTTCTGCCTACTGCTAGACTCACTTTGTTTGTGTGTGCTTTTTTTCATATGATTACATTGAAAAAAGCTGTCTACCAAAACAAAACAGTCCAGTGCACACGTGGTTAAGAACAGAGGACAGAAAAGGTCAGTCTCACACTCCCAATCTGTGCATTGCATGGTTGATTTGAAGGTTGGGGGGGGGGGTGGATTACCGTACTCTAGGCAGCTAACTTTTAGATAATTAATCCAAACTACTTCTTGAGGTTTTCTCTGTTGAAAATGTAGAGAGACAAGTGCCTCCTGAGGGAGGTTAGGAACACTTCTCTCAGGCATTTACCTGAGGATAGCTTGAATTGCCCATTTGGAAGTGCCAGTCTCCTCACAAACAAGACAGCTTGCCATGGCACTGTTTAAAAGATTATCTTCTGCTGGGCATCTCCATAATGGAAAATGCAGTGAAGGCCTAATTCTTTAATTGAAGATACCACTACAAAACAACAGCAGTCCAGCATAGCGCTCGTGATTCATGGGAGGATTCAGTGCCTTCTCCAGATCTGGGTGATGAAGAACCATTCTCGGACACGGGAAGTTCATTTTCATGCATCACTACGGACATTTATTCACTACCAAACTACAACCAATTTGAAATAATGAGCTAGAGGTCATGGACTTTCTGTTTTAGTCTATTACTGATTCCTGGAGCTTTTTTTTCTTTTTCCTGGAGACTTGTTTTTATTTCTGTATATGTAGCTTCTGTAGCCTTCTTCAGTAGGTGGGGAGAGAATTGTTGTTCTTCCCATGTTTGCAAGGATGGGCTACATTAAGCACATTCCTTCTTTATTTTTAACTTTCCATCAGCCAAACAGCAGACAGATCAAAGCCAGTTTATAGCCATGCTGGACAGTTCTCCATGGCAATTGCTGCTCAGAGGCCTGAACTGCTATGAAAAGAACACCCTTTGATCTCTCCAGCCCTTCCCACATATAACAGCTCCTGCTCTGTTCGAAGCAAAGAGCCAGGCTCCCCATCATGGATTAACTAAAGATTTTTGATAGAAAAACCTCTACAAAGGGCTTGAGGGGCCTGGCAGGGGGGAAGAAGCTATATGAAATACAAGAATGGATTAAACAGAGGGTGAAGTTGCTAAAAACCACCTCCAAACTATGTAATCAGTGACCTGGACTCAAACTGTTTGTGTGCAGGACTCTTGCAGTCCTGCTGCTGCTGTTGTTATTATTTTTGGCCTGAGAGAAATATCTTTCTGAGTCCATTTCACCTTGATGGATTATGATGCCATTTTAAATGTCAATTGATAATAATTGTGCCATTAAAAAACCATAATAAATGTTATCGGTTTAAACCTACAGTGTCCCTTTTATTAATATTTCTAATTTATGAGCTTGTTGAGAAATCTACGGAGACAACAGGGCTAATAAATCTGAGGTTAAAAGGACTCCAGAAGGCAGGCTGCATGGGCTTTCTGTGAGATCATTGCCAGCTGTTGAACTTTGAGAAGATCAGAGCAGCTCAGCTGTCGCTGGGGAGATTGTCAGAGTCCAGTAAGGCATAAAGGATGAAAGACAACCTACAAGGACATGAGGCTCCAGAGGTGATGTGGGCAATTTGCAGCTGCACCGTCACTGGCAACTGACAGTGCACCTATGCACTGGTGCCTCTGATTGCCTGAGCTCGTAGACTTGCTCTGAACAGCTGACTGAGCACAAGCCCTTGGCGATGAGGTGTTGTGAGCTGCAGCACCCATGCTGTGCATAAACATTGGACAGCTCTGTCTTACATACAAAATGAGTCACATACAAAAGCGGGAGCTTAAAGGAGATGTTTCAGAGGTGTCGGGTGGAATGTCATCCTGTTATCGTCTTTATCCAGAGGAAGAGACCAGTGGGGCAGGAGCGGTCATGCTTCCTGACTGACAGCATAAATACAATTCTTCTTCCTCTTCGAGACAGGCAATATAGGACAAAAAACTCCCAAGTATTGATCCCAAGTTGATTTTGAGTCCACACATCCACGATTTTTCACTTTCTGAAAGCACACCATATTTTAAAAACCTCACAGGCTTTGTGGACCTCCAGATTTGCCTGGCACAGGCAGGACGAGTTGAGAAAATCAACACAGCATGATTTTGTTCTAGACAGCTGCCTTCTGGTGTAAAGAGTTGCCTTCAGAGCTCAGGAACCCCAGGGGAAGATGTGTTTCCTGCCTCAAGGAATTTATAGACTAAATTAGACAGGTAGCACAATAATTGTAACAAATGAGAGTCATCTGCATTTCCAGGTCAAGCAGAAATGTAAAAATACCCCAAACTACCCTACAAAAGCCATCATATTAGAACTTGGCAGAAAAATAACTTATTCATTCTTTGGTAATTTAAAAGTAAATAATTTCCTGTTTTGAACATAAATAATTTGTTACATTTCAGCAACTCAATCATTTGAAAAAGGGGGTCAGCTGAACTATTTTAATTTGCAAAATGTTCATTTGCATTTCAAGCTTTTGTTTTTTGCCACTCATCTTCATTTTAACATAATACAAAGCAAAAAAATTCCAAACTAGCAGGCATTCCAAAGAAGTATTTCATTTTTTTAGTTAATGAAATAGTATTTATCACTATTTTTCCATTTTTGTATTTAAAAAATATTAAAACGTTCCAGTCTTTTGGTATTACTTAAACATTTTGATACCAAACTGCATTTTTTCTGAAGAAACTTTTGTATGCAAAACATGAGATTTATGCATCATTACACTGCTGCTTCCTAATCCCCTTTCAAGAGTTGTCACTTATTCATCCTATTTCGTACTTTAGTGCTTGTTGTGTTTTTCTATATAGAAGAACAAAAATATATTTCTCAGTTGGCATTGCCTTCAGTTTTAATAAAAAGAACAATACAATAAGACAGAACAAAAATAAAGCCTTCACAAGGAAGCTTTCAAGTTGTAAATTTGCATGTGTGCATCTCATTTAAACGCACACAGAAAATCAACTTGTCCCTGCGAGCAGTAGGGAGGTTTAAAGTTGCTGAAGACAGAACAGTTATACAAACATGCATGGTTTGATTTTGTGACATGGGACTACAGCGTTGTCTCAGCAGGTGCCTACCCAGAGAGAGTTGGTGGTGGTGGAGACAGGCAGCGTATACTCTCTGAATACGGAGATACTCTGGTTTCATTTGGTACATGTCGTCAGTGTGATCATTGAATAAAGGTATTTCACTGAGATGAAAACTTGGAGCGTGCCTGTCCCAGCTCTCTTTTCTTCATAAAATTTTTAACACGAAGGCACATGTATTTCTTTGGGAGCTGGTGTGAGCATTCATAGAGACATAACTGCCAGAAGGCTATGTTTCTTCCTTTCAAAACAGTGTGTATTTAACTCAGCAAAAATGTAACTGGAGCAAAGAGGAGGAGTAGGAGGTGTATTTTTTGCCCTGAGAGTCTCTAGGCTAATTTACCCAGCCAGTGACCTCCAAAGATATGAGTCCTCTCATAAGGAGTGTTGGGACCTATCAGACTTTCCCGTGAAATCCTCGTCCTCCTCCCCCTGCAGCAAGAAATTAGCCCCTTGGAAACAAAGAGGCTTTAATAACAAACCAAAGCCAAAGCTTTCCACAGCAGAGGAAAACGTGTCCTTTCTTGGGCTTCACTTGGCAACTGAAGCAGACAAATCCATGGGCTTTAATCCTGCACCTACATAGAGCCTTTGGAAAAATGGAGAGCAGAGGAGGCTTAAAAACCAGAGGCTCCTGGTCCCTAGAGCTGGTTGCCCTGTGCCTGAAAGCTTTCAGATAAAAGGTAGTACAGTAAACATCAGAGAGTCCAGACACTGTCATATATGCTAAATACACTGAAGGCTGGGTCAAGGACATTCAGCTCATGACAGCTGGGAACTGAGTAAGATTTGAAGCCATTGCTCTATAGGAAGCCAGTAAAAGCAAGAACAACAGCCCCTTTTTTAGTGCCTTAGGCAAGCTGAGTAGGGAAAGTAAGGCATTTGTAAAAGAATGCACCAGGTTTCTCCCTGTGCTTTTTCATGGGTTTTGAATCAGGAATCATGAGGAAAAAGGGGAACCCTGTTATTAAATAAACAGTTTTCATCTAGGGTGTAGATTCAGACCATCTTTCTTTCCCTTCCCTCTGCATACAGATGACATGCTCACCTCTTCTCAGCCCATAAATTACCCACTCTCTCATTCTGCCTAAGCAGAGAAGGGGAAGACATCCCTCTTTGTGTGCCCAGCCAGAATTACAGGCACCGGCCGCAAAGCAGGAGAGGACAGCTTGGCCAGAGCGGCATCCCCCTGTGCACATCGACTGAAACAGCAAGGTGTCCTCTGCTTACAGAGAGGAACACAAGACCTTTTGCACCCATGCAACAGCTGCCACCTCATCACACAACCGGGAAGGCGAGAGATCCTCCTTTACACAAATGGCTCCATTGAGCCACTGGCAGAGGGATGCAAAGGGAACAAAGAAAAGCACTTCCCACTCTCTACCCCATGCATTTCATCAGTGTGAAAGACACTTGCTTGTCTACCCCGTTGCCTGGGGAGAAGCTTGATTAATAAAATCAGGTAATTAAATATTCTTCATCACGACAGGCTGCACCATTTTTTACCTCTTTCATTGTTCTTTTCCCCACTGCCCCCACTGCTTTTCCAGTATCTCGAATCTGGAAAAAGCCGAAAGCCTTTCATCTTATCAGGTGTGGTTTATTGCCCCCTGGTTACACAGTAATTTTGGTCTCCGCTCCATGAAGAGGTCATATGATGGGATATCAGCTCGAGAATTGTCAGTTCATTGGACAAATAAGGCAGGGCCTGCCAATACAATTATAAGAGCCCGATAAGGAAGGCACAGAGGAGAACCAGCAGGAGAGGGAGACACAACCATAGCAATTTAAAAGGTGAGGGGCAATCCCAGAAGAAGGCAAGAAATGCCAGTGGGGGCAGGGAGAGGGAAGGAATGTGAGTGTATCTAACCACACATTCTTCCCAAAATAAAAATTAACAAGAAGATAGAAGTGGCTCGGAAGAGGAATCACTGGCATTCATCTGTGTTACCCGGAAAATCTTCTCCCCCTGCGGTGGACACCTGACTGGGAGGCGCAAGCGACTGGTGGGATGATTATCAAGCTAACTTGCCTTGTAGCTCAGGAGAGAAAGAAAATAATGTTTTATCTTTAGGAGTATAGGTGGGGGGTAGAGGGCACTAATTCTATTTCCTAAGCATGTTGCAAGGGCCAACTCTTTTTCTCTTGTGACTGATAAGATGGGATGATGTTGAAAAGCACCTCTTTGGAAAGTTCAGAGGGTTTCCAAAGCAGAAGAAAAGAGAATCTGAACCAAAGCTGATGGCTGGGGGGGTTGGGGGGGGGCTGAAGGATAACCTGGGAATTGCTGGTGAGGGAGGTTTCCATGTGTGACACCTCCTTGTACGTGACAGAAGTTTACAGGGTGTCTCTCTTGCTACTAAATGGCACGAGGGACAAGTATTCATCCTGCCAATTATTTTCTGAACTCCATAATAGTACAAATCCAGTGGGCTTGTCACAGATTTAAGCCTGAAAGCAGAAAAGGAGAATAACTCTCCCACAAACAGGATTTACCAACAAGAAGCAACCCTTCCCAGTGCATTTTTTGCCGGGGTCTGCAAGGAGCACAACTCCTCCTGGGATGGCCATGCGATTGTTCAGAGCTCTGTAAATCTGCGCCAGCTGGGGAATGTTTGGCAGTGGGTGGGGTTGGTAAGACTTTTCACCCCCACTTCTAATGCTGTCTTCCCCAGACAAGGGAGCACAGGTCTTGATCCCAAGCTGATCAGCAGAGAGGAGCAGGCACGTGTGCTCACTCGTGGGTCGCCTTTGTTTCTCCTCCCAGCGCTCCTGCAGGTTGGCTGGGCGCGGGTGGGGAGCTGTGGGAGCCTTCCCAGCTGCATGTTTCTCGGGGTGCACCAAGAGCCAGGAGAGCAGGAGAGGACTCTTTGCCCCGTGGCTACTTTGGCAGGAAGATGACGGACCCCCGGGTGTGTGCCGGCCAGGGGAAGCCCAGCTTGTCCTTTTCCATTGAGGAAATCTTAAAGAAACCTTCTGCCAGCACCACCCTAAACAGTGAAACCAGGAACAGAAGTAACTATGCTGAGAGATCTCCAGCCCTAAAAGCAGGGTCACCACTGGCCTTTGGTAAGTACCAGTTATAACACTTAATGAAAATGCTCCTTTCTTTTTAACCCCTAAAGCTATCCCTTTTGATTATGTAGAATTTTTATTCTTTAGCTTTTGTAGGAATATGGGATTTCCCTAATCAGGTACAAATCGTTCATTATATATACAGAAATAATCTTTAAAAAACAATTTGCTTTCAACCTCGCAGTAGACTGGGATCTGCTGCCAGCCTTTGGTGGGATTTTGTGCATTACGAAGCCCCCGTGTCATTGGAGAGGTGGGTATGCAACCTGAACAGTTATTGCAGGTAGCTCTCTTCAGTAACAGTGAGAAGTGCTTATTGTAAACAAATACAACATCCTGGTGTCTTTCCCTTTAAAAAACAATACTCTTGTTATTAAAAAAAAAAAAAAAGCACCACCATACAGAAATAATCTTTAAAAAACAATTTGCTTTCAACCTCGCAGTAGACTGGGATCTGCTGCCAGCCTTTGGTGGGATTTTGTGCATTACGAAGCCCCCGTGTCATTGGAGAGGTGGGTATGCAACCTGAACAGTTATTGCAGGTAGCTCTCTTCAGTAACAGTGAGAAGTGCTTATTGTAAACAAATACAACAACCTGGTGTCTTTCCCTTTAAAAAACAATACTCTTTTTTTTAAAAAAAAAAAAAAAAGGATCACCAGTCATAAGGAAGGACAGGCATTCAAACTCAGGAAGCTAGTCTAAAATTGCTGCAACTTAATGAAGTTGTTGGAGTTTCACTTACAGCAAGAGCTGACTGTTGTCTGGAATTACAGCCAAATCTCGTATCAGTACCATTTTCTGATAAATCCCACCACCCATCCTCAAGCAGGAGAAATGGTCTGTAAGGGTAATGGTAGCTAAGGAGTGTTAGAACTTAATTGCTGGAACAAGAAAAGAGAAAGCATTTGTGCTTATTCATTTCTCCTTATCATCATGGACACTAGGTCCTTTCATGAACTAATTAAACCAGCTAATAGAAAACTAGTATGACTTCAGTCTTAGCAAACCAGCAAGTGCATTAGCCTTTTTGACTTCAGTTTCCTCAGTTTAGTTACTTTGGCCTTGAATGAACTTTTACCCCCACAGAAATTGTCTCTTTTTCTCCTTAAACAAAGACCAATGGCCAACATTTTCTGGATTTAGTATTTCTTCTTCTTTTTTAATCTACGTCTTCCATGAAAAGGAGATGTTTTATATATACAAAAACATCCACTTAACTGAAAAATGACCTGTAGTTTTGACAGAAAATTTTCACTCACCTCTCGCTCAACTGCTTTCAACAAAGCTTAATGCTACACTTTATTTTTTGTAACACAGAGAGATCCTTTCATGGATCAGGACCCCATTTCCCAGGATACTGGATGAACCACCCAGTAGTAAGGGACAGAGTCTTTTTCCAAAAACTTTGCAGTCCAAGTAACCATTCCTTATTCGCATAGTTTCAGCTTTTTTTTATGTCCAGACTGAATACTGACCTGGACTGGAAAGCAAACAAGACCTAAATCGGGAAGGAAACTACAGTGAAGTGAGCACCACACTCACTAGTGTAACATTAGTCACCAGTTGGGCTTGAGCCCAGTCCCACTAACACTGCCTCTCAGCCATGCTTTGCACAAGATTTGCACTTTCTTGTTCACCTCGGACACAGGGTAAGGTCACTGTCTCTGTACAGAACTTGTTTCCTGACCATGGGGCAGAGCCAGCTCTCACAGCTGTTGGAGCCCCAAGCATTGGGGCTGAGTATACAACCACTGCCCTTGTGCCGGTACCCGTGGCTTTCCACGGAAACCTGTGTATGGGGGAGAGGGATAGCGTGCTGCTGAATTTTCACAGAACCATAGGATAATTGAGGTTGGATGGGACCTCTCAAGGTCATCTGGAAGTCCAGCCTGCTTCTCAAAGAAAGGGCAGCTTTGAAGATAGACGAGGTTGCTGAAGGCCACAGGTAGTGTTGCTTGGCTGTTTCACCACTGGTACTATTGGAGGACTGCAGCATTTAGAGGTTTCCTAAAGTTGACAGTGCAGATTGGACCTGAACAACAGCAGACCCAGGCCACGTTTTAAATATCATCCTGAAACAAGCGAGTGTAGGGGTGGACGAGGACATAGCTGATGCTGGTGCAAGCGTAATGGGGCCCGTGTGCCAAAGGAGCCCAGGTGCCAGGTTGCCAAGGGGGGGAAATGCTGGCATGACCTCTGTGGGAGTGAGCCTTTGTGAGCTGAAAGTCCTTTCCAGAGGGCCCATGGCAGTCACTTTGTGCCACTGGATCCAAAGTGAGACAGATAACACCACTGAAAATGAAGTCAGTGCTCTTCATAACATGGACCATAGAACTGCATTTTAACAGCATGAGACTCTTCTCCGGGAACAGAGAAGCGTGGCAGAGACAGGACCTTTTTATAGTAAGCCTGTTTCACGATCAATATGTTGAAGCCCTGTTTCACTGCGTGTCTCGGCTAAGCGTGCTGCTCCAAGCACAAGGTCTGACAAATCTCTATGCAGGATGTGGTGGGTTCGTAGGATTGCATTACTGCACTGCCAGTACTGTCTCATCCCAAATTTCTCCACCTGAGAGTACAGTCAGTTTTTCACCTTGAAAGCAATGCAGGCAGAACAGCCAGGCCTTGCCTTTGACTTCGCTTCATCACTTAGCCAGAGAAAGACTGTAGCTGTAGCAAGAGAATATAGTGACTCTTCTCTCCCCTGCTAGAAAGCAAGGTTGGATTAATATACTTAAGGCAATGTAAAATGTTAACTAATGAAAATAGTATATACATATGAAGATTCACTTAACTGTCACTGGAACTGGGAAAACAGGAAAGCTGTAGAGATATTCCAAAATTTTGTTGTACATTGCCTTTGCAATTGATAAAGGATGTTTAAAAAAGAGAATTAAAATGAAGCTTTTTCACTGTTGGTTTCTTACTTACACCAAAGAGATACCTAAGCTTATTACCCTTTGCTTTCCCAGCAGAACTGCCAATTTTTGCAGATAAGGTTTATTTATTTCAAAAGTGCAATACCGTATACTGTACATCTTGGGATAATTGCTGTATTTCATCAAAGTCATTCAACTTCATGCTGTATAACACTGGCATTAAAGAAGTAAGTTGTGTAAATAGTCAGCCATATCTAATTTGGCTCGGTGCTGCCCAAGGTCAGGGAACTGAAATGAGCAAGGGAACTTGTTGGAAATTCCAGGATGGGACACAAATTCAGCTGCTTTCCCGGAACAGTTTAGCAGCAGTAAAGAAGGAAGTACTACAGGTCAGGGCTGAGTTATATCTTACTATGGATTTTAAGAACATTTCCCACATCCTATATGGTATGTATCTGAGCCAAGCCACGATCCATATGAGAGCAAGACCTGACACCACACACATGCTCATGACTGCCATAAGGTAAATAGCCAGGCCAGAAATTATCATCCAGCTCGTCTGCTGATCTAGGCAGTCTAGGTACCAAGATCACACTTGTCCTGAAGTCTAAATCTAGCTGTTAAGAGCTGGGGAGACAGGTAGGACCAGAGGACCAGAAGATGCAGAATGTCAGAAATGAGGGACATCATAGACAAAGCTTACCCTGGAGTCTTTTCCCGAGAAAACCCAGGGGTGCTGGACCAGATGACTTCTGGAAGTTGCTTCTAACCTAAATTATTCTGTGATTCTTTGACAAAAAAGTTGTTGTGATGTACAGTGCCAGCCTCTCATGGAAAGCTGGGGGAGGACTTGATCATGTATGAGAAGATCTCTGGGCCTGACTCCTAAGTTCACAGGTTTTTATGAGTGTAATTCCAGTGGGACTTGGAATAAGGAGTGTGTGGCCTTCTCGGGAGTGTGCAACTTCCCAGTTGCAGTATTAGCCATTTGTGAGTTTACTGCACAAACACAACTACTAGATGACCTGGAACTGCAGCTGTTGATCTGAAGTCTACCAAAATTTTTGAATTTTTTAAAGACTCTTACCAAGTTAAAAAAGGAATAGTGAACAAGAAGACATTTTAGTATTCAGTCTATGCTTTCCCTCTCTTCTTTTTGTCACAGTGCCTAGAAAGGGTAACCGTAGCCTTTGCAAGGGACACAAATAAACACCCAGCAAGAGCTGATCTCCTCCCTAGTGCCAATTCTTTCATTTTAAACAGAGAAGACTAGCAGGCCTATTTCAGAAGAAATCCTTCTTCTGAAATCCCTAGGAACCCGATTTCAATGTGCTTGAAAGTACATCTGAAATAATTATTCATTACTCCCTGGTTTCTGCCAGTGATGTTTCACCAACAGGAGGTCCTTTATCAAGTCAAGGAGAGCTTGGGATGAGGATGTTACACCTGGCAAATTAATAGTAAAAGCAGTAACAGATACAGTAATTTTGTCATTCTGCTAGTGTTATGCCCCATTATGTTAAGGATATGCAAATTAATAGGAATACAACTGCCGCTTCACACACAGATGTCAATAAGGTGATTGTTTACTTCACCCTTAGCAACACTCCACCTAGCTTTATTGCAAAAGAGGAAACAGCTGAAGGAATATAACTGAACAGATATCACCTGGCCGATATCACCAATTCACCCCACCTATTACAAGAGAAAACAATCCACCTTAAAAAAAAAAAAAAAAAAAAAATATAAAAGCAAGAAAAAAAAA
>NW_008794445.1:444044-445888 GCF_000699145.1 Aptenodytes forsteri
AAAAAAAAAAAAAAAGGTATAGAAGCAAGAGAAAAACAGCACAATAAAAAGCTGTTTGCACTTCTCAGTGACAGACTCTTCCCTGTTCACAGCCTTAGTAAGACCCTAAAATCATAAGCCTTATGCCTACAAAAGGTCTGTCTCTCTGTAGTGATTACACAAAAAGGCTTTAAATGGAACTTAGGCCATCTGAAATAACCTCCTGCTTCCAAAAAGAAATCTTACTATCTTGCCTGAAATTTCCCATCCTTTCCTACACAATTGAAAGTCAAGTCAAAAAGACCATTTTGAGCCACAAGTCAAAGTCATTTCTGTGCATGACAGTAACAAATATCTCATGTTGTGCCAGGCTGAAATGTCATTGCCATCCCTGAAAAAAAAAAGAAAGAAAAGAAAACTGCATTCCCTGGAGGAAATTTTACCCCATGCCAATTCACAGGTATTTTTCAGAGCTCTCTGCTGGAGTCACATGAATATGCACCGAAAAATACTGGCTGGCCTAAAGAGCTACCACTTCAGATAGCCTCCTGGCTTGTTCAGGACAGCAAGCACCAGAGAAGGTTGCAATGCAAACAGGGCTAGACCTTGGGGCTCCTAACTCTCAGATTTAAACTGAGCTTTAAACTCAGTATCATCTACCTTCAATCTTATTCTCCAGAAAACTTCCTTGATTTTTCCAGCCTCTCTTCAAGGTTCATGCCACTCTAATTTGCTTCTTTGATCTCAAACAACAGATCCTACCACTCCTTTTCACCAGTTCACAGAGACATTGGTATTTTCCCATCTGCCTAGGATAGTCTTCCATTCCCTCCCTGTTTTCTCTTCTTCTCCCTATAATTATTCTATCTAGCTCATACATAAGTTGTGCTCATCACTGGGGTATGTGAGCATCTCAGAGAAAAATTTGGGGGAGAAAAGTTGTGTATGAAGCATGAAGACATGTGAAAAGTCTTCTAGAATTTAGAAAATGCCAGTGCCATTCTTAGAAAGCTTTAATCACTGCCCATAAGAGCACCTTGCTCAGGTACCCTTATGTTCTTCATTACTGTAGGATATAAGCACCATCAGTTCTGTAACGTATTCATCTTTGCGACATCCCATCTAACAAGGGAGTGCAACTAGTCCTTAATTTAGGAATGGGGGATTGAGATAGAAATCCTGGGCTAAGAATCTATGCCAGCACTGATATCCTCTGAGTTCTTGAGCAGATCATTTAACCCCAGCCCCATGCCAGTGACCACTCCCAGGTCTATCCTTCTCCTTTATCCTACAAATATTGTTCAAAACCTCACCTGTTTTCCCACCAGAAAACTCAAACCTAGTTGATCCTAAAGGAATTAAAGGAGTCCCATTTTGCACAATATGCCTCAAACACAGAGGTGGGCCTCATACCAGGTTTTTAAGGTCAGCATGGCTGGACACATGCAATTGTGTTTAGTTTACCCAAAGATTGGTGATAATTTGAAAAGATAACATTTGAACAACCATCCGTTATTGACATGAGGCTTTGGCTAATTTCCAGAGCTCTTGTAACTGCATTTTCTTCATGTCAGTGTCAGCCCTCTGTAAAATTCCTATTGTGTGGGCTTTTACTGAGGGCAGAATTGGGCACTTTGTCTCCAGACATTATAATTATCATTGCTCCAAGGCTGATTACAAATATAACTTGTTATTTGTTCAGAAAATAAAACTCTGACAAGTCTAAAAAAGTTAGATGCTTTGCCAATGCTAGATACTGCACCACAAGTAAAATATGTATTAAAACCCAGAGTTTCTTCCAGTACAACCTGTTGGGGTTCACACCTGCTGCTATTTAGATATGAGAGGGGAACAGCCACAGCAGC
>NW_008794445.1:446056-468821 GCF_000699145.1 Aptenodytes forsteri
CCCCCCCTCCTTTTTTATTAAGGGGGGGGGGCCCCAGCCACAGGTGCTGCAAAAGTCTAGATGTGAGTGACTACTCAGGAGTGTAGTCCATTATTGCATTAAGATTTTAATGTTCTTTGGTGGTAATAGCAGACAAATCTGTGCTGTCACACTCGATTCAGGGTCATGCCAACCATGGAACCTAAATTCCCCAATGGGTTCATTATGCTTATGTGTTGCCTCTTACTCTGCCTTTCTGAACAAAGAAATCCAGGCATGAAGGAAAACTACATCAAATTCTAGGTTTGCCATTAAAGCAGCACAGACCCAGTTATCTTGTCTCTGAAGAGTCAAGCCTGAGCCTTGTTTGCATCTACCAAAGGCAGCACATAAAGCACCCAGAATTGGGGCATATGGTGATGCTTTAATGTAGAAAAGAGCACGTAAGAGAATGGGAGTATTCGGTATACCTCTTTTGGGATGCTAACAGCCACGGACAGCCCACTGCCTTGAACCACGAGGCTTCCCAGCATGTTATATTTCAGTACATTGCTTTGCAAGGTCCACTTACCTTTATAAGGAAGAGTAAGGACTCATACTACATTCATGAGGGCAGAAAACTAATCTGAAAAATCTTTGCAGTGCCCCTGCTACACACAGAGATTATGGTGTTAGTAATAAGGCAACACCATGGCAGAAGAAAGATTGTGGCTTCTGAGACCAATTTCATCACCACTCAGGGTCAGGTGTCCTAGCACGTGTCACCACTGGTTACTGCTGAGGTTACCTTCAGCTCCCACTGAGATTATTTATAACACCCGTGCTCAAATCTAAGCTAACCTTATGGCTGCACTTCATGAAAATGGGCCAATACACACTTCTCTTACATTTGTCCTGTCAACGAGAGCTTGCAGGTGATTTTATGAAGATGAGTTGGCTGTCAGTACCTTCCTAGATATCACCAGTGTCACCTGCCACAAAGGCAGATGCGAAATGTTGACAGCCTGGGCAAAGGCTGCCTTTAGAATTATCCAATGCCTAAATCTGAGCGGCAGGCAGCCCAGATGTAGAAGAAAGGACAAATGGACCTGAATCGGGGAAGACACTGACCTTTAGCCTATTCTCTGACCCATCTTCCTACAGGGTAGGTGTACCTCCAGGGACATTTAAGAAAGGACTAGATTTTTAAAAGCATTTGGCATCCAGCAAATTCCACGGTGATCTTGCTGACAGATTTTCAGAGCAGCTCCACATCTACTGTACTTCTGAGTTCTTCAGAAAAGGCAGCCATCGATTTGGATACTGACAGGGAAGATGAGCTTTCTTGATCATTTGGTTGTGTCTCCTTACTTCTACAGTCCTTTTTTAAAAATCTCCCACAAGGACCATTGAAAGTTTTAAGGTGGAAGGAAGTAGAGAACAGTCTAGGTTTTGGGGATCATGCCCCTGCAACATGGGGTCATCCTGGCATTGATGCACAGCACAGAAGGATTAAGGCCATTTTAAATATGATCAGGTTTGAATGGTAACGTATCTAGACCACACCCATGCTTCTTTTTTCACACAAACTGGAAGGTGCACTGAATGATGGTTGCTTTATTCAAAGCTGCCTTGTGCTGTGTCCTTCACAGATTCCAGCAGCAGGAGTCAGTTAGAATGTGACTTACCTTCAGCCAAAATGCTTCTCCCTGCCACGTGTGCTACACCCATGGCCAGGGCAAAGAAAGTGCAGGGAGCTCACTGCAGGAGACCTACTGTCAACCCAGCTTCCCTCCTGGGTGAGGACACAGGACGTGAACACCTGGAAGGCAAAAGCAAACATGAGGAAGAGGAAGATCAGCTATGCGATTTCCCAGTGGACCATTCACTTCATGGTGAGTGCCTCTATATCCAAACTTTCTCCCAGAGTACCCAAAAACAGTCTCACCATCTACAGTCTCACCATCAAAAACATGGAGACCCACCCTCTGAGCTGAAGATCTAGGTCAGGCCTGCCAACCCTACCAATTTTAGTGATAGGGACTGCTTTGGGTGTTTATTGCCCTCCTACTTGGGGTGGCAATCTACAGAGCTACCATGTTCAGCAGCCTTGCTCCCCAGGTCATGCAACACCCGTTTCCTGGTAAATGGGCATTGCACAACGCGGGGAGCAAGGCTGCTGAACATGCTGAATCAGCTCGATGTGTTCTGTACACCTTGGACCCACTGCACAGGTGATGAAGAGGTCATCAACATGCGCACAGGCAAACTGTCGATGTGCAATAGGTCTGGCATGCAGGATGTGTCAGGCACAATTTTCAAGCCTGGCCATGTTGGTAGGTCTGCTAATTTCATTAGTTGTGAGCACTGGTAAACAGCAGTTTATCGCTTAGCCAAAGCAAAGGACAATACAAATATACTTTGCCAATATGTTGCACGGAGTGTTGCACAGAGACTTTAAGCTAAGCAGGATGCATGGTACCTGAACAAGAAAAGTTCCTAACAGACAGACTGCAATTTATTAGTAGCATGTGACAAAAACTGCTTTAAGTTCTTTGAGTTCTAGGAAAGGTTAATACAGACGATCATACTACACCCCAGAAAACAGGTTCTCAGTAGCAGCAGTAAGGTGTTTCCTGCATAGTTTGTTATTATTCACTCCTTTCTGAAAGAAAAAAAAAAGCAATTTCAGTTATGTCCATTGAAGACTCCTAATGGGCTCATGTGACTGCAGATGCAGGATTACTCAGCTGGCTTCACTGAGATCCACACATCTTCCTCAGCCCATACTCTGCAAGTCAGCAGAGGAAACATTTCTTTATGTGAAATACATTTGAAAGAAAAGCCTTGTTCCTGCTGCTGCTGGCATGGTATACATGAGACTTGTGACAAGCTGCTGTCACCTCCTCCTCCTGCACGAGACGGCATCTGTCTTGATGCAGAGAGAAGCCTTGTAAGATAACCAGATATTTTAGCTTACCTCTGCCCTGTAAGCTGCAGGCAGATGATGGCAGCTGGGCAATATCATGTTGCCTCCTCGCAGGAGAGCCAGGGCAGTATGTATCTGGTAGTCAGAGCTGCCTGTGAGTGCTAGAAAGGAGTACATTTCATGCGGAAGGGAGTCCCCAGCCACAGAGATAACACCGGAGCTGGGAGGTGGCTTTCCCAGGGTGACAGAGGAGGGAGGTGGGTGTCCCAACTCAGCACTTAGCCTCATTGACCAGCATAGTGGTCAGTACCGGCCTCATCAGCAAAACAGGAGAGGAAGCATGTAACTATCTGCACAAAACTGAGCCTAGCTGAGCAGGCCCTTTCAACGACAACTTATATTTGAAAGGCATTTTAAACCAAATCCCTCTGTTCCCTGGTGGCAGTGGGGTTTTGAAACCAAGCAGAGGTTTAATGATCTGCCATTTTCTAGGCTACTGGTTCCTGCAGTTGCTGAGCCTTTGATAGAAACTGGCTGAAGGAGGGGGGAGGATCCTAAAGCACTGGACTGGTATTTTCCCTGCAGTGCACAAACAATGATATTTCGGATCCCGTTCACGCACTGTGTCATTCTTAGCAGAGAGCTGGAGGCCTGTGTTTAAAATCCTTTCCAACATCATAAGCTTCAGCCTCCTTCCTCCACTTTATGATAGAGGGGAAGAGCTAGCATCTCTTTTTGTCCTACCTCTGGCTGTGGCTGGAGTCACCTTTCCCAGATGAGGTTGGCAGAAGCACCTGCAGGAAAGGTAGACTGGCACCATCCATGGGAGCAGTCTGTAATCCTTACAGCTCGAGCTGATAGCAAATGAAATTCTGTTTCCACGCCTATCGACTCTGCAGTGCTTCAGACGTGCTTTTGGCATGGTAGCTATAGGCTGGTTACGGGTCCTCTAACAAGGCACCCAGACAGTGCCAAATGCACATAGCATGTGCCATGGAGGCGTCCCCAGGACCTCCCTCACACCCACACTGAGGATGCCTACAAGCACCCAGGGGAACGGCACCAGCCTCTGCAGCGGGAGAGCTTTCTGATGTGAAAGACATCAGAAGTCCTTGGCTGGGCATTCCCTCACCCCTTTCTCACAGTCTGCCTCTGTCTATATAAAACACCTGCATAATTTGTGAGGAAGGGCACTAGGCTCTGACTAAGCATACACATCTGTATAGTTGTCAGGGAGCAGAAGAAATCAAGTGTGCTATACAATCACCTTGGAGGCGGGAGGGCTGGGGTTTGTCTGGTGCTTTTTTGGATAGGAGGAGAAAGATGAGGAGAAGGCTATGACAATATGCCCTTCATGGGCATGTGGTCTGAAATAGCAAGAGCACCCCAACTGTGACCCTGAGTGTGAATTTGGACCATATTTCCAGGAAACCCTGTAACACTGTAGTGTTCCTAAAAATTTGCTTTTCCCACAAAATGGCTTCTGCAACTAAGCGGTTTAGAAATGCAGTGTCATTTAAACTAAATAGATTTATGCCCTTATCACAAACCGTTTACAGGAAGCAATGCCTCTTGCACTTTGAACTTAGAGGCTGCATTGTAAGCAAAAAAAGAGAAAAGCCCTTATATGCTAGAGATATGCTGACAGTGGCATTTAGTTTTGCTAAGCTTCCATTTGAATTGGGAAGCCTTCATTCTGAATATTGGGTGCTTTCACCTGTGGCCTTCTGCACGAAAAGCTCAGCAGAACTTTTTCGGAAAACCCGGTTCTTAGGAAGCAGTGCTGATAGAACCCATTTTAGAAGGAGACCATTCTGAGAGAGGCCTTACTATGGAGCTGTGGGTACAGACTCTGCTTGGGCCAGCTCTCTGTGAAATAACTAATTGCTGCAATTTTGCTATGTGCAACCACCATCACTGCCAGGGTCTTCAAAACTTAAGAACAAGCAGGGCAAACTCTTGTGGTTGTCAGTCAGCATCACAGCAACATGTCCGTGTAAAAGCCCAAGTTAAATCCTGAGCTCCCACTTTCCTTTTAATTCCTTCTCTCTGCTCTGTGTGACGCCCTTGACACTTGACCGGTTCACGACGGCCGAGCACTGGAGCCTGAGAGGATTACATGCCCCCATGCCTGCCTGACCTACAGCAGCTCCTGCTGGAGACTGTCAGGTACAAGATTCCAGCCTAGTTCAGGTCCTCATGGGCAATTATTTTGCAATGTCTTTTACACATGCTGGGTGTGATTGTATACATTTGTGTGTGTGTGCACTGTAACTATTTACATCCAAAGGCAGTGGATAAGTGTGCCCAGCATTGCACATGGGTAATGGTTCCAGGCCTCTGCTCCAGCGAGGGAGCAGTCAGTGCCTTGGAGAAGCCAAATAGCAGCAGCATCTTAAGACACTGTCCGATGACCTGTCTTGTGGGATTACTTCTCTGGGCAATAATTCAAATACAAGGTAGATCAGGCTTCAATAAATAGAGCTGGCTCCTAATTCCACCAGAAACTGGGGGTTTCAGGCCATGGTAACAACTGGACAATGTTATTTCCTGCAGCTCATGTCTTCATTATTCACTGTAGAGGAGGCTGCCATAGTGAGTCATCATCCAAATATTTCCATAGCAGAAATCCTCTGCACGTTGCTGACTGGGAGCTCAAGGATCTTGTTATTAATCTAATAGTTTTATTATTTTATGATAGCATCTTTGATCCCAAAGCATATTGACAAATTCTGGTGGCAATTATCGTAAAGACAACAGGAAATATAGAGATGATCTCAGGCCAGGAGAACTTCCGGTATAAGCTATGTCCCCTCTGTATTGATGCCAGTTGCAGGCATCTTTAGCTTAGTGTTTATGTTTTCTCTGAAGCCATAAATTCATTTGTACTGTTCATTTATGGACAATATGGTCAAATCTATGTAGCCCTGTGAAACAGCATGGTTTATCTCTCGCAGAACAGCCTTTTCCCCAATATGCTGACTTATCTTAATGCATTTATAAAACACCCAAGAGACAATGAAGCACTGTATAATCACAATCCCAGATAAATATCGGCTGCCCAGAATATGCCAATGGGACTGCGAGAAAGGGCACAAGCATCCCATTGTCCTGCAGAACAAAAAGAAGCAATTCTAAATGAAAAGGAAAAGCAGGAAGAAAAAATAAATGCATATATATATATAATTTTTATGCCATTAGCTGTCTTACTAGTCTTTTGTTTGTCAGTGTGAATAATCCCTGCAGCCCTGTGTCTCTGAAGGGCAGTATTCCTATATACATTTGGAAATGCAACAGACCATTGACCTTGTTTTGGTGAGTTTACCTGAGGCATTGTTGAAGGCTGGTTCTTTGTTTTTCTTGCTCTTTGAAGACTGACTGTTTATAATCACACCCTGGATATTAAATGAAAGGCATGAAACCTGAATCCTTTACTCCCACCCTTCAGACTATGTTCACATAGAAGTCTCACTGATGCAAGTAAGCATTGAAGAAAGCAAAGCTGTCAGCAGTTGGGAGACTGTCATAAATTCTGTTTGTGGTGTTTCTTCATGGTTTTGGGGGTTTGGGGTTTTTTTTTAGTTAAAACAAATGTTAGCATTCAGTGCTTTCCTCGAGCAGCCCCTTTTTTCCTGGGAATTTTGGATCCAAAGGGTACATTACACAGGACCCAAAGGTTAATTTGTTCCTGCTAGTCAAATCTGTGTAATGTGACCATTTGTGAAGTTGATGGCACATCTTGATAAGTTTATTTCAAAAGTCTTACAAGTACTTATTGCTTCTCCTAAATTGTCTGAGAACTTTTCATTACATCCCTGGGTTTTGGTGCTTTTAATTACTGTTCTTTAAAATTGAGGGCAGGCCTTTTACCTACTGTATTAGCAAGTGCTTTATGCTGAAATGGGAAACAGCAGAGACTACGCACTAAAATAATGATGGAATTATGCTTTCTTGGAGGGAGAGCAGACTCTGAGGCAGGGATGTAAACAAGCATGCCTGATTGATGTCTAGAGGTTTGCAGGTACAAATAACCACAAAAAGCAGGAATAAAGTAGAAAACAGGCTGTCTGTGCAACCTGCAATAAGCTCAGCTTTCTGCATGGGCAAATGGCTCGTTTCTGACAAAGTTGGTTGACCAGAGTGTGGGGACGGCAGTGGGGAACCTGTTTTCCTCAGTGAAAACCATTATTGGATTAGGCTGGTCACTGCTCTCCCATCTTTAAGGTGAAGTTTGGTAATGGCTGAACATTCAGGGAGAGTGCGTTTCAAGCCTGGGATTCCGCTGAATGGGGAAGCTACACATAAATCTTCCCCAAATCCACTTTGACCTGAAGGAGTTCATGAAAGTGCAGGTCACTTAGCCTGGGCCCAGAACCAATATCAGGTGTTGGAAACTAACACACGCCCATGTCAGTTGGGGTCACTCAAACCATGGCCTGCATACTCCCTCCAGATATTTGGCTGACCACTGGCTGTGCCAGAGTTACACACAACACCATCTCAGGGCAGCAGCATTTGTAAACACCGTCATCTCTTTGCTGGAAGATGGGAAGAGTTAAATTCACCAGGGGCTCAGGTTATGGCGAGCACCATCCTCTGCAACGAACTGTCCACATGAACAGTTTCATACACACTGTCTACTCCATGCCAACTCCTCTGACAAGCAGACTAAGAAACTCCCCTGGCTGCTGCCATGCAGCTTGTTTAAACAGGTTTCTGGCCTGGTATTTTTAGCATTCCTGCTCACACCGCCCAAAGTCTGTACCTCTCTGCATTTCAGCCTTGCTGTCAGGTGATTAGGCACTGTACTCTGCGCCAGGGTGGAAGCAACTCTCCGTCAAGGAGTTTTGGACTGAAGGGAGGGAAGTCAAGCCTTTAAAAGTTCGAGTCATGCTGCTCTGTCTTAACTTCTGCAACACCTGAATGGCCAGCAGCTGGTTGCTGAATGCTGCATTCCGCTAGCAGGATGCTCTATCCGGAGCACATTGTACCTATCCAATTAGGATCAGTCTCGCTGGCTATGCCAGTCCTTCTTAACAAAGGCTGGAAAACCACTTTAATAAAGATTAGCCACACTGCCATACTCCCACCTAAATACTGAAGTGCAAGCTCTTTTGAAAGCCGTGAGCCACCTCTTTAACTAGGAGAGGGACTGCCACAGGCACACCTCTCTACACAGACAACCACGTTTTGTCCTGATGCCATCAGCGCTCTATAATAATTCTTTGATAGAGTTGCAATTGTTTTTGCTGTGGGCTTGGCTGCCATGAGCAGAATGTCACCACAAGAGAATAACGTTCAGAAAAGCCACGGGAAGGAACTGGCTGGGAGACCCACATATCTGTAATTGGTTGAATTATAAAGAAGAGAGAGAGAAACTTCTTTTAAAGAGGCTAAAAGGGAAAAACAGAACTTAACTAAATATAATGAGGCACTTTTTCAATGCTCCTGAGTTTCTTTCTGAGAAAAAAATGATACAGTCAACTTTGTTACACAGAGAAAAATATATTTCTGAGGATTTGTAGCTAAAGCCACTTGCTTGCATATGTGGCTGCTTTCTCTCTTCTTGTCAAAGAAGCTGCAAAATCTTTGGATCTGGTTATTGCATACCGTGAGAGGGTGTCTGTCCAGAAACGACAAAGAGGATTGCAGCAAGATAAACTGATCCCACCTGTTTTCATCTACCTAATTACATACTCCAAAGCAAAGATGTGCCAGCACTGACTTCCAGCCCTTCTCTTAGGTTTCTAGTTCCTTATCCCTCCAGTGTATGCACCCTTGTAATGAGACCAAGTAGGCTTGATACAGTCTTAGCCTGCTAATGGGCTAAGCGCTAACAGGAGATGCAATTGCAGAGATCTCCCTGAGGTAGCATTTATCTAGCTGGTTCAGGTATGCAGGGCAGCTGAGAGACAGCAGGAGAGGTGTACCATAGGCTGTTTGCCTGCTACAGACTACAATCCAGAATGAATTTGCCCAAGTATGGCATTGCTGCAGCTGCATCTCTTTTACTTAGCAAACTCAGGTACAAGCAGTAGTCTTTGGTACTGATCTGCTCATACCTCTATCTTGTAACTGTGTTATACTGGACAGTGGAAATAAGCTGTAATATGCTAAGCTAAAACTGTATAAATAAGCAATTGCAAATCAGAATCCTTGAGCTTAAATTCCCTTACTTTTTAGGAAGGGAATGATGGGGGAGCTTCAGACCATGTGGGTATTTGGAGGTTAGAGATCACATAATAAATTAAGTTAGGAGGGACCTCTGGAGACCATCTTGTCCAACCCCAACTCTAAGCAGGGCAGCTTAAATCAGGTTGCTTAGGCCTTTGTCCAGTCAAGTTTAGAATATCTCCAAGGATGGAGACTTCTCAGCCTCTCCAGGCCCACGTCAGACTACCTTCATGGTGAAAATATTTTTTCCTATTATGTAATCAGAATTTTCCTTGCTGCAACTTGTACCCATTGATCTCATCCTTTCACTGCACACCTTCAAGAAGAATCTGTATTTCTACAAAGTTCAAATATTTCAACTTGCACCAAGTCTGACCTAGTAATAAAGCCGGATCTACAGAGGGCAAATGGAGCCTGTTACTGAATTTAAAGGAGCTATACTGCTTTATCAGTGTGGAGAATCTGGTCCTTCCAATGTCAACAGTAAGGTAATGTATAGACAGCTGTATCTCTAAGCATCTGCAAATGCTGACATATTTAACTGCCTGGTATTTTCAGGCTTGGTTTCAGCAGTTAGCTAACCTGCAAATGACTTGAGAGCATAAAAGCACACTTGAATATCGCCAGCTTTTACATAGAAAATAGCTCAGGAAACTCAGACAGAGTCTTATTTCCCCAGAGACTCTAGAGCCACGCTTGTAAAGCCAATGTTACACTTCCAACACTTTCTAGTCTTATATCTTCCACCCACATTCTTTATTAGACTGTAATTCTGAATGCTGTTGTTTGCTATGGGATCTCTAAGCTAAGGTCCCAAGGCAAAGGGAAGTATCAAAGCTACAGTCAGAGAAAGTTTCATCTTGCAAGGGAAAATGTTAACATACAGTCCTAGATTTTTTGTATTTTTTCATACTTTTAAAAAAAAAAAATAATAGAATGACTGATTACTTATAGAAAAAATTCACTATTCTAGATTTCCTACTGGCAAAAGCCTTGATTAGTTCACAGGAGTCTATTTTGTTAGCAACTTAGTTTCATTTCCAGTTGAAATCAAAGCCTGTCCTTCAGCCTCTATGGGCCCATAGCTGACCTCATGTTATTGTATTTTGTTTAATCTGATGAGTTTCAGTTTTGAAAAATCTGGTTTCAGTAGGATTGACACTTCTGAGCACTATGTAGATCCTTCCCTTACATAAGAGTCTTGTCTGTAAAACAATTCACCTTTCAAGAAGGAAAAAAGTGGAGGATGTAAGAGTGAACTTATAGGGAGTTTCTTTTGTCTGTCACCAAGTTATCGATCATCTGGGTCATTTTTGTACCAAAGAAGCTGATATAAGACACCAGAAATTCACAAGCCTGTTCTCTCTGAAGCCATGCTCTCTAATCCTGGACACTTCTTAGCTGCCAGTGGAACAGAGTACAGTAAGAGATTATCTGGCAGATCCACTCCCCATCCCATCTCCAGCACAATTTAAAATACTGTGTGGTTCAAGGCAATGGGTCCACTCTCAGGTACCATAAGATGTCCCAGCTCAACTAAAAGTTTCTTCCCAAACTTACACTGGCTGTGCACAGCCTTCATCTTCTCATTCTCATATATTATTTGTAGGATAGAGTTTGCAGCTCCTTCTAGACTCATGATCTTGGCTACTGAGTTTGTTCCACACCTTGGCCCTGTAGAGATGGTATTGCATGGCTTGTAACAGCTGATTTCTTGAGTCTATCATCTGGGTTGACTAATCCAACCGAGTCTGCACCAAGCGTCCTGCCAGCACCCACAACTATTTAAGCTGGTAGCCAGGGATAGATATCCACAATATCGTCTTTGTCTCTGGTGTATATGAACATACTCTCTATGGAGAAATCCTGCAGCTAGCATGGCCTAATAATGTAAACCTTTCCTTTCTAACCCAGGTAGTATTCTCTGCTTCAGGCACTAAAAGTCTTGGCCTTAGCTTTGATTCCACATTACGAAGAGGAGGTGATGACTGTCATCATCTGTGCTTACAGGCAAGAACTAATGATTTCTGTTTGTATGGTGCCCACTGTGATGACATCTGATCCAGCTGGTCTTTGGCATTCATTTCAATCCCATCATGGTCCACTTCAGTCATCCCATTTCTATAGAGTCTAGTTAATGTATGAGACAGAAGGGTTTATACTGGGCTAAATCATTTTTTGCTGTATTCTGATGGAATAGTAAAATATACTTTTATTTTTATCTGATGTGACATCCTAGATTTTGAAATGTAGACAGTTTCTTTCTTGCTTTGCATAGTCATGAAATTATATTTTAGTTCATTAATCTAATATATTTAAAAAAAAAAAAATGGGGCTTTTTTTGCTAATTCAGAAATCTTCCGGGAGGTAGGCAGGTTTGTTCTTTTTCTCCTGAAGGCTTTCTGATTGCTAGAAGGTACATAGACTGCCTGGGCATACAAAACCTGGCAGGACAAGAACCCTGTCAGCATCCCAGATGTTTATGTACAGTTGAGACCACAGGAACAAGGATGCGGTCACAGTTTGAGCTTGGATCTCTTGCTCCACTCAGGAAATCTTTGAGGTAGACTGCAGCTTCTTGCAGGTTTGTGAAGCCAGTCTTCTACGATGGATAGAGGCAGGAGCTCAGCTCAGTGTTCAGGGAGGCATACAGAACATATCAGGGAGGCCTCAAATCTCTGAGACCATGACAAGGTCAGGGCAAACTTCACTTGTTGTCAGGATCTGCTATATGAATTGCCCTGTGCTAGAGAAATATAAATACCATTCGTTGTAATGATACAAATATAGCAGAGATTCATTACTGTATGACAGAACATGATGTTCTTGACAAAATATCACCTTGGTACTCAATCATCTTTTACCTGTCTGCAGCATCTCCCAGGAAGATATGGAGGCCAGCCCCCACAGAGAGGTGTGAAGTGAAAATCTTCCAGACAAGAGACACCATTATGAACTGTTAGCTCTATCATATCTACAGGGGACGTAGTGTCCTGAGATTCATATTCTCAGCACTGATATTTCCCTTTTAATCCACATAGCAATAAATCGCCCTTACAGCCATCTTTTGGGAAGGTTCAAGTAGACGCAACTTTGTAATCAGGGCTTCTTAGGAGAGAGTGCCCATTGCTATCTTCAGCATAAATGCACAAAAATATTTCTCATTTCAGATCTCTGCCCCAGTAGTGCCAGCAAGATTCAATGTAAATAACATTTTTCCCTTGGGGCTGAAGCCAGTGCTGCAGTCTAATGAGTAGTACTTTGATAGGCCAGTGAAAAGTCTAATGATACGGATTTGACTGTGTTGGACATCAGCTTTATTAGGCTGTTTCTGAGATATGGGAGTATTGACAGTGTTTATGACAAATGATGCTCCTCAATTATTCTTGCATGACTGGTTTCCTTTCAAAGTGCCCAAAAGTTTTAGAAAAGATGAAATATTCACAATGGAATATATTCACTTACTGGTCCCCAGATATCATGTCCTGGGCACCTTCCTACCAAGTCAGTGGACAGAATTTTTTATTCCTTATTTCCTGTGTCAACAGAGTCACAATGAAGTTTTGATTACAGAATGAAAAATGTCATTTTCTGGTTGGCACAGAGAGCAATTTATATTGGCCAAGGCATTTAGTTACCTTTTTCACTGCTTTAGCTCCCAAAAGGAAAAGTTTATGCTAATGGTTGAACAAAAGTGGAAAAAAAAGTACAAAGTCTCTTTGAAGGACTAAGCTAACCTTCTCTGGTTAACTGTTCCCATTAGGAAGTGTATGCATCTAGTTACATAGTATGAATTGGTAGTTGTCATCAGACCATGGAAGACCAAAAGCAGTTATTCAAAAAGGCCATTTTCTCAAGCAATGTGAGCTGGAAGATACTCCATTTGTGCATCAGAGAGGATTCCAGCCTTGGGATGAGGCCAAACTCCATGTTCTGCAGATCACCTGCCTTAGACCTCACTAAGGTCTAAGATATCCTCTTTTGCTCCTCTTTTCTTGTCCTCTTTGCAAGACATCAGCCCTTCAGCATCATTTCAGAGCAATATCTAACTTACACCAAGCAGCATACAGAGTTCATGACCTAAATAAAATACCCTGGTGTAAGAGGGCATTTTCAAAACAGTTTAGGAGTGCTGAGGGAAGTCTTTAGTGTCGTCACACCACAGCAGGTGAAGGAATGGAGCAGTCTGAGAGTGCCCTTAGGAATTCACAGCACCCAAATTTCCCCATATGCTGCTCCATGGGTTTTAAGGCCTTGTAGTTCTCAAGGTTAAGCTTGTTTAGAAAGTCCCCACACCACAACGGTGCAGTCAGGAGAATACCATGACTTTTCTTTGCAAGGTAACATCTTTAATGCCACTGTCACACTGCAATGAAACTGCTGGCTATCCCTAAATACTGCCGAAGGAATGGCATGGGAAGAGAGCAGCGGTCAGTCAGTCTGGAATGGTTGAATTCCCTCCACAATGTTCACGCATTTTGGGTACTCTTTGATCTTGCTGGCATACAGGAGGAGTAAATTCAGCAAAATTGATAGAGTGACAATGGAATAAAATAATACCTCAGAGCTTGAGGAAAGCTTAGTAAGACCAGTATGACAGGAAAAGATAGGGATGGAAAATTTATGAGCTGAAAGAAAGATGGTGATTCATTACAGGCATGAGAACAGCACCAAGACAAAATGGAGTATCTACTCTCTCTTTCCATTTACATTAAGGGTTTCTTCACAAATAGTTAATAAAGGTTTATAAATTAGCAACAGATGTGTGTATGTGACAGACAGGAGCAAAAAGGGGTCAAAGATTGGTCCAACACTAAAGGACTTTGCTGACAAACCCATTGCAGGGCTAGCGTGGTTAAAATACATAGGGTTTTGTAGCTGTTGACATGCAGTGGATCAATGGAATTAGCTCTTCAAATGGGCACTTTTGACTCACTCCTTGAATCATAAAGGAGTTCATTCACATTCACTTCTGGGTCAGGAGACAGTCACCTATGGTAAGTAGATCTCTAGAAGGTGCTGGAGGTGCCATCCTAGCTGCATAGCAATTTACAGAAATTGCTGGATCTCTGAATCTTCTTGTGGCCCTGTGGCCTTTTGCTATAAAATGCAATACACCTTTCCTTGTTTGCACAGTTGAGAGGAAAGGGAAACGGAGAATCCGGACAACGTTCACAGCTGAGCAGCTCCAGGAATTGGAGAAGATTTTCCAAGTGACTCACTACCCAGATGTCCATATTCGCAACCAACTGGCAGCAAAGATAAACCTCCCAGAAGCCAGAGTTCAGGTACATTGTGTCTCCAAAAGGCTATGCTCGCTGCACCAATTCTTTATTCAGAGTACGTTCTTAATAGTTTATGCCTGGGTGACAATGCTAATGAAATATGTGACCTCTCTGTTACCTTACAGTGGAGGCCAGTATCGCTGTTCTTTTACAAATAGGGAAAAAAGTATTTGTCACTCAGCTGGGACTAACCAAATGGGATTAATGAAAGGGTTAACAGGAGCTCTAAGCATACTAAATGCACAGCAAACAGGAGTTACAGATGGTTATGAGCAACCTGTTGGACTCTGTAGCGACAGACAGGCCATTTATGAAAGTATTTATTAATCATTTATCAACCTTTTATAGACTAATGTACATCCAGTACAAACTGTCATCCATATCCATCTTATACAGAGTCTCAAAGAAAGTGAAAATAACTGCCCAAATGAAAATGCTTTCTTAGTGTTCTGTATTTTGATATCACAGGCTATAAATGCCCTGGCTGTAATTTCAATGCACGGAAACTAATCCAGTTCCACCCAGCTGTAATGTAGTCCTGCTGACTGAGCTCAAAATTGACCCCAAATGTTTACTGCGTATGAAAACTGCTACATTAAAATATACATACCACTGTGTATTGGAATTTGGTGTTGTTTACCAGGCACTGTTGTGATGATTTTTGCACGAGGCAGTTTCTGTACTTGCCATAATGCTAGAGTCATCAGTGTACTTCTATGCACATACCCCACTCTTACAATTAAAGTTCAACACAGAGCAGTTTATTGGCTGTGACATGCCTGGGACTATCAACTAACCATGGTGATATTCGTTCATAGTTAGGTGACAGGGAGAATTGGAACAGCATAGCCGTAATATGCCCATTAGCGATATCAGTGCACCCACAATGCATTTCCAATGGTATAAAGCACAAGCTGGGCTACTAGTCAGTGTTCCCAACAGAATGGCAAATCACATGAAAGAACAGGACAATCTTCTGTTTAAAAAAATATTTATGATCTGTAGGGGGAAAAATAAAAAAGACTTATCATGGGAAACATCAACCTGAGATGTACACGAAGGAAGTAAAAAGCCCCTCCTATATGAATTGCAGATGGCAAATTCCCAATTCAGACAGTGTTATACACAACACAGGAAATTCTGTGTTTGACCTCATCTTGGCTGATAAAGGGAAACCAGCCACAGAACTAAAAATTAGCAGTAACTTAGGTACAAGTTACAAGTTGTTATGATTTTGATTGATTGCATTTGTCACATATCAACAAGATAGAATGCAGAGAATTCGTATATGCTCTTGGTACGTTGAAATAACAGTTTTGACAAAGCTAAAAACATTGTAAGTCAAATCACCTCAGAGAGATAATTTAACCGGGGAAAAAAAAAGTGAGCAACCATTGGGTAACCAAGTGAAACATTTCATAACTGTGAAAAAGCTTGTGTCCTCCAATCAAGAAACAAAGGTATGATTGCTGTGAAACAGTTTAAGTGGATAGATGGAATTATATCCCTGCATGTGTGCATGCCCACATGCAACACATAATGAAGGATGCTGGATAAGTAAACATTAGAAACAAGAAATTATAAAAAATGAATAAGCAAAGCAGAAGGATACAGGCCAAAGCTTTGGTCAGAAAAATTAAGGATCATCAGAAACTCAATAAAAGTCCATTAAGAACAAACAAACAAAAAAGTGAACAGTTATATTGATCTGTTACTTTATAGAAACAGTGGGACTGTCAAGGATAATGCAGAAATGGCAAAGATGTTCAGTCATAATTTCTGCTCTATCCTTGGAAATATGTCAGGTAAGGTGGTAGTATCACACGATGATGATGAAACACTTTCCATAAGGACAATGTTGAACAGCAGCTGCTACAGATAGATATTTTTAAATACAGACATCTAGGTGACTTACCTCCAGTACTTCTTAAAAAGCTGCTTGAGAAGCACTTTGGGTCATCAGTATTGATATTTAATCATTCCTGGAGCACAAAAGACATTCCAGGGGCCTTGAAGAAGTCTAATGTTGTGTCAATATTTAAAGGGTAAACAGGACAACCAGATAATGACTGGCCTGACAGCCAAACATTGATTTTTGGCAAAACAGTGATAAAGCCAATATGAGTCTCTGTTAATGAAGAATTAAAGAAAGGGTAATATATTTAATGCTTATCAACACTGGTTTATGGAAAATAGATGTTGTCAAACTCATCTTTTTATGATGAGATTATTGGTGACAGTTTTAAACTGAAAGAGGGTAGATTTAGATTGGATATAAGGAAGAAATTCTTTATGATGAGGGTGGCAAGACACTGGAACAGGTTGCCCAGAGAAGTTGTGGATGTCCCATCTCTGGAAGTTTCAAAGTCAGGTTGGACAGGGCTTTGAGCAAGCTGATCTAGTGAAAGACGTCCCTCCCCACGGCAGGGGTGTTGGGCTAGATCATCTTTAAAAGGTCCCTTCCAACCCGAACCAGTCTATGGTTCTATGGTTCTATGGTCCTATGGTCCTATGGTTCTATGGTCCTATGGTTCTATGATTCTATGTATTCAGTTGATAAAGGTAATAACATTGATGGCATGTCACTGTAAGGAACTTGCCTTGGTCCTACACTCTGCTTGGATTAAGAAAACAGAGCAGATCAAATGGCATATGCTAGTAGACAAAAAGCTAAGTCTGCAACAGGTGTCCAATCGCAAATGAGGACATTTCAAAGGTGGTCTCTCATAGGAACCATTTACTGACACAAACGTGAATTTGAACTACATAATCAGTAAAATCTTTAATGATAGTGCTATGAAATGGTAAGAAGATTAGGGGACTGGAAAATAATGAAAAGGCTGATTCTTTAGTACAGCAAGCTCTGGATCATTGGTCATGCATCTGCAAGAGAACAACAAAGGGACAATCCTACAAAGCAACAAATGGAGGCAATTCTTACAACATGGGGCACACCACCCTCCCTCTGCACTCTGCTTTAGTCCTTGTTTCATTGGACAACCTGCTGACCACTGAGATGGCAAAGGAGTCTTTTGTGAAATCTCAGGCAGGATTAAGGAAGCACTTGTCCCTGGCTTTAGCGCTGGTGTGACTTTCATGAACACACATGAGAATACTGTGCTCTGTCTCAGTGCCATAGCTCAGAAACACTGGAAAAATGGAAGTCAGTAGAGTACAGAGAATAAATAACATCAGTAGCTTGATATCTGTGGTAGACAGAGCATGGAGGAACAGGTTTAAACCCCATTAAAAGAAATTCAGGGTGCGCATTGAGAAATCATGTTAGGGGTAAGGGTGTTGGAGAGCTGGTTGGGGAAAAAAGAGCAGTTCGGTCCGTGAACACAGCTTTGCCTTTATTTAAAAAAAAAATCCCTGAAGTGAGGACTTTATCCCATGTGCAGACTTTGGAAGGAGCACTTCAGAGGTTGAATTTTGGCTTCAGTCCCCCCTCTGCCTTTAATCACTTTGTCAGTGTTAAAGAGGAGTCATCTTTATGGTGCTGTTTCACCATGTAACTCCTGCATGGTAGAAAGGGAATGGAGCAGTTCATACAGACTAAGCACTTCTCAAACACATGCAAACTCTGATAAACAGGACTGTCCTTTCAGTAACCTCAGACACTGCTAACTATCAGCAATATAACAGAGGGCTCCCAACATTCCCATTACTTCCTGGGCAAGAGATGCAGAAATAATTGAGCTACTCATTATTTGGTTTAATATGCATACATATTTACATCCAGCAGCATCTGGTTTTCATCACTAACACCTTGTGTTCATGTGAATCACTTGTCTAGAAAGAAATGTTTACATTCAAACAGCAAGTTCCTAAGCCAGCTAGAAACGACAATGAAAGGGGGATTCAACTTTTCACAGCAATGCAACAAGATGCACTACTGTGGCTGCACAATAAATACTTGTATGCCTCAACCAGAAACCAGACAGGTCAAATGAAAGAAACTCCCTTGACAAAATTAGTTGTCTGTTTTCCGGTGCAAAAGATATGGCAGATAACCTACTCACGCTGCTGAGTGATTTAGAAGGTGGTATCCCCTTGCTTAGGTCCCTTACGTGAATTTCAAAATGTTACCAGCTAAGTATAGGAAGAACCCTGTTACTACATCTCCACTGGTGACACATTTTTATTGCAGACCAGCAAAACATCTAGATGGGACTTTTCCCAGTCTGTTTACTTGGGAACAGGGTGAAAGAGCCCTGTCATGCAACAAATAGCACGCCCTAGAGAAAACAGAATGCTGTGTGCCTTGACTGCTGCAAAGCTTTGACCACGAAAGGATCTGCATTTCCAGGAGAGCCCTGGAAGACCTGCTGCACCCTGTGACACTGTCTTTCCTTGAACAGGTAGATCCCAGCTTTTCTGTGAGCTGCAAGAGAAAAGAGGCCGTCATGATAGTCCCGAGATCCCACATGCTATGCAAAGTGTGAAAGGTGCTGTGTCAAACCCAATGTTTTCCTTTAGGTTCAGCCCCTGGTTCTGCTGAGCCTGGAGGTCAATGTTTTCTGATGCTCATTTAGAGAGTAGGGAAAGTAGTTGGAGGTTAGCAGTTCCTTCTGCACCTCCTGTTCATTTCTGTGCCTTTTCTTTCTTGCCTGTATCCAGATCTGGTTCCAGAACCAGCGAGCCAAGTGGAGGAAGCATGAAAAATTTGGCAACTTTGGTGGCCTTCAGCATCTGACAGAAGTTGATTTCATTCCTGCTCCCAAGTCAGATATCACAGTGAGTATCAGAGGTTATGTATGAATCCACGAAGGGAGAGATAGCTATCCTTCAACAGGTCACCTCTTCACATGGGACTATCCCAGAGAAGGAGGACTGGAAAAGACAAAAACAGCAATATGATGAAGAGAAATCCCAGCAAATGTGGTCAAATAACACATTTCTTCATTAAATGAAACCTGGTTTGTAAATATGCCCTGAGGTGTCTCTTGCAAGATGATCCTTCCCCATTTTACTTCTAAATCACTTCCCTATAAATCATACTTTGGATCAAAATATCTTTACCATTAGAAATTTCCTGAACAGGAAGAAATATGAAATTTGCAGCCACAAAGCCATGTTTCTTTATAGACAGTATCCCTTTACAACATCCAGCCCTGTTAGGCTGACCAGCGCTTTTTGCCATTGACCCACATCCTTGCTAAGTCCAGGACAGTTAATATTATCTAGGCTGGCACTATCTATCTAGGCTCTTTCCTTGTCAGGATTTTTTCCATGGCTAAAACAAAAGGTATTTCGCCTTGCTCACTGGATTGTAGGGAGTCTATTCTTCTAAACTTTTCTTAATTACTGAGCACCAGGGAAACAAATAAGGTTGATCCTAAATTGTATCTAACTAAAAGTCTGTATTGATTCACCTGAGACTGCATTTTTATTCTTGAAAGGCTCCTAGCTTGACGCCAAGAAAGCTTGCTGCTACCATCCCTGCCATGGGATACTATTCACTGCTGCAAGGGCATCTGACAACTGCCTGGCTGCCCAGCACGCTCTCCTTCATCCCCCACCACTTGGAGCTGCCACCCTTCCCAAAACCATACCGGCTCTTCAACGTCCTCCCCCCTTACGGCATGCCGCTACCCCACAACTTGGAAAGGAGCAGTATCTGCGCCAGCTCCACATAGAGGAGGATACGGGGGAGTGGGGGACTTTGGGGGCATGCTTTTCTCGCCCATGACCATTCTGGGGGTGTGCGGTTCCTCTCCTCGAACAAGCTTGCCAGGATGATGGGCGGCCTGTGACGCAAGGTCAGCTTGCTGCGGAAGTGCCACCACGAGTCGCCACAGCCTAGCAAACGTGGGCTTGAGCCACCATGGACTGGGAAGGAGCTCCCCGTCGACCTGAGGAGCAGCATACTCTGTAGAAACCCAACTGCTCAATGGAGAGCCTGTCTCTGGGGGAATGGTGCACCCAGCGGCCCTGCAAAAGGACTGGGGTTTTACTCAGCCCTGAGACAACACTAGATGACCCTATTGCGCTGATGGCTTGGGGCAGGCAAGATGCCTGCGATGAGGCGTGTGTAGCCCCAAAGTCCAGCCAAAAAAGCTTTCCTCTGCAGGTTTAGGTCGCTTTCCTCATACATTCTGGTCCTCATGCGCTGGGGAGGCAAAGAACATGTTTAGGTCAAAAATCAAACTTTCAAGATATGGGGTTTTTTTCCAAGTAGTCAATGAGGGAGGGGGGTGGGTTTGATTTGCTGTCTGTGTTTTTGACTTGAGTAAAGGGGCACAAACACAATTTGAGCTTAAATATGACAGTCTGAGCGGGGTAGCAGTGCTGAGCTCTGGATTTGGTACCATGAGTCTCGGGGGGCAAAAGAATTCTTCAGCTGGTTAATTAAAATGCTTATGAGGAAGCCTCTCATTTTTTGATCTGAATTAAGAAAGCTCTAAAACTCCATCAGAAACAATAATGAAATGAGACAGCCTAACTGAGTTTAATCTGCTAGACATAATAGGTTGGTATGACCCCACAGTTTGGTTTAATTGTAGATCAATAATGAGATCGGCCTGCCCACTTACAAAATGTCTGTATGCCTTATTATTTACATAATATTAATCTCTTTCTGACATACGGCACTTTTTTCCCCCTGCTTATTCAGGGTCCAATCCTGTTTCCGCTGATGTCTCCACTTTCATGGGAAGCACTGTTGGAAAGCACTGTTTAAAGGGTTGTACCATCTTCTGTCTTGCAGCCACAGCACATATTGCACACTGACAGGGGAAGCTACTGGGCAAAGCCATTAAAATGTGGTCTCCCTCCCAGACATATCACTTGTAAGGGTGGCCATTCATGACACAATCTAAAAGCAAAGCAAATCCTGACCCAAAGGCTTGGTGGGGATGCTGTCCTGTGCACATGGAAGTGCAGGTAGGTTAATAACTCTGAATAGGTTGCTTACTTAAGAAATCCCTCTGACCAGACTGCAGCTGCCAGGTCTTCAGCCTTCTTCTAGCTGCTAATTGCTAGTTACATAGTGGATCACAGTGAGTCAATAGCTTTCTTGTCTGGCTGGTACCAGCTGTCTGTGTACTTCAGGTTTGGGAGACCTGTAAGCTAGGGAGTAGCTGATTGTTGCAGGGAAAAAGATAAATCCTATCCTATATGGGCTTCATTTCTCCAGACCACAACTATTCAGCGGAAGTCAGATATACTGTGTCCTTCCCCCTACAGGTCTTACACAAGACCTTTTTCCCCACACCTGCTTGGTTCTTTACTCTATATCCTCTTCACCCCTGGCTTCTTATCTGTCACCTGAAGGAAAGTCCAGTCAGATACAGGACTAAACTTCAGCTCCAACAAAGGGGTTTAAGCACCTAACTGATTAAAATCAACAGGAATTAGCTATGGTATTCACCTCATGCAACTTTACGTGACTGCATTGCAGCCACACACACCTGAAGTAAGCACCCTGTGCTCACTTTAAAGAAGAAAAACTGATCACACTAAAGTTTCTAGGTTAGGTGAAGTCCATGCATTAGTGCAGTTTCCAGGGTGTGAATTGTCCCTGTGCAATGATTAGGTTGAATATAGACACTGGTATTGTAATCATCTAAAGCTAAGAGATCATCACTCTTTGCACAAGTAGACCAGGGCTGCAAGCCAGCACCTGCATTGGGACAGCTTATCCTGGGGGAATATTTGTGTAGCATAGAGGAGGTTCTGGGATGATCATAATGTGACAATTTTTCTTGGTGAGGATATGGAGTGTTTGAATTTCACAAGTCTTTTAATAGAAACCAAGCAGCTTTCCAGGGTTATTGTTTACTTTCTGTCCACTCCACTTGTCTGTCTGATAACCCCACAGCCAGGGTTCCTACACATCATGATGCCTGCCCAGAGTCTGGAAGCTCTGCTTCATGCCTTTGAGGTCCTCTAGAAGCCCTGTTTTGGAGCAGAGAGGTGAGAAGCAGAGCTGCTGAGCAAACTTCAACTTCATCTTGAAAAATCAAAGCCTTAGAATTCCTTTTTTGCTAGCAGGTTCAATACTTGCAGGGTTTGTTTTGATGTAGAACAATTTTTCTTGGGCTTTCTTGTTTATTTATAAAGTTTCAGAATTTCCCACTGAACAGCAAATCTAGGTTTCAGGGTATATGTAGCATCTCTATCCATATGCAGCTCGTCAAATCCCGGAGGGACTTAATACTATTACGTTGTTTTTCACCAGTTTCATAATTTTATTCTGAGGTGCAGCCAGAACAAATTAGCATGGGGTGAAGCAGTTTCTGGCAATGGTATCTTAGAATCATAGAATGGTTTGGGTTGGAAGGGAGCTTAAATATCATCTAGTTCCAACCCCCTTGCCATGGGCAGGGTCACCTTCCACTAGACCAGGTTGCTCAAAGCCCCATCCAACCTGGCCTTGAACACTTCCAGAGATGGGGCATCCACAACTTCTCTGGGC
>NW_008794445.1:470546-478824 GCF_000699145.1 Aptenodytes forsteri
TCCCCAAAGCCTTCTCTTCTCTAGGCTGAACAACCCCAACTCTCTCAGCCTTTCCTCACAGGAGAGGTGTTCCATCCCTCTGATCATATTCGTGGCCCTCTTCTGGACCCGCTCCAACAGGTTACCCAGCTTTCTTGGGCCCCTGTTCCCTCCAGGGCTTTGTCCCATGGCACTCTGCCAAGCAGATCCCTGAAGAGGCCAAAGTCTGCTCTCCTGAAGTCCAGGGTAGTGAGCTTGCTGTGCGCCCTCCTCGGTGCCCTAAGGATCTGGAACTCCACCATTTCATGGTCACTGCAGCCCAGGCTGCCCTTGAGCTTCACATTCCCCACCGGCCCCTCCTTGTTGGTGAGAACAAGGTCCAGCATAGCACCTCTCCTCATTGGCTCCTCTACCACTTGGAGAAGGAAGTTATCATCAACCCATTCCAGGAACCTCTTCAATTGCTTATGCCCTGCTGTGTTGTCCCTCCAACAGGTATCAGGGTAGTTGTTAAACCTAAACACCTCCTAGTCTTCCAGTTTTCATCCCATCTCATCTAACAGTGGCATCTTTCCCTTCCTCTGCACCCCCTACCTATCTTCAAAGCAAGAAGTATGAAAGTCCACCTGTTTCATGGATGTGCTGGTCCCCAGGATGCTATTTTTGCATTGTTTTATACTCTGATGTTTACAGAAAATGCCAGATTGGGCATACCCAGTCTTTGGGACACCCTAAACTCCACAGTCCTTCAGATATATAGGATTGCTTTGGGCATAAATGTATCTTAAACCTGCCAAAGGGTTGCTAGAGGAACAAATCATCTAAGGAAGCTGACTACACACTAGCAAGACCTGCGTATAGAAATGCAATCGTAGTTTCATCCTAACTTCAGAGTAATAGTCTGTGGTATTCCCTGAGCAGGTGGCTGGGAAAAAAAGGAATCAGATTTCTCACCGCTGGTGTATGGCTCCAGCTGTGCTGCCTCAGAGTGAACTCGTTCATTTGATCTCCCAGACCATGTGCTACACTTGTCCCGGCCAGAAACACCCTGACCACCTTTCAGCAGACTTATCCCACTTCTCAAACAAAAATGTGTAGTTGTCATCTCTATGCAAAGGGCCTGGCAGAGAGCTCGGGCTCAAATCTGGTCATGATAACATTTTGTTCCCTCGGTGGATCTGAATCACTTCTCCAAGGCAGCAGCAATGAGAGGTGACAGCATGGAGCTACGCACTCCCCGTCAATGGACATCCTGGAAGGCTGTTGCCGCAGTCCGCTGGATCAGATCACATTAGCCTAATAGCATCGCAGAAACGAGTGACGGGAGAGCCCTGTCTTGTCCTAGTCCCTGACAGAAATGAAGGGCCATTATTTATGGTAGATGCTTAGAGGTTTTGCCTCAGCTGATTTCAAGTGACTCAAACAACAGGGCTTACAGCCCCCTCGGGGAGACCCCTCTGCAGTCTCACAGCTCTCCATGACACTCTGCTTACATTTTCCATATGACAGTCTCATCCTTTAATCCCCCATAAAACCCCTCGTAACCTGAACAATTCCTCCCCATGACTTAAGGCCCTGATTTCCATTTTCACACTGACTTTTCTCAGTGAGCCAGGCCACCGATTTTAGGGAAATTAGTCCTCTTCGGCATGAAGAAGACACGATCCTGCTGATGATGTTTGCACACTGCAGACACCTCTGAGCCCTCAGATTGCCCTGGCTTGTTCTTTAGCTCACCGAGCTATCTGGTGCCCTTAATCTTTCCTTGTAAATCTCTCTGGGATATAGATATTGAGGGCAAAATTCTCAATTGGATTAAAAACAATTAGATGGATGACCAAGGTCCGAGAACCGACGTAAATTAGCACCAATCAAGAGGGTGGAGACTGGGACAAAGTCTAAAGGGGTTGGTAAATAGACATCAGGGAGAAGGGGATGGGGAGCGTGGCAAGTTGGTAGGGTTGGGACCAGCTTTGCCCACATATCAGCTACCTGGGAGAAGGGGGCCTGTGCTGCTGAAGGGGAAGAGGGCATGACTGTACAGGAGAAAATCTGGGCTTAAAAAGGACCCCGCATAAAAAATGAGGCTACTTGACTCTTATTTAGACAATTTAATGTGGAAAATTTGCTGCATATCAGACTGAAATGTACACCAATGGGCAGAGCAAGAAGACACGTGCAATGATTGCTCTTCTGATCAAAAGCTCATTTTGGGGGTGTTTACTCTTAACTGGAGTTTCCAGATTGGATGGCTTTTAACTGTACCACAGTAAGAGAGCCCAGGGGCCTCTAGAAAGCTTTTCTGTTATTGTTGCTGCTGTTGTTTTGTGGGGGTGGCTAGAAAAGAGAGCTGGGGTTCGGAGGGAGTTGTTTACTTTTAAAGGTTTCTTTTTTCTTTTTTTTCCCCCTGTGATTACCACATGCTCTGATCATAGTCAGAAAGAGAGCGTGCAGAGAGGGTGCTGCCTGCTCTGCAATTCCAAAAAGGTACGCACTAGACCTTGGGTCAAAAAAAGCTGTGATTTAAAGCAGCCGAACATCTGGTTCTTCATGTTTGTTGACCAAGCTCTCCGTCCTTTTCCCACTCTATGCTCTGACCTGACTTTGCTAAGCGACTGCAAAGTGTCCTTCCTCTGTTACCTCACGTCTCCCCTTAGCCTGGACTACAGGTCTTGCCTAAGTGTCTACTTCTATTTTCTTGCTCTGCTTCCTTTTTGTCCCTTGGTAGTTTGGTGTATTTTTGTGTTATGAGAAAATGATATCACTTCTAGCTCAGGGACCAAATGAGCCCATGTCTGTGCATCTCAGGGAGATCAGCCAAAAAGACTGGGTGTAAATAAGGGCTTAATTCAAAATATAATGGTCGGTGAAATAATTCAGGTGGGCTTTTATCCAACCAGGAGAGCTTGGCTTTTCCAAGAAGGCCTCTTATGGCACTTCCTCCTTGCTTGTGTCTTCATGCAAACCTGCTCTGTTCCTGGGCCAGTTTTTACCCCACTTCCATGACATGTTCTTGCTTTTGCTGAAGTCCATCATTTACAGTGTCTATCCAAAGATACCTGCACAGACTAATTTTATTTTCAAGTGGCTAGCAATAAAAACTCACGCCCGACTCCTGAAGACCAGCAGAATGGAGAGGGCGGGAAGGGAAAATGCCTTTCATTCTAGCTCTTCAGAGCTGGAGCTTCTGAAAGGACTCCGGAGTTTGATCAAAAATGAACCTGGTCTCAAAGCCACAAGATGCGTTTAGATTAAATGTTTTAAAAGGAAACCCAAACAGGTTTTCTCAGCTCAAAGAAAAAAACATCTGTGTCTCAAAGTAGCAAATGATTCATTGCTCCGACAGCCGTTTTCATAGGCATTTCAAGGAGAGGATGTCCCCTCATGGGGTAGCTTGCATTGGCGCTGTGACACTTTCTGGGACCAGCATATCAAGAGGTACGTGTTGGCCACCTGAACAATCTGCGGCCTGTTAAAGAATTAAAGAGTACCAGCGAGCAGCCATGTGCCAGGAAAAGCTGCCCCTTTTTCTGCATTTCAAAACTCTCATAGTCACATTCTTTGCCATCGCATTCCTCATCTTTGTCACACGGCTGATGTCAAGCTTATGGGACAGAAATTCACTTAATCCTTCATCATCTTCAATTAAGTATAGATGCTGCTATTTACAGCCTTACAGACTCCGGGCCTTGGCAGCTTTTAATGGTTTTGAACGCTTCCAATAGCAGAAAAGAGCCATTTTGTCTGCTCCTCAACAATAGGAAAAGCCAATTTAACACTTTTCTTTCTTTCTCTGCAGGAAGCATGCTCCTGACTCTGGGACAGTACCCTTTGCTTTCTTTGTGTCTGCTGCAGCGAGGAAAACGTTTAGGGCTCTCAGCAATATCAACCTTGCCTGTCACTAATTTTCCACTCTGAAGCCTTGCTATTCCCCCTTTCCTTTCTTTTGTCTCCCCCATGCATCAACAGAACAAATGCTACTGCTACTTTTGCTTTATTCCCTCGGTTAATCTCTTTTTGAACTCAGGGCTGTCCCATACAAAGCTGCCAGGATTTCCCAGGCAGGAATAGGTGCGCACTCTTTTAGGGACACCAGGCAGTGCAAAGCACCTCCTCACTGCCATGAAATGGTTGCTGGTGTAAAGAGCTACTCAGGAGAGGCTTTCTGCTTTGTTTGCCTGGAGGAGGAGTAGATAGGCATCCAGTGTTCAGGGTCTACTGTACGATTGCCAGGGTTATCCTTCTTATAGTCAAGGAAAAGCAGGTCCCCATCAAGGGGTCTTAACTCTCAGCCTGCATCGCAGGTGTTTGGGCAATCTTTTATTGATGGCATTTTACAGCACTCCTCAGTGCAATTCCCCTGCTCTCAGACACTTTGAATTTTACCAGATTTTAACTTTCAAAATGTAACATTTTTCCGTGTTATCTGTCTGCCTCAGGCCAATGTCTTAAATCTACGTAATTCAGTCCTTGAGGCTGGGGAAAGTGCACTCTTTTGCTCATGGTGACAAAATTCTGGTACCCTTTTGAGAACAGCACTTGGAGCAGGAACTTGAAATCTGGCATGGAGGTCGCCTTTTCTGTTAATTGTGCTCTTTGCCACTATTGTCACCAACTACTGTCATCTGGCCAAAGTATCAGTCTTTGAAAAGTATCAGTTTGCACGGGTTTATTCTGTTTCCTTCAGATTATAGCAATTACATTCCTTGTGGAGTCGATGATCCCTAGAAATGCTTATTCTGATGGCTCAGCACGACTTCCCCCACAAGCTCAGTTCTTGGCTTGCTGTGAACAACACGTGGCCCAGACTCTCATGATAGCCACCAGAGCCCTTTTCCCCTGGTTTCTGAATGCCCCACCACCTCAATCACAGGATCAGGATGGTGGAGCAACCTCCCCAAGCCTAATAGCGGGAGCACATTCCCCAGGGAAGGTGGGATGGCAGGGAGAGGTTGTGGCTGAAGAGGGAAAATAGGACAAGGACTGGCATAGGCAGAAGAGGCTGGCTGGGCGAGGAGACTCTGCTGGGGAGCCAGGGAGGTTCGACCGGAGGTGATGCCAGTGGGTTCATAGAACCAGGATGGGTGTGTAGCAGTGTACTGCACAGGGACAAAGAGCTGATCTGAGGTGGGGTGAGGGGCAGGTTTGGCCCTACCTGTTCCTATGGGATGCTCAGCTAGTGGCTTGAACTGCAGGTTTCACTCATGCAAGGCTCCTTTTCCACATGCCTGGCTTGGCTGGATCACACTACAGCACTATTTGGCACTGCCTGCTGCAAAAATAAGATCCCCAAAATCTGACAGTGGCATGCCAAGCTCAGGAGTGTTCCCAGCCTTTGCCAGCCTGTGCCCCAGTTCCTGTCTGCAATACAGGGATTGCATGCCCTTGCAAGACATGAGTCTGTGGGGCTCAGACACGCCCAAGGTGGAGCACTGCAGAGAGCCCGGTGGGCTGGGAATGCTTCTAATGCCAGAGCAGGCAGCAGCTAAGGCCTGAAAGCTCACAATTAATAATAAAGAGAATAAAACAAGTCCTACCTAAGGCCTGTTTTTCAGTAAGCCCTTCCATCCTGTGCATTCAATGAAGTCTGATCCCACAGGGAAAAAAGCATTGTGCAATCATTTAATTAAGGACTCTGTCACAAAGCAAGCACAAAAGGGAAGAGAGCTGAGGATTCACTCCACCCTCTTGGGGTTTCCTACCCTTTTCAGTGCCCGATTTAACTACCTTGATGGCTTTTCCTTTACTCAGCTTTTGTCTGTAGTGTTGTGCAGAGCATCACTGGAGAGGGGTGAATGGTGAGGAGGGTAAAAATCCTTTGTGCCATGCAGAGCAGAGCTATAAACTCTCATTGACTGATGGAAAAAACTTGACCAGACGAGGAAGTATTTTATTATTTAATTGTATCATACTTTACTAAAAGGCAGCAATGGAATAATATATAGATAACTATATCTGATGAGTGTAAGTGTGTTTTTAAATGTGGGTGTATATGTATGTGTGCATTTCTTGAATGAAACTGTTTAGAGTCTACTGGACCAAAAGATAAATTCCACTGATAAAACTGCTTATTTTACAGAAACTGGGAGCAAAAGAACACAAAAGCAGCTGCACTGGATCAAACCCCAAATGAACACCCAGCCCAGGGCCAGAGCATGCTCAGACGATCAGCACTGGATGTTTTCGGCATGTGCTATTCCACAGTGTTGTATGCATCAGGTTATTCCTGTGCATTCATCCAGCTCAAGCAAACAACCCGACATGCTGTCATTTCTCAATGGCAGCCTCTCTGTCCTTGGCATCATCTTGTGATGTCAAGTTGTGAGAGTTGTGTCAAGTGAAACAGTTGTGGTGTCTCCCCAGCCACCAGAAACCCTCCACGACCGAGACTATCCTTTTCCACCTCTGTGCAAAACACTCAGTCACAGCCTTCTCCCTGTGCCTATTTCAGAACAAAAAATCAGAATAGCTCCTCATCCTGCACAAGCACCTGCCTCCCTGGGTAGTCACAGTCCACCCACTTTTCACCCAGGCTCTTTGAGGACTGACTGAAATCTGAGGTGGATGCAAGGTGTCTTATGCAAAAAGCAGATCCGTTTTCAACCCCCAAATATCCAAAATGGTCCCCAGGTGTCATGAGCCTTTGCTGACTCTTGAAACCCACAAACTACACATAAAACAAGTAATTTCCTATGACCAGTCACAAAACAAGTAGGGTGCTATGTGGCAAACACTGCCTTCTGCTCTATACGTTGTAAAAATCCACTGTTCAGCTCTTTGTAACTGGGTGCTAGGGATGGCTCCAGGAAGGATGGTGAGCCTGGCTGTGGGAGTCTGGTTCAGTCCCTGTTGTTATCAACAGGAAAACATTGATCGCCTTTGGCAGAACCAGAGATTGGTGTATGCTGGAGAAAAAACCCTCTAACACCTACTCACTGAACAAAACTACAGCCAGAGGCCCGTTGATGTTGCACTGGGAGTTACTCAAGTGCAGACCAGCATTAGCACAGTGTTCCAGGACTTAATATCATTCCAGGCAATTCATTGCTCTCCCATATTAAAGCTGCTGTCCTTACGAAAACAGCGCGTGGTGGCGTCTCCTATTTTCTGTGTTTAGCTGAGCTACCTTAGAAATGCTGCTTTAATAAAGTTAAATTTGTACTCATGTTACAATGAATGATAGTGCTGAAAGAGCTATGAAAATTAGTTCTTCCTCTTCTGGGAAGCCAAGTCTTCTCAGCTCTTGTAGGATCTGTTGCAGCACACAGCACTAGCCCAGGAAATCTTTTATCGCACTGTTATGCAATAACTGGTTCTTACTCAGTTTAAGTATTCACTAGAAACAAAATTAATCTTGTGCCTTCGTTTTCCATGGGGAGGATGCTCATCAGGGAGACAAACCCTGGTCCTGCTTCTCCCAGCAGACTACCCTGACCACAAGGTCCTGGTTGGGCTCTTTGATGTTTGCTCTCCTTCTGGCCCCACAGCCTTTGCACCCCTGCCTGCACCGTGACCCAGCCTGAAAAGGGATTACCCTCTTCCCCCATACCAGAGCTGTGCATCCCATCTTCCTCCAGGCAGAGAAAACTTAGGGCGCACATGCTGGTGAATAAAAGCTGTAATCAATAGGTCTGAGGTCCAGCCGTGGCTTTTTGCCTGGGAATTGCAGCAGTGGCAAAGATCACGCCCTCAGTGCTGGTGGTGGCAGATGATACCCCCAGCAACGCTGGCTGCTCCAACCTCTGAGACAGATTATGTACCACGTTTAAGTGGCAGGGGCTTTTGGATTTCAAGCGTGCCTAAATCTCCCCATAGAGTCTATAGGGAGACTACCTAATTCAGGCAGCCCAGATGTGGCCACAAAACTATGACTCTGCAATGCCTATATCAGGCATGGTCTGGATACTGTCCTCAATGTAACATATATATCTTAACAGTACTTATCTTCTTAGAAGGCTGTCTTCACCATCCAGCATGGTAAATAAGGGCCACAACACTATACCTTTTCATTCAGGCTCACAGAACACCTGTTCCTGAATCACACGTAAAGAAAGAGGACAAAAAAATCTTTTTTTAAAAAATTAAAAAACAGATGAGGATAGCTTAATTAAAAGATAAACACAAATGAAAGCAAAACAACCAATGGTAGTTCAACTCTAATAGAATTTTATTGTCAGCAGAGCTGCTGTTGTTTTTCCCTTCCTCCCAAAATGAGAAGCTCTGGAGAGGAAATTTCCCTCATCAAATTTCACATTCAGTCGAATTAGTCTGGGAATCTTTTTAATAATAAAAAAAAAAA
>NW_008794445.1:479182-499514 GCF_000699145.1 Aptenodytes forsteri
ATAAAAAAAAAAAAAAAACAACCTTGAAAGAAAACTCTCTAATTCCAGCCAAGGCCCTTAAACCAAGCACCATGTGCCAGACTGTTCAGTGAGGGAACTGGAGGGTGCCAGCACTCATCATCTGCCCCTGTTTTCTGAGGGTAAATTCGGCATGTGTCTCAGAGCTGGGGAGAAGAGGCTCCAGAGTCCTCCAAGGAATTGGACTGTAATTCTGATGTGATGGCATCAGCTAATTAACAGCTCTAACAAACCTCACCTCCAGCCCCTCTCCGGATTTTTCTCCAATTATGGCTAACAATGAAGCCTGCAAGAAGGGGAGGTGAGGTGGGGGGAGTTGTCCATAGTTATCAAAGGTTACACAGCTGCAAAGAATAAAAATGACTGTAGTATTTAATGACACTCCTGTTTAATTCTGACAAACAGGAGCATTAACATCCTGCACATAGGGACAAATTATCGTGGAGGATACCAAGCAGAGACAAGCCCCAAAGCCCCTTCTCCAGCCCTTTGCACAGAGCTAAATTTTACCAATATCGACATAAGGGACTTGGCAGCCTTTGAACATAATTACTCCTTTACATATGTGTGTGACTATAAATATATAATTTCCTTGAGTTTCTGCTTTATTAAAATTCTTAACTACAGAGGTTTTCTTGCTGCACTCTTTTCTAATACATAGCATGCAAAGAAGCAAATACTGTTTACCCCAAAAAGAATAATCACTTGCATGCCAAAGGCAGAAAACACTTTAATTGCTGCTGTCCTCAAAAAAGTTTTCTGCTATGCTCAGAAAGTTTGGGTGTATTTTTTATGTGTTGGTGGCATTGGAAAACTGTCCCACTGAAACCAGTGTAGTCCATTTTTCATTGAACTCACGGCACTTCCCAACTGCCATAAAATGACACTATTTTACAAACACCATAAAATCACACAGAATTTTACAAACGCCATAAATGTGGACATGCAAAGAGTGAAAAATGTTCAAAGTGTGGTTCCATCTCTCCCAAATAACTGTGACACCCCTGTCACAGTACAAAGCTTTGGAACAGTTACATCGCCGCACATCATAGCAATGTAAAGTGCAGATGATGACACCAACAAATGCTCAGTGCTGACACTTAAAAGAGCAGCTGTAAAAAATAGCAGTCCATGATAAAAAGCACAGCATCAGCCATTGACTTTATGCAAAATATTATTTACTGTACAAACATACTGGGCTGCAAAATATAGCTAATAAAATAAGTGATTTGCCTGCCTGCTGCTTCCAGAATCACTCACAGTCTTCAGTAGGCACAGTTCCCTAGGGGTGATGGAAAGTATTTTCTAGCAGTAGATAAGAAATTCTTGATGATTTTTTTTCTCTCTTGCTGGCAGTGAAGAGCCACCCTTCAAAATCTGATTTTAACTCACTAAACTCATTACAAGTTCCCAGTGTAAAAAAATTAAAAGCAGGAGCGCAGGTGTTAAATAAATCAAATAGATTACATCTCCCAGGGATAGGACCTGTTCCTCCAGCTCCACAATAGCCAAATGGTATGCCAACATCTTTACGCATCATGGAGCATAGGCACCAGTCGTGCCAAATGTCACCTCACAGTAAGCTGGCATGATAGTCGAGGTATGCTTAGTTTTGGCCAATGCAGAGCAATAACGTGGCGAGACACCAGCCAGGTTCAGCCTGCAAGCTACTTAGGCACACTCGCCCAGGAGCTGCACCTGAGCAAAGGTATCCTCCCCTTGGCTCAGGTGGCCCACAGATGGCTCCCTGGACACTGCCTGTGCGTGCCTGTGTCACACATACATCCTTTCTTACTCCACCCTTGCCTGTACTTGAACTGAATAAAATCTGTCCCTGCACAGGCCATCAATTTTGCCAATAAAGATTGACTTGGAAAAAACTCTGGGAAGGTCAGGCAGGCCTCAGAGTTTCTCTGTTGACAACGATGAGTTTTGCTGCCTAAAAACAACACAAGCAGAAAACGTGGTCATGTCCAGACCATGCTAACTTCTGAACAGAAACCAAAGTCCTTTTCCTTGGCTGATCCCAAAAGGATCTTTTTTCTCAACCCCCAGGCTGGTCACCTCCATCCTACTCACGGGTGAAGATGCTAGATAAGCTTAGGAAAAAGAAAGTTTCTCCAGAAATGCCAGCAACTACCGTGCCCAAGAGATGAGTAGCTGATATATAGATATTACAGGCTTACAAGTTACTCTGCATGTACTCCGAGGAGAAGTAACTGGCTGTACTCTAGTCTATTAACTTCTTCTTAACAGGTTTGTATTCTTCTTAACAGGTTTGTATTCACTTTCATGGGACATCACCCCTTTGTTCAAGGAAGCCTTTCACCAGAGAGCCAAGCTCCAGGCTGGGAGAGGGAGTGGTGGGCATGTTGGGAAGAGTTTCCCACCACCAGCTTTCTTACAGAAAGGCAGTCCACATTCACCAAGAAAGTCAACCACCTACACAAACTTGGAAGCATTTTACACAATTTGGATGCTGGGTTCCCTTCCCGGTGATCTCACTTTGGCACCACTACATGGGCTAGGATCCTTGAAAATGGGGGACAGCATTTGCCAAGCGCCTGGGCTCCCCAGAGCTGTGCAGCACATTGGCCGTGGACCACCATCCACCCCTTTGTGCCTTCTTACACAGCACTGCTTCAGCTCAGCTTTTCTCCAGAGAGAGCTGCCTCACCTAGGAAAATAATCAAAGTACCTGCAACCCACCAGGGCGCTTTCAGGGTTTCCTACAAAGTCTCCCGGAATTGCCCTGCTGTAAAGTGACCTCTGACATTTCAGGCAGAGTCTCCTGGGAGCACTGAGGAGTTAGCACAGAACAAGAGGACAACAAAGCAAGTTTATGGCTTGAGAAATCTAAACAAAAGCAAAGCAATATCCTTTCTGGATGGTCTTTCTCAGCCAGACTCCATTTTTTCCGCTTGGGGATTCTTTGTTGGGTTTTTTTATTATTTTTTTCCTTTCTTTGTTTTAAAATGCCAACACATTGAAAGATGCTTCCCATATATTTCCATCCTATGGTGTATTAAATCTTGCTGCTGAAGCAGCTACAAGTCCTTTCAAGGGATTATTTCTTTCATTGTTACACCTGGGTCATCTGGAAATCTAAGGGGAGAAAGCAACGCTCTCTGCTGGCTCTGTGATTAAAATGATTTATCTTGCCACATCTCACAGCATCACAATGAGCAGAATGCCACCACCCTGTGTGAATGCTAGCTCCCGCACAAGACTCCACTAATGGCTTCTTTTCCCCAAGCAGGAATGGCTTCAAAACACCAGAATTTTCTTCTGAGGCTAGAAAAATATGCTCAAAGCCAAACTTAGATGGAGGCTAAGTTCCTACATTAGGTAGGAACTATATTAAAAACTCAAAGCAACCTTGTTCTCCCTTGTTAGTTGGGCAGTGGAAAGGCAGTGCCTGGGCTGATGACAGCAGGAATATGTTCATTAACCAAAGGCATCACAGCTGCCTTCCTATTGCTGAGCTCTGCAACTGCATGCAGTTCTCCCACCCAGAATCAATGCTGCTTTGGTAATATGGTTTAATCTAAGCATTGCCCCATTTATTCTATTCTAGACTAAAGTTTTATCTTACTATTTACATAAAATTTTTTTTCCTTTTGGAAAAAATTCAGCTAAAAAACCTGGTAACTTTAACACTTGCTCTAAGCAATGCTTACATTGCCCACCACAGTGTCAATACTCACATGCCAGTCAAAAAATGCCATGGAGAAATAAAATAAAACCATGGTCTTCTGACTGTTGGAGTTTTCCTTTGCAAACTAAATATTTTACCATGTGCTGTCCCCCATCTTGAGTTTCCTGCCATCTGAAAGGCCGTTCAGTCTGGTATTTGCCCCTCAGTGGGAGCAGAAATTGTATGCAATACATCTGTGTCTCCTCACATACCAAAAAACACACTCACTATTTATCACATTTTTTTTCCTTTTGGAAAAAATTCAGCTAAAAAACCTGGTAACTTTAACACTTGCTCTAAGCAATGCTTACATTGCCCACCACAGTGTCAATACTCACATGCCAGTCAAAAAATGCCATGGAGAAATAAAATAAAACCATGGTCTTCTGACTGTTGGAGTTTTCCTTTGCAAACTAAATATTTTACCATGTGCTGTCCCCCATCTTGAGTTTCCTGCCATCTGAAAGGCCGTTCAGTCTGGTATTTGCCCCTCAGTGGGAGCAGAAATTGTATGCAATACATCTGTGTCTCCTCACATACCAAAAAACACATGCCAAACACAGCCTGGCCCAGACTGATCCTACCTCTCGACAGATGCTGTTCCTAAATATCTCAGCTGGTGAGGCAGAACACTTATAGGGGACTGGCAGTCATTGGGGAAGTTTGGTGCAAAGTCACACACCCTGAGCACTGGCAGGAATAGCATTATGCGTGATATAATCCCCACCAGTCCTTGCTTTTACATTCCCTGAGCAGCACCACTTACAAACTGTGACCCTACCTTAGAGCCTGGCTTCATTCCTACAATTTTTTACCATTTTCCTATAGTGAAAAGGGTACATACACAGGTCAGTGCATGGAGCTAGAAAGGTAGTTGCCCCACTGCTTCCCCAGGAGGTGTCTGCTCCTGCAGCTAACAGCACTACCCTGTTCTGCCCATTAGGTGAGAAAATGGGGAACAGGGAGCTCATTTCACCAAATGACTATTGATTTTTCAATTGCTCCCAGGTTTTACTACCCGGGACCAACTCAGGAGGATCCCAGCTCCCTCTCAGCCCAGCCAGCAGAGCAGGTGTTAATTAGAAAGTCCAATTTAGCAATGACCTGCACGTGCCACACACTCTGTGTGGAGCTGCACTTAAAGCTCCTTGGCAGTGCCAGGGTATCAGGAAGTAAAGGTTGCAAAATACAAATAATGTGGATTTCCACAGAGGCTGGGGAGTGTGGCTGATCTGGAAGGCATGCCTGGCATCCATGTCCTGCTCCTGAAGCTAAGCACCTCCCAAACCCGCTGAGCAGCACAAACCTGTTTAAAAGCTCAAGAAGGCCAGTTAGCTCCACAGACTGGAAACAGGTGTCTGACTGACCAGGCAGGCCAGCAGCCTTTGCTTTTTTTTTTTTTTAATCAGCCACCTGCTACATGACCCCAGTCCTGCACTGTACACATGGGATGCGAGCAGAGAGACCTTCCTGCTATCTGTATGAGACAATTGAGTCATTTAGCAGCAATTAGGCTCCTGGCCAGCTTAACTCATTTACAATTATACGATGGCTCCTAACAGCTCCAGAGTTCCAAGACATCATTTGAGTGAGGTCATAAACCAGCCAGGGTGTTGGTGGGGCTGAAATGGATCATGGAGCTACATAAGGAAAAATAAGGTGGCCCATAAAAAGGTTTAACCCTCAAGTGCCTCAGTGGGAACCACTGCTATACCATTTCAGGGATAAGTGAGAAACATTACCACACTTATCATCCCCTTTCCAGACCAAAGAATATAGCGTGAGCAGCTGACCAACTTTTCCAACTTCTGCTTCTGTGTCCATACAATAAGAAAAGCTTGTCTTCCTTAATGAAGAAAGGGGTAATTCTTTCAATTCCCTAAGAAGTCTTGTCTTCCTTAATGAAGGAAGGGGTAATTTTTAGTGCAGTCTTAGCATTTGCTATAAGTGCGATGCTATTTGCATTCATCTACCCGGTATTTTTAAAGTATCAGGGCACCAGGACCCTGGAGGTGCTGTGGCTGGCACTTAACCTCACGTATTAGATACAACTTCAGGCTCTCTCAACAGGTCTTGCAAAGACATGGGCTCCATTTTAGTTGCTCTAAACCACTCCATACAGAGTCTTTCCTGATTGCAGGGGGAGCTAATTTTTGTAGGCTAAACTGACCCATTGCAAATTGCTTCCTTGGGAATCCACCACAAAGAGCCTTGCAGATGAGGGGATTAGATGTCTGCTCTCCCACCCATAATGCTTTCTTGTTTTCTCCTTGCCAGTATGTTGTCCTCCTGTATCTGACATCTGCCAGGCTAGGAATTAAAGCCCCCACAAGCCCTTACAACAAGGCCAATAGCCCCGGCATGCGCCGCTGATCTCCATCTGCAGGTTCTGATGTCCACAGTGATAAGAGCTACTGCTGAGCTCATAAGGTCTGATCTCTTGTGCTGTCAGCAGCTCACTCACTGGCTCATGATGTCCTGGGAGACGACAAGGATGTGGATAAAATGCTGCAACCAATTGTTAATCTGCTTGAATCAGTGCTAAATTTGTTCTATAAACATTTGCCCTGAGTGCGTGAGCCATCGTGCATGTGGTGCTTCTTCTTGGCTGTTTATGAAGCTGCAGGAGCTGTTTTGTCCCAGTTGCCTCATGCAATAGTGCTTAGAGAGAGGAGCTGTTCCCCCAGGGAAATGAGGCTACCTGGAGATCCTGGGGGGGATGCAAATTGTGGATGGCTCTGCTTATCTTCTTCTCCCAGGGCAGGGAGTCTCAGGGCATGTGACTGCACTGAGAAATCTTATAGCCAGCTGGAAGGTTTTACTGAAGAAGGGTAAAGGCATATATGAGAAAAAGAGGGCAAAAACACAGGTAGATAATTAATGTCAGGAAGCAAGTAGTTATGGGGTTAATCACATCCCTGATGAATGCAGGGTCAGGCTCTCTGTTGCTCTGCAAGGGCACAGTTCTGTCAGCACCGGCATGGTTCAGTTCGCTTGCGCCTGTGAAAACTGGGCTTGGGATCTTTTCCCAGGAAACTGTCCTCTCCAGATTTACCCTGCTGCACCAGAAGCCCAACCCATTGACCTCCCATCCCAGGCAGGCAGCAATTCTTGGTCTGTGTGTTTCTCAGTCAATGATCTTCTCCAAACAAGGCTCGAAGGTGCTGCAGCCAGGAGCACTGGCATGTAACGGAGGACAGCACGCAGAGGGAGGGACCAAGGCCCTCCAGGTAGCCAAAATGATGACTTGCCCTGCCTTCCAGAGAACTGACCTTGCAACCTTACTCTGTGTCTACCACCATTTCTCTGCAGGCAAGACTGTATAAACTCTCAGAAGAGATCTCTGTTGGGTGCAGCATGGAGGCAATCCACAGAGATGCCTTTTTCTCCAGCCAGTGACCCTGTGCTTACTTTCTGTGACCTGTCCTTGAGGAAAGTGCTGGGCAGAAGAAAAACAGCTCACACCAGGAGTTAGGACTAAAGGAAGAAAGAAACAGCACAGAGCGTAAGAAAGAAAGGGGAAAGGCAGAGGGAGAGAAGCAGGCAAAAGGAAGTAAAACTGCCAATGTGTTAACTGCCTCCAGAACTAAAGTTTTCTCTGATGTTTTCCTAAACAAACCCAAAAAGGACAGCCTGGCCACGTGAGAAACCCCTCAGCTGCTCCCAGCCTCCCCCAGGCAGAACAGGGATGCCATCCTCACTTTCACCAGTGAAAGGTTTCAACACCTTTCTGAGCCTCTGCCTGGCCATGGTGCCCTCTAAACCCCCCTGGCAGCCCGTCAGAAAGCTGCTTTGGGCAGCTCGTTCCCCACTGCTGTGTTAGTGCGAAGGACAACCCCGGAAACGATAATGCATTCGTATGCGCAGAAGGACTAATTGGATGTTTACTGGGGGATTAGCTATTTGGCTGCCTGCTTCAGCGTAGCAGGTGTCCCGGGGTGTGGAAATTTCACAACAATAAAATGGCAGCCTGTTTCAATAACAGCATAGGCCATTTAGATAAGTTTTATGCACCCTGTTATGACAGGGAACCTCTTAAATTCTCAGGAAAAACATAAGTGTTTGATTGGTCTTGAGGAAGAGGCAATATTTCTTCAGATATGCCAGTAACTGGGGCTTGTTTGGGAGCACAGCCTTGATTCTCTGTAACTAGTTTAAATTGCCAAGGTTATTTAAGTTTAAAAGTGTCAAGGACCAAGAAATCCTAAAGTTCTTGTGTTGCACGTATTGTAGCTATCTCTTTTCTGCTAGCCCACTGAGAAATGCTCTGTGAAGAAATTGAGTCCTTTTTTTATTGAAAGAAAGTGCACTCTGTTTATTAGTACCTCTCCCACCTTCTAATAATTTCTTTTTTAAAAAATAATTACGAAATGAAGCATAGGGCAAAGTTATCTTCTTATCCAGTGAGCAACCTTATAACTTATTATCTGCCTCCATTATTAGGGCAAAGTTCAGGTGGGATGTTAAGTAATGCAAAAGCAGAGCTGACAATGGCTGTGGGATTCCTACATTTTTCCTGTCTCAGTGCTTTGGGCTGGCACCACATGGCAAGAGGGACCTGGAGTTTAGAGTCAGCCCCCTGACGTGCTTCATGCGATTTCTGAGGCCTAGATTTTAGTTGCTTTCATTCTGAAACCAATAAGCAACAGCGGCACAAGAAGACAGGCTCAATCTCTTAAGGACAGAGCAGGTATTAGTAAAGTTGTTGCCCAACTTAGAATGGCTACATGTAGTAAGCAGTAGCTGCTAGAAAGTGCTGCTTGCTAGAAATGGCAGAAACTGCAATATAAGCAATATACACTAAGCATTTTAATGATAACATCATCTAAGTCCACTTGGAGGGGCACTAGGTGCCAATAAAAATAGTGACCAGGCCTGCTTGTACCACCCATTTCCCTCCAGGTAATGCCAGTGGTCTCCATCTGTGATGTACTGTGTGTGTTATGTTTCAAGTAGAAAGTTGATTCCCCCTTCATGGGGCCGGAGGGGCACCATATAGAAATTTGGATTCTTCCTGTCTATGCAGTGACCTTTTCAGTCAGCCCTCATTACGACCCCTCTGAATAACCTGACCTGTAGAAAGTGTGCTTAAAAAGTAATAAAACTGAACAAGCCATGAACTTGAAAATACAAGTGGAGCAGCTGAGAACAGTTCTGGGCTTTCATTACTGGTACCATGTCAATAGGGGATTTGCTGTTTGTCATAGGAAACTGCCAGGAAACGTATTTAGATGCTGAACTTCTGAACTTCTCCTTTCACCTGTATTTGAACCCTGCTAAATGATTTTACAACTATTATTGCTTTATAACCTATGACTGTAAATTCTTCCATTAGATTGTATTACTTAAGGATAAAAATGTGTGCCTGGGGTTTATATTTATATTTGATAATATGTGTATGCGCTCACACACGAAGTGACTGATAGATAAGATAGAAGGGACAAACGGCGGTTTGCATCTGAGAACTGCGGCGTCCCTCACTGGGAGCCCATGTCAGGGCTGCAGCGGGGAGATCTGAGATGCCCAACCCCTAGTCACCTCCCCAAAAGGCCCTTGGAGACCAGGAATGCTTCATGCTGGTAAAGGAAGGAAATATCAGTTTTGCCAGCCTGAAGCAATAAGAAAATTATGAATCTGGCCCTGTAAAATCTCTGGAATGCTTAAAAGTATCATTTAAAACATGAGTCTCTTGGTTTTCTTCTCTTTTCTGAGGCTGTAGGGCTAACAGTTTCAAGCTTTTCTCCATCATCTGAAGGGCTAGGCTCTCTTTTCATTTTTAACAACCCTGAGATTATGCTATAATAGCAGGACTCAAAGGGCTAGGTCTTTATGAGGGAAAAAAGAGAAATAACCATTGTAAAACAACTGTAATAAAAATGATGGGAATTGATACAATTGGGTCCTCAATGCCTGTTTCTTCTATATGCACTCACTGTCTCTCATATGATGAACTTTGGAGGGACAAAGCTGTTTCCTTCCTTTGGTTTCTTTATTCCAGCTCATTTTTTGTGGGTTGTTTCCAATTAGGAATATCAAGAAAAGGCGAAGTTTTGTAGCGAGCTCTGGCTAGGGAGTCCTCAGGGTGCTGAAGTCTGAGCAGGAATCTTCTTTCCCTCCCTCCATCACTTGGCAGGGAGTCAAAATCTTGTAGGGTACAGATGGGACCCCCAGGCAGGAGAAGCGGGGGGAGCAGAAGGGAGCAAACTGCGGTGTTGCAGCCGCAGACAAACAAGCAGGTTGTGCAGGGAAAGCACAAGAGACAGGCAGCCTCGGAGGCAGACAGCCAGATGCACAACAGGTTTAGCCTTTGCTCATCTGACAGTGATTTTGCTACTGCTGGGACAGGGCTAGCTTTGCCTCAGGACAGCTTGACATCTTTCAAAGGCCTCCGCTTTGCCTCCTTAAAAGGATGCCTGCAGGGGCTCTAGCCAAAAATACCCACTTCCACTGACTGAGGACCAACTGTCCTCCAAAGGTCTCAAAGAGCTCACTTGGGAGGGAGGTCTAAAGCACAGAGAAGCTCAGCTTCAGCCTGAGAAATAGGTAGCTGTGAAAGGGGAGGGAGGAGGGTTTCTGCTCTTCCCAGAACAGTTCTCTCATTTCTGCCAACACTTCTTTAAGATAAAATTAGGTTGAACAAAAGAAAAGGGTTTCCATACGAGGCTTAAAAGAGAAGACCGATTCCAAGAGAGTAGGGACACTCCACTCCCCGCTGGACAAAAAAACACTTAAGAAAGGACAGGAGTCTGGATGGACACTGAAAGTTTGGAAAGTGCTTCAGGGTATTTCAAATTCACCAGCACAGCTCTTGTTTCAGATGATACAGAACTTGTATTTCACAGTTTGCTCCCTGTTTCTCCACCTCATCTGTCTCCATTACTCAATTGTTCCAAGTAAAACTCTAAAGGTTTTGCTCTGCAAAATGAAGAATTGGTTTTCAAGATCCCAAAAGACAAGAAATGTGCATTGATGGCATTTTTTAAATGGTATTATCACTCTGCTTTAACAAAGTTTAAGGCAATTAACTCCCTAAGAGCCTCAGGTGGCTGATTTCCTGATTACTCAGCCAGAGGGAATGTCATTGCAACTGCAGCAATTAATTAATTAACTCACACCAATTGATTGGAAGAGTCACTCCATTATAAAGCCCTTGCTTCAGTCTCTTGTCACTTTTCTGACACTGCTGGGAGTTTTTTTAAGGATTTCCTGAGGTTTTATTTCAGCCCAAAGACAGACTCCTTTTAACAGTTACAGTCAAAGCAATATGTCAACTTCTTCCTTGCCTAAGGATGAAAAAGACCTGGGCACACATATCAGGTGAGCACCAAGTATGCTCAGATAACATGCCTAAGTACTTAGAAATTGGGAAAAGCCAACTGTAGGGCTGTGTGTCCAGCTAGGATTGATCGTACTGGCCCAGGATTTCTCACCATCCGATAGCAGCGCAGGGAGCAAAGCAATGGCATCACTGTCAGATTCAATTCTGCTCCTGGAGGCATTGCCTCCTGCAGCCACTGATTTTGTCTGAGACAGCAGGGTGGAGAGACAGAGCTCCTCATCCACTGCTGGGGAGGTTTGGAAAGCGCAGGGAGGCAAGCTGGTCAGATGTGCCAGTCTGGGCGGCGAGGACATCAGTTTTCCCTCAAGGGTCAGCAGAAGGATGGGGCCTTTGTCTCCAAGCTCCTCACTCCTCTCTGCTGAGCTCTGATAGCGCTTACTTTCTCTAGAAAGTTATCTAAGATGCACAGGCACTCGTCTCCTGCCAAGAAGTAGCTGTGGCAGGACTGCGTGCCATAATTTCTCTCTTTGTTCCTTTCCCACGCTGATGGCGGATTTCAACTTTTTGGGCTCTTCTCCAGCTGCTGTCAGATTTCTTTGGTTTTTAAACAGATTTCTTTGTTTTTTCCCCTGTGGAAAAGGACAGCACAGGGAGCATAGGCAGCAGGGGTCTCCAGTCCTGATGCAAGCACTGTCCCAGGGACATCACCACATCGCCAAACTCAGATGTCTTCAGGCTGGGCAAGGACTATCGGTGACAAAAATACAGTGCACTTCCGCTGGCTTTGGGGTTGTTTGGGGTTTTTTTGCAAGCATGCAACCAGAAATGTTTCCCTCTAAATTTTCTGCAGGTGGGTGTACTTTGTACATGGCTGATGTGACTGGAGAACCGGTGCGGTCCTGCAGCACCCACTCCTCCTCATCTGGCAGCTGGAGCCTGCCTCAGGGTCAGGCAGCACTGCAGGCAACATGCTCAGTCGCTGCTCACCATCTCCGCTTCTCCCTCTCGCAGCCTCACGCTTCGTTTCCACCCCCACACCCTCCTGCTGATGGTGAAAGACATGGACAGAGTTCATCACGCTCTTGTCGAGGCCATATCCTCCTGCAGTCACCAGGTCCTCCACAGTAATCCCGGCGTGAGAAGATCCCGCGGGCTGCGCCTGGGGCCGAGGCACAGCGGGATGTGGCTGTGATGCTGACAGTGGCTGTGATGCTGAGGACTGCCCACTCTCCTTCACAGACCATGCGCCCCACACCAGGTGGCCCTAAGACTGCTGGTTATCACCCTCTAAGCCTGCTCTCTGCTTTCATTTCTCTAGCCATGAAACGCTGATGGTACATAGCACATTACTGCAAGGCTGGCCAATGGGGCTTTGGCTGTCTATCAAACAAACACCGAGGATTTTCCTACAGGTCTCACGACAGCTTACAGTCCAGAGGTGATCGCATTCAGACTGAACAAGGCTTGCCCAGTGCTCCATGAGGTCCCGTCTGGTTAGTGTTTCTCCTCACAACCCCCAGCTGTTCATCTCCGTCCCCTCCCTACCATCCCTGGTGACTTTGGTAGGGAAGGCAGGGGGCCCATCCTCCAGGGTGTGAATCTTCCTTAAACACTCTGGAAAGCCAAGCTGTGAAGGGTCCCTAAAGCTCCTGGAAATCATGGCCCTGCCGTTTCAGGAAAATGACAAAAACTATCCTCCCTAAGGCAAGGGAGGGTGACAAGGTGGCCTAGTCGCCAGAGCAGCAATTCTGCACGAGTTCTCCTCTTGGCACAGCTGGGTATTCCTGGTATGTCTTTGGAGAAGCCACCAAGGTCACATTCAGATTTGGGGGTGGGTGCCCTTCCTTAGAGCCATGGCCCTGCAGGTGTCCGGTCAGGAGCCACAACAGAGCACACTGGGGCTCCTCTCCAGTCCAGGGCTCCCCACCATTGGGAACCAGCTGCAGTGGGGAGGCTGTGTATACATTTAGGGTCTCACCCCAAACTAAAGCCAGGAGCTGGGAACCACTTCTGAGTCCCAAAGCACAGACATAGCCTCAACCTACCCCTGCTACAGTGCTCTGTCCATAAACTAGGGACCTTGCTTCCTCCCTCTGTGCTGGACCAAAAAGACATGCATAAGTATGAAGGACTGAGCCGGTCATAACAGGGATGCCTCACGTAGATGCCTAATGATGTCAGCCCCAGACTTCGCACAGAGTATTTGTGATCATTCCTATATGATGCTACAGCTGTGGCAGTAATGTTTCACAGCAGGGGTCAATCCAGGCTGCTTCGTTGCCATCCCATGAAACTGTGTTAAGCTACTTGCAGCTTAAGTCTTCCCTTGTAGACAGCACCAGGGACTAATCAGTCTTTTTAAATGTAATATGTCAGTGAGTGCTGAGCTCCTTACTCATGACGGAATCAGTCCTGAGAGATGCATGGAAGTCTCTCCCATGAGAGCAGCATCAGGCACTACCTGAGGTTGCACTGACTATTGCCGGTGATGGTCCCCGCTCCACAAGCCAGTTCAAGCTTCCCCGATTCCCTCCTTCCTCAGTTGCCTGCATGGTCACTAAGTCTCCGGATTGGCCAGTCTGCATTTTCTTGCCTGTTCCTAGTAAAAACACCAAGCCTGTGTGAATGAAGGTGACCCGCAGTACAAGAACAGCACATGAGCAATAGTCATGCAGAGGCAGTGACATGAATGACTTGAAATAACGTCAGCCTGGGAATCCCCATCTCTGGCAGTGACCTGCTGTGTGTCCTTGGACATACGTGTCTCTACTTCCCTTGACACGGTTTGTCTCTTTTAACCTCAAGCTCTTTAGGGTGAGGACTATCCCCAGCTTCAGGCTTGTAAAGCTCTTAATGCAACTTGATCTCATCCAAAGCCTCCAAGCACTCTAAGTAATAATAATAATCTATTCACGGTGCTGTATAAACATTAATCATTTTTCTCTGTTCTTTACAGAAGAGTGGTTGCCAGAGGAGTGTTACACTACCCACTTTGAGGTAGGGTTATATTTCAGGATGCTATCACTATACTTAATTGATCATTTCTTCAGCACCAAAAAAAGAGTCCCTGCTTTTTTAATCTAACCCACTGTATTTGCTATACTTGCAAACCCTGTTTGCTGCATTGCCAAAAGCTATATTTATTTTTTTTCTTTCTATATCATAATAGCACTTAAGAACATCCATTACAGAGCAGGACTCCTGTGCTGTTGCATGAGCACAGAAAAAAAAAGCAGTCTTTGCCCCAGAGAGAGATATAAATGGTTATAAAAACAGTGATAATTCATTCTTCTAACACTTTTGTGAAGTAAGCAAATATGATTATCAACTTCATTTTACAGATGGGGAAGTATGTCACAGAAAGGTTAAGTGATTTATCTAATACCATGCAGCATGTCAGTGACAAGAAAAGACTAGGACTCTTGATCCCAGAACCAGACACAGTTCTCTAGTCTATAAGGCAGGTCTTTAGCAGCAAAACCAGAAATGGGGACCAGAGTTTCTGAAACAACTGTTTAAAAAATGCCCATCTATTTTTGAGAGAGAAAACTATAAAAGAAGAATTTCCCAAGATTATATTAATCTTTTGTCAATAATTCAAGTCCCTGAGCTGAGAAATCTTGGATTTCCAAAAACTGTTCTCAAACAACATTGTGTCCCCGCAGTGTGCTGCTTTTCTTTCATTCCTCAGACTCCCTCATTTCAAAACATCGCATCTAAAAATATTTACCTAAAGTAGCAAATGTTAACCCTCCCCAGATATTTTTTTCTAATTTTTCCTGGTAAGACCCAAGCAGCTACATGTGCTCTAAGCAGTGTTTCTGAGATATGTCCCCAGAAGGGGCCAGCCAGAGCTGGTCCCCAGGGCAAGCCAGCCCCATGCATGTGCCTGGCTCCTTCCCTGTGCCTTGTGGAGTGTCCTGCATGGAGGGAGGACACCCTTTCCCACTGCTGCCACAGGTAGCCTGAGAGAGGGACAAGCTGGTGCTTAGCTCTGCACCACCACCCCTTTGGTGGGACATCTTGAGGGTCCTGTTTGAGGTTTAGGACCTGTGTGCAGTCAGCTCCAGACCAGCATGCCCACCCCAGTTCAGGCAGCCATGTGGTGCTGCAGCATGGTGCTGAGCTATGTTGCAGCCCCTGTCACCACAGACAGGCTATGCGTCCTCAGCCCTAGGTGTGTCACTACCAATTGGGAGGGTTATTTGTGCCTCCTTTTTCTTTGCAGCTGGCTGTCATCCTACATTCAGCTGGTAGCATGGCTGCAGACACTCTCCTCCAGCTTCAGACCACAAAGGAATGTTTGTCTGTTTTCTGAAACATGATTAATATTTAACTTGCCCAAAGTAACATCCCACTCCAGCTGGCAGATGTGAAACCTCAGGTGTGGCCATGGCAAGACACCCCGTCCAGCCTCTCAGCAGAATGAGGGCACGCGCTAGCCCTGAGGTGGCAGCATGCCTTTCCTGCACACTCACAGCTCCCATTCCAGCTGGAAAAGTTTATCTGGGAAATGGAGTCCAGAAAAGTCTCTTCTGCCACGTCCCCCAAAGGGCGTCATCGTTTATTCCCTCTTTACCTTTTCACCTCTGCTTGCCCTGTTTGTAATGTGGAGTTTATGATGTAATTATATCTCACACAGCTGAAATTGTCCCCTTATCACCAGACTGATTACACTTAACAAGGCATAAACTCCCTCTCTCGTTCTCTGCCAGGAGTCCAATTTTAAGCTCTAATTGTTTTATAGGCCTTTTGCACTCAGGAGAAAAAAAAAAAAAGATAAATTGGTTGCCATTTATGTATGTTGTGTAAGGCACATTTCTCACCCTCCCATCCACACAAATGCCTCTTGGGGACTGCCCAAATGACCAACAACCCAACAGCTTATCTGCCTCAGTGCTTTCCTAATGATTGCTAGAAGCCTCAGCTTTTCTCCATCTCAAGTACAAACTATTTCTTAGAGGTGAGCAGCAAAGGCCCCTTTCCAGGTTGAGTTTCTGCTCAGGGTCACCAGCAGCTGCCCGACGGCACACGGGGCTGGTGGCAAGCCAGAGAGCACCGAGCTCTGCTCAGACCTCTGTGTGCCAGGGCTCAGCAAGGGCACTTTGTCTCGAGCTAAGGGAAGGCATACAGTGAGTTACTGTGGCTCAGCTAGGACAACCTGAATGATTTCTGGATCTCCAGGAGAGTGGCCATGGGATTTCACAAACAGCAGCTAGGTTATGCACTAGGCAGCCCTGACATCTTCTCAGAGCATTTTCCCTTTGGTGTGTTTTCCTGCTTCCCATTTTCCTCCTTGAAAAAGGAGGACACAAAGTAATAGCCACAGACACAAGGCATGCTTATTACCATCTTCCTTTGTGGTAACTAAACTTAAAAGAATTATAATCAGATAATTGGGTAAATTAAATGAAATCTGGCCAGCCCTTTGGAAACACCTTGATTAAAGGTGATGACAAATCATGGAAGAGTGCCATTGCCATGCAGCCTTGCCTTCCAGAGGTTGTTAAAATTTGCTGACTCTTTTTCACTTGCTTATTCAGTTTGGGGCTTGTTTAATTATGGTTTATATGTATTCTAGCAGCACCTATGAGCCAGTTGAGAAGTGAGTTGTTCTCTTGGTAGGTGCTGTACAAATCCAAAGTAGCAGATAATTCATGCTGCACATGGTTCACCCAGAGTCTCCGTAGGTACCACTTCTGCCTACAGATCCCAGCAGAGCAGGCAGGTGAAGGGCAGGGCTAATCAGGAGGAACACACACACACAGGCAGGGAGCAAGCTAGTTGCAATAAATGTCAGATCGGCATCACGGTATTATTTTTACTGTATCATTCTGAGCAATAAATTCCAGCAGATTTGTTGTTTTCAGGAGGAGATTCACTAAAAGAAAAGGGGCAATGTGAAAAGATGGGACCTGAGGAAGGGAAGGAAGCAAGTAGAGGAAGGAGGAGCCCAGAGAGGCAAGTTTCCCAGCATTTAGGGGCCAGGATCACAGCCTATCAAGCTGCCCATGCTCTTTTTTGATAGTAGTATTCTGCTCCGAGCCTGCATCCACCTGTGGCAGGTGGTGTGCAGGTTTCTAGGATAAGTTTTTGGTCTTTTTGTGCATGTACAGCACCTTGCATAGTAAGAGTCTTGCTACCTGAGCAGAGATACTGCTGTCATACAAGCGAACGGGAGGTGACCCAATACTAAGAAAAAGAGCTTGTGTAAGGACTAGGTGGACCATCAGAATAAGGAGCAGAGAGACCTCTGCAGGAAGGACACTAGTGGCATTTTCAGAGTACCGAAGTCCATGCTGATGGTTTTCTCTGTCTTGCTTGGGCCTCCTCCAGGTCCTTTGGCTGCTAGAGCTGGCTTATTCTGCAATATCTTTTTTTTTTTTCCCCTTCATTCCCCAAGCTCAGTTGGCCCTAGGGATGTTTAGTGCCCTATTTGCAGTCCAGGCAAATGGCCTTTCATAAAATCCAAGCCAGATGCCCAGCTAGTGAACAAATCACATAGCTCAATTGATTTCTGTGGTGCTATGACAATTTATAGCAGCTGAGGCTCTGGTCCTATAAACCACAGTGAGTTTGGAGGGGAACCTGGAAGGGCTGCGTACACCACAGGTTAAGGATGTATATTGGTGTGTGGGGAATTGGGAAAGGTTTTGGAGATAAATGCTGTGAAGCGAAGCTGAGGAGCACAAGCAAAGCAGGTGGGCTGCCAAGCAAGGAATACAGAGAAGCACTGTGGCTTTGGGAAATGATTAAGCACATCAGGGCACACTGGCTTGCTTTCCTGACGCACTTGCTAAAATTATGATGATGGAGAAAGGAAATGCACCAGATGCAGTTCTGCCCACCTGGTAAGGAGGGCATTTTGTAGAGCAACTTGAGAATTCTTACAGTGGCAAAACAAATTCATGAGGGCGTAGATGTGGACATGATAAAGCGTGAATGCTGGCTGCAGGCCATGCCTGGTAGTACGTGCCCAGTTAGGGGAGTGTCAGGAGGGGTGTTGCAGTGGGCCTGTTATGTTCCATTGTTTATTCTGGTTTCATTAATATCTTCATTAAAGAAAGATCTGGAACAGTTTGGAGGAATGAGCAGAGAGGATGCAAGAGCCTGCTTTCAAAGGCAGCCAAGGAGGAGAAATAACAAACTGGGAGCTGGAGAAATTGAAACAACAGGAAGCAATTACCCAAATGAAACATTAAGCTTGGGAAAAAAAATGTATCTGAGGAGATCAGGGAGGGAGGAGGAAAATAACCCAAACCACAGGTGCTTAATGAGAAAGAGAGAGCTGCAACACTGGAACACTAAGGGTTATAATAGAGGGCAAATTGCATATGACTTTGGCAAGGCAATGAAACACCCTTGTCCCTGCACAGACGCACTGTATACATTATGCAGCAGCAAGCCCTGCTCTTCTTTCTCTACGGATGCCACACCTAAACTATTGTTTTCTGTTCTGGGCACTTCAATACCCAAAAGCTATTGACAGAGCAATATACATTGATTACCGGAATAGAGACATCTAATTACAAGGAAAGGTGGAAAGAGCAAAGTTTGTATCAGTTCACTAAGAATGACTAAAAATAAGTAGGACAGTTGCTGACAAGTAGGCAGATATAAAAGAGGGACAGCAAAATTACTGGAAGGAAGAGAAGCATAACAAGGGATAAATAAATAAATTAATTTATAAAGTCTCAGAAAACTTTACCAGGCAATGATAGTGTGTTACTTTGTGTAATAGGTTTCCCCAAGGGAAGGCAGTGCATCTTTGTGACCTGGGATATTGAAAGGTGCCATAAATCACTAAAAGTGTTTTGTAGGGAGCAGAGAACAGGGAAATTGACAGTTGCTTTTGCTAAGTTTTCCTGATGTTTTGCAGACATTTCTCTAGGCTTGTGGGTTTTTTGCTTGATGCAGACCATCCACACTTTCATAGAATCATAGAATAGTTTGGGTCGGAAGGGACCTTTAAAGGTCATCTAGTCCAACCCCCCTGCCATGGGCAGGGATATCTTCAACTAAACCAGGTTGCTCAGAGCCCCATCCAACCTGACCTTGAATGTTTCCAGGGATGGGGCAGCCACCACCTCTCTGGGCGACCTGCTCCAGTGCTTCACCACTCTCAGCGTAAAAAATTTCTTCCTTATATCTAGTCTAAATCTACCCCCCTTTAGTTTAAAACCATTCCCCCTTGTTCTGTCACATATACATAACATAACATCCCTGCTAAAAAGTTTGCCGCCATCTTTTTTATAAGCCCCCTTTAAGTACTGATAGGCTGCAAGAAGGTCTCCCCGAAGCCTTCTCTTCTCCAGGCTGAACAACCCCAACTCTCTCAGCCTTTCTTCATAGGAGAGGTGTTCCATCCCCCTGATCACTTTCATGGCCCTCCTCTGGACCCGCTCCAACAGGTCTTTGTCTTTTTTATGCTGAGCTGGACGCAGTCCTCCAGGTGGGGTCTCAGCAGAGCAGAGTAGAGGGGCAGAAATCACCTCCCTCGACCTGCTGGCCACGCTTCTTTTGATTCAAAATACTTTCTTCAAATACTTCTCAGAAGGAGGCATGAGGTTATTCTTGTCAGCCATGCTGCAAGTGGCCTCTTCCAAACCCCAAACCCAGACCCACCAGGCCTGCCTCTTCACCATCAGCCTTGCACCTGCTGAACTGCTCTTTTTTCAGCAGCATTACAGTTTCCCAGCCCATAAATTAGAGGAAGAGAGGAAGGACATCCCATTTTACTCTCAGTTACACAAGACAGCAGAGGGTTAATCTGAAAGTGGAGTGAATGAGAGCAGAAGCTGGCTTTATTCTTCCCTTCATACTTCCTGCTCTCCTCTTCATTTTGCTATTACAAGAGACCAGAAGGACAGAAAAGCCTGTATATTTCTTCCACTTCAGTTTATATGATCTGCCCCCAAGGGATTCCTCCCCTTCATACTACCACAATTCCCAGGCCTTTCTTCCTCAGGGCTCTCCTTTTCCATTATTACTCAATTACTGCGTCTGATAAAAAAATCAATTATTCCATTCAGTCTTCCCCAGACAGCTCCAATTCTGAAAGGAAAGGACATGCCTAACCTGTTACCAACCTGTGCTAAGCACTGCTGCTAAAGAGAAATCTCTTAACCAACCCAGGAATCTGGAGCCACGCACCCCAACACCCCCCACCCCCTCCTCCGTCCCTGGCATTTCACAGGGGATTGCACATTTTTGTAGCAGGTAGATTTATTTTTCCAAGTGCAGTGATCTAAACTGTCATGCAGTAAATATGAGCTACATTTCCTTTTCTCTTGGTCTTTTCTTGCCCCCCCCCCCCCCCCCCTTCTTTTTTTTTTTTT